>NW_008794088.1:3099947-3109087 GCF_000699145.1 Aptenodytes forsteri
AGGTTACCGTTACTGCCCCCGTGGGACCGTTACTCACCCCCGGGTCACCGTTACAGCCCGCTCCCGGCGGGCCTGGCCAGCCGGGCTGCTGGAGAACCGCTGGGTGCCCGCGGCAGGCCTGGAAATGGCACCTGCTCCCTTCAAAGGGTTATACGCCAGGCTCGCTGAAGTTGGGCAGCGCTAAAGCTCCGAGTCTCTCTGACTGAAAAATTAAAAAATGACCTTCTTCCTGTCCTTTTCACTCATCCTCAGACCGCGAGGGAAAGGCGCTCTCTCTTCCACCTGTGCCCAAGGCCTCTCTCTGTCCAGGGTTTGTCTGCTTTGGTCCTTGCAGTCCTGCTGCTGGTGGGGCACCAAAACAGAGGTGCCTCCCCAGAAGTACCTTGGTGTATCTCCTTGCCTGGATGTGAAAAGACAGCTTTAATCTTGAGCCAGGGCATTGGCAGGAGTTAATCCACAACACCTAAGTCTGTCAGGCAAAGAGGCCTGATGCAGGTTACAGGCCGATATGGAGTGGGCCCTGGTTGTACCAGATATGAACAGGCAACGTGAAATTTGTGATTTCAATTCATCGCCCTTTGGACACAGGTTAACAGCGATGTAATCAGTAATCATCCATTGGAAGAAGAAGCAGCAGCAATGTGTGATGACAATGAGAAGATTAACAGCCCAAGGGAACTTTTGCCCTGGCAAAGTCTGGGCTTAAGAAACAGACTTGCTTCCTTGTGGTGTATACAGGAACCAAAAAGAAGGGAGCGGCAATCTCCCACCTGCTTAAAACACTTCATATACAGAAAAGTCTCTGCCATCTCAGAGTGGAAGAAATGCAAACAAACCATGGTTGGCTTGTACCAGCCAAGAGTTTAAAAACAATGCGTGAACCAGTAATGACGCTGAGTTCGAAGGTGTCCGGAATAGTGTGTACAAAACTCATGGTCCACTTGTCCTTCCTTTGGCGCTCCTATGAACACTGGATTTTACCACTACAAATATTCTGAAGTGGCAGAGCAGGGAGTTGTGAGGGCTATGCCCAGCCTTCAAGAAAGGGTGTGTCGTAGCAGGTGGGAATGAACAGGTCACCTTCAGTTGGACTCATTTCACTTGTTTTATAAGGCTCTATGGATTCACAAGAAGCAACCCCTGATGTGAACCCAGAGAGAGCTGCATAAGAGCAGACACTCTACCAGCATAGTTATTTCTTTCAGTATAGTTATTTCTTTTCAGTATAATTTTGCCCACTCTATAAAGGTTGTGCTGTTTCAGCTGGATCAGGATAGTTTGTGGGAGGGTTTATGTAAGCACAAGAGTAAGGTCATCTGGATTTTGCTCTTGTCTCCTGCAGTGCTTTAAGCCTGTATTCTCCCAAAATTGTGTCCTGTGAACTGGTTCAGTTTTTTTCAGGAACCGAGTCTTATTATAGATCAGTTCCCTCCCATCTTCAGAATTAAAGTTAATAAATACCTTTCAAATACAGTTCAGAGTCTTGATCAACCACTTAAATGGCCTATTTCTCACTTTGAAGCTTAACAGTGCTGGAGAATTGTGAACTGATTAAGTGTATGTAGCTATAGTGCAGCAACTTGCTAATACTCAGATGTGCTTAACTCCATAAACAGACAGGTCAGAGTTTTTTGCCAGGCCTCTGCTAGCAGTGGGCAACAGACTTTTTGCTCTTCCTCTCTCCCACCCCAAAACCATTTCGCTTCAGTAAGTATGCATGATGCACAAGGCAAAGTATTTATAGTGCCATCTAGCTAAATTCGTGGCTGACACTTCCTTTCATTCCATCTTAAAATCCTGGGAAATTCTAGCAGTAGAAATTAAAGTAATAAAGCAGACCCACTTTGCAGTTGAGCAGTGAACGGGCACGGAGTGCCACAGTTAAGAGTGCATACACAGCAGCTGGTACATGCTAAAGAGGCCACTTGGTGTGAAAAGTAACATTGAAGAGGCAATGTTGAATGGTAAGACATTATCCTCCTGTTACACGACACCATTAAAGGCCATTTCATCATTCAGTTCAGCAAAGGTGGCATCAGTCAATCAATCAGCCCTGTCTTCATAAGGTCCTATCAGAAAGAGGAGGGACCTCAGGAAGGTCACCAGCCTGTTCTCCCTTCTTAGGGTAGGACCAGCTATACTTGGGTCTATTCCCGATAGCTGTTACTCTAGTCTGGTCTTAAAATCCATACAGGGAGGAAGTCTGTGAATTATCAAGGAAGCGTCTTCCAGTTCTTTGCTAACCTTGGCATTCAAAAGCATTCCCTGATGTCTCATCTAGATCTGCCTTGGCTGCCGCAACTGAAGGTAGTGTCCCATCCGCCACAGCGAGATGGGTATGTTCATCTTGGTAGCAGTCTCCACCTGAAGCCAAACTTTTAGAGCTTTCCTTCTTAACTGTGCCTAAGGCTTCTGATCTGTCCTTGTAAGCCACGTTTTCAAGGCCTTTAGTTACTATTTTTACTTGCCTCTGGGTTCTTTCCACCTAATCCACCCGTTTTGTGATAGGCACTGCCCAAACCAGAAGGTATTCAGCTGAGGCTCCCCCGATGCCACACAGGACAGAGCAATTGTCCCGTACTTCACTGCCTGTGTCCCTCTGTGCTCTTCCCATTCTACAATGGTTTGCCTTTGTATCGGCAGCATGACCCTAACTCACGTTCATCTTGTGATCACATCACACATGGAGAGCTGCTAGGTTTTTCTTTCCCGATGGCACAGGTGGAGCGTGTGCTGGGGGAGCGAACGGGGGATACTGAAAGGATTGTGGCGCAATCTCATCATTAAAAGCGCATGGCTGGGAGGCAGGAGTCATGGTTGCCACCTGCATCTCTGCCACTGGCTCGCCAGACGATTGCAACTTTCCACTTCTCCCTGCTGTACCTCAGTTTCCCCAGCTATAAAACAGAGACAGCCGTGTCTCACATTTGTCAAGCGCATTGAGATCCGTGTATAAATGTGCAAAAAGACAGCCGATTTGTTTTTGGAAGAGGGAAACGAGGAATGTGGCTTGTGAGAAATAAAACAAAACACGTTATTTTTTAAATTTTGTTTCATTTATTTGGCAGTAATATCCAAACCCCCCTGCTTCAAAAAATTACAAAATCAAGTAAAATAAGTGCACTAAGGAAACCTACAGAATACTGATAAATTTCACACACGTACAGGTGGGAATATAGAGGGAGGAGTGGGACTTTTTTGTTTGTTGCTTAAATTTGGCTTTTTGGGAAAAAAAAAAAAAAGCCTTCCCTGCCCCCTGCAGTCTGTACAGCAATTGTCCCAGAGGGCAATGGCTGGAATTCAGCACCTCCTTCCCCAAGTCACCCCACAGAAGTTCGCGACTGACCAGCCTACTGCCTACTGCTCTGGGCATCGCCTTGCAGTCTGTACAGCAATTGTCCCAGAGGGCAATGGCTGGAATTCAGCACTTCCTTCCCCAGCAGCCAAGTCACCCCACAGAAGTTCGCGACTGACCAGCCTACTGCAGAGTAGTCTGGGCATCGCTCACCAAACGGTTGCACTTCCCCTCGGTGTGGGGAGGCGAGATGTTTTGGTCCCCTTTGGGTACCGTAGCCCTTAGAACCGGCATCGCCCTCCACAGCTGCGTTTCTCTTTGAGGGCACAAGGAGGAAACCGCTCCACAGGCGGCAGCACTTTCCATGGAGGCACGTTTACTGCACTCCTACCCTGCTGCCCCAGGCTATCCTAGGATATGTTGTATGGCTTGCCGGAGAGCTCAGCTTGCCTTGCCTGAGATAGCAGCCCATCCCTCTGCCCTCAGTGCAAGCGCAAGCTCTGTAAACCTCAACTGCCAGCACCCACCTCTCCAGCTGTCCCCACCAGCCATCCTCGTAGACTGCACGTCCACAGGAGACAGGAAGGGGACTAGAGAACGTATCGCATAATGCAGCCTACAGAAGCCCTTCAGCCATGGATTAGCCTCCCCTTCCTGCACATGCTCCGCTTCTCCCCGTTGGAGATTTTTCTGACTGGACAATAAGATCTTCTCCCCATCCAGGGAAAGCCTTTAAGGCAAGCTGTTGTGTTTTCTCTAAGGCACTTTAATGATCCAAGCCGGAAGGAAGTGAGCTGGGAGGCACGAACTACCTTTCAGAGCAGGGTCGGAATAAAGCAAAACATTTATTAACAATGTTCCTGTGACTCCAGATCCAGCACATGAAGCTGTTTTGCTCATACTGTTGGGGAGGAGCGAGGGTATGTCCAATGGGTGCTCCTATTCCACCAAACACTTCCTCCAGTGCTACCAGAACACAAACAATGACTCCATCCCAGTGTAGTGCTGCCCACATTACCCTCAGCTCCTATGGACTCATTGCCCTCACCTTCACAGGTGACAGCTTCTCAAATCCAGACCCGCACGGGAAAAGAACCAGCCCCCTTCTGTATTTATTATGCCAAAACTTCCGAGCGTGGGGGGTAGATTATGATTCTCACTGGAAATGTGGCACTGTGCCAAAGTCAATGGAAGTCCTCTGGGTTCACATCAGGAAAACAGCTCAAAGACCAGACAGCCTTTAACAAATCTGGCTCACGGGCGAGACCGCAGGAGGGACCAAGCTTTCTTCTTTGCCTATACTTGCTAGGTACCAGCTCATTCTTCCTCTCCAAGGAAAGCACTGTGCAAAAAGGGGAAGTTTGGGACAAAAGCCCTGCTAATCTTCACTCAAGCAGAACATGCTTTTGCAAATGCAAGTGGAGTTTTGCTTGAGTAAGCACTAGGGACTGCAGGACACCTGGCAACAACTGCTGAAGTTGCTCACAAACAGGAAGGTGGAGTCACAAGCAGGCATCTCGACTCAGGGTATGTGCAACTGCTTGAGATGCACAGCAGGGGCGTGAAGGGAATGGGGAAACAGGATGTTCAGGTGTGTGAGTGTATGAAGTACACTTGACAGGAGAAAATCAGCTGGGCTTGAGGTTACAGAGGTGACTGTCAACAAAGCAGCATTTCATCTATATCTAGGACCAATGCTCTGAGAAACGGGTCAGATGAAAATGACCCATGAAGGGATGTGAGGGTGGTCAAAGATGGTCTGATCAAAGACACTGTGAAATGCGCCAGTAATGAGGCTTCCAGCCCTGACTCCAAACCCAGACCTGGAATCAAAGAATAATGCTGCTGCCTCACCCCAGGAGGAGATGGAAAGCCCAAAATGATGGCTAACAGCCCAGACTCCAACTAAACAGTTTTCTATGTAGTTAAGCCTTTTAAGATACCCTACTAATGGGATTGCCTGGTCCCTCTGCCTCTAGACTACTTGGCACTTCCCTCTGGGCAATTTAGAGAGGCATGAGCATGGACTTTGAGCACATGGTCAATGCTAGCTAAGGGAGCAAGAGCTAGAGAGAGCTGCAGTGTCAATCCGTGCCTGGTGAAACTCATTACATCCAGCCCTGTCTCTTCTTCCCATGAAGACATTGCTATCCCCAGTTGGGAAATACCCTGTAGTGCAGGGCTCACAAGTTGCTTGTGGTGTTTGCGGTGGCTGAGCGCAGTGCGATACAAACTGTGCATGGGCATTACAGCACTGTCAATAACAAAAACCCACAGGCTGGGTTTTCTTGAAAGATCTAGAGCTACGAAACATACAAAAGCTGAATTACTACCATAGGAAATAAAGTAATTAAAAAAAAAAACCACAAAAGGGGGAGTCAGCATGTGAATGTGATAAGAAAAAAATATGATAGCACCTCTAAGGAGGGGGCAGGGAGAGTAAGAGTGAGATGAGGTCAAAAGGAACCATGTTGTGTTGGAGCCCACAATGTACTGGAGGAGCTGCTGGGGACAGTCTGGTGGAAAGCAAGGAGGAACGTGCTGGACTCATGCCAGCAGCATGGCACCACAACTTCCAGGTGTCACACCAGGCTGACCAGCTTTGAGGAGCTCGGACCAAAGGGGAGGGTAAGCAGGGCAAGGTCCTTGGCTAGTGATGCCCTGCAGTACACGTGCTAAGCCACAAAACTGCCGGGCCTGTATTTCTGCAGCCAAGGCCAGTACTGACAATTGTATCGATTGAAGACCCCCTTTTCCATCCAGCACTGACCTCCGTCCTTTCCCCAGATCCAGGGGAACAAGAAATCCCTGTTAGCTCTTGGAGGGAGCAGCTGTCTGCTCTGGGAAAGGGTCCCAGAGGCTGCTGTAAGTCCCTCCCAGCCTTCCAAGGCCCCAGCAATGAAGCTCCCTGAACAGGTGGGCTCTGCTCCCCTTTCCTGGCCCCATTCTCTGTGTATTACAAAACAAATAACCCATCGCTATACAATGTAAATATCTGTGACTGGGCAACTGTAGCAGACACTTGTGCATACTGAGATCAGCACTGGAGGACAGGGCGGCAGGTTGGGCCCATCCTCCTGGGCTCCTCCGGTGTGGAGGCCCCTTACATCTCCTTGGTGCTCATTCTCTTGGTCTTCTCGGCCGTCTCCTAGAGAAAGAGAGCACAAAAGTGAAGCTCTGCACTGACACAGGAGCTGGCAGTGCCCTGAAGCCTTTGGTCCATCCACAAGCAGTGCCAACACTGGCTTATACGTCGAAGCCCCACACCTGTATTTGTCCCCACAGGCAACGGGGATCCCCCTTTACTGTGCTCCCCCTTCTACCAGAAGTCTCCAAGTGACAGAAGCAGAGGGAACCCCTCTAGCAAGGAGAGACTTAGTGCAAGAAGACCTCCCCAGCCTCACGCTAACCTGATGCTTCTGCAGTTCCTGAACGTATCTAGCCAGCTCCTCCTCAGTCAAGTCTTGATCAGGTCGCTGTCTCTGAGCAGGCACCTTCTCATTCTTCCCTGCAAACAGAAATGGAGTTCAGCGTTACCACAAACGGGGGATGCAAATTTCAGAGGCTGAACCACAGAGAACAAAAAGAGGCAGGTCGGCCACAGCAACCTCAAGCTTAGGAAAGCTTTGCTGGAGGAAGGTATAGGCTGGCTTCTTAGAAAGAGAATGGGGCCTTGTGGCTCCCTGGGACTTCAGAACCTGGGTATCCCGTCTGTCCCTGTCTCCCCCTCCCACGTGATGATAAATCATAAAACCACAAGGAAGAGGCTGCATATTATTTAAAAGAAGCACCTATAATTAGTTCAAACATCTTGGCCTCTTGTAGGGAATAAATGGAAGCTCAGTGCTATCCAAGTATTGATGCTTAATGAAGAGGTAATTTCGCTCAGTGGAGATGCAACTGGCTGATGTATCTGATCTGATTCTTTGGTTTCATCATCCCTCTAACAATAGCCTCTAACCCTTCTGCTGCTCTGACAAGGGCAGAAAGTCAAGGAATTGTTGTCCCATTGCATGCTTCTGCCATGGATGCAGGGAACAAAGTAGGCAGCAAGACCGGGTGTTGCATAGCAACTTTGAAGGTTGTTTCTGGGGAGGCAGCAAAAACAGCCTCTCATTCAGCTGCTTAACCTCTGAGACCCATCCACAGCTCCTCTGGCAGCTTTATTAGTATTACAGGTATCTTTTCTGAGGTGAGTTCCTGCTGCCACAGCCAAATCTGGGCTGAGGTGATCACGAAGCCTCTGCTGCAGAAGGCCAGATAAACGTGAAAGAAACTCTGTACATACTTGTTGCTGTTCCCCTCTCTCCTTCATCTGCCCAAGCTACTGGCTATAGATCTGAACCAACATACTGCTGACAGCTCCCGCACAGCACTGAAAACTGAGCTCATGCAAAGGCCTGGTTTCTGGGGAAGAAGGCCAGAAAAATGCAGCGCAATGCTGGGAGGGTGGACGTGGCCCCTTGAAAAGGACCCATACATTTCCCAAGGCAGGGGAAAGCTGGCTTTCCACTGACCCTGGACTGTCTGTGAGAAGGCAAAATGGAGCACCGTTGTTCACAACCCCACCATGACTTCCCATAATTGTAACAAGGCTGTGCAAGTTTGAAAAGGACCCTCCAGAGGAAGGACAGACCAACAACCCTGCCTTACTATGAACACCACCTCCCTTCATCTCCATCACCATTATTTTCTTTTACTTCTTCAGTTCTTAGGGCAAGAAGCTAAAGTGCTTTCTTGACGTTACTAGATGAAGTCTCCTATCTCCTCTCTGGGGCAAGACAAGACCCTAGCTCCTGCTTTACAGATACCGTAAACACAGATACAGCAAGGATACTGACACACATACAGGAAAGCTGACTTGCTCACACCTACACATATGGTTTCAGACAGTGACCTATTTGGTCTGTGCATGCCCCAAGCCAGCTGGATGCAGAGTATCTCTGGTCTGGAAGGTTTGGTGCTGAACTTTCATGACACCAAATCCAAACCACAAACCCCAGCAGCATTGCCCCCAACCCAGTAACACACCTTCTGACCTCTAAAACAAAACCAGCTTGGGTTTGGCCAACATGGAGCACAGGAGAGCGATGCAGAAGCCACCCACAGAGAAGCTGAGGAAGAGCTGGAGGGAGAAGAAATCTGGATAGCTGGTGCCCTCGGAAAGACAGAAGGCAAAACCCCCTTTTGTACAAAACCAAATACAGTAACTGTCTGGAGAGCATACGGACCCTCGCATGTCATTGCAGTGCACACCCAGTTCCCACAGGCACAGACGCAGCGGTTGCACTCCACCTGGGTCTCTGCTCCATCCTCATAGGTTTCATCTTCCAGGGCACACTCTAGAGAGGCACAAAACAAGGGCAGTGGTTGTGAGATAGCGAGCAGGCTAAAGACAACATACTTTGGAGATGCCTTGAGACAGAAGAGGTGCATGGTTTTGGAGGAGGCCTTCCTTCCCCTAACCACCAAAAGGTTCATAATGACTAAAACATTCATGCTGAATTTGGTGTGTGAAATCAGCCAAAAAAAAAATCATTTGGGCAAGTCAAACACTTCATTTTGCTTCCTCAAAAGAACACATTTCAATTTCTCAATTCCAGAAGAAATCTCAATATTGGATTTGTTTGAATTTCCTAATCTATTATACATAGAAGAGAACCCCTAAAGTGAAAGTTTTGGTTACTCTGAAACAATTCCTATTCCAGATGGGGAGAAGTTGGGGAAACGATTTGTGTATTTGCTGTTGCCCTGAGAAAGAAGGGGGGGGGGGGGGGGTTTTCTTTTGGGGGGGGGGGGGGGGGGGGGGGGGGGGGGGGGGGCCCCCACCCCCCCTGGGGGGGGA
>NW_008794088.1:3109388-3159234 GCF_000699145.1 Aptenodytes forsteri
GTTGCCCTGAGAAAGAAGGGGGGGGGGGGAGTTTCTCATTTCAACTCACATTTCTTCTCACAGCTCTATTATACGTTTAAGTCGAGGCCCCCAAAGAACTCAAGGGCCCATATGGTGTTAAGTGAAAGCCAGCTGATCATGTTTTCTGGGGGAGGTGCAGCATCCCTAGCTTCCCATTGAAATAGGCAACAGAGAATTCAACTTAATATTCCCTAAGAAGCATAGCCTCTGTCTGCTCCTCGGTGCCACTGCAGTGGGATGTAAATCCAGCACCTTTGAACCAGCACCCCCTGAGGAGACAATTAGATGAATGGCTAGGCACGCCTGGTCAGCAGAACACTAAGCTGCTTCCATGTGAACTGTAGTACTAAGCAGCATTTGGAAGGGTAGTGAACTTTGAGATGTTCATCACGGAGGCTCTCTGTGTGAAAGGCAGAGCATCGCAGGACTTTGGTCTGGTCTGACTTTCCTAAGTTATCCAGACGTGAACTCCTCACATGATTTAGCTCCGTGCTGTTAAATACATGCCTTGACCTTCCAAGCATACCATATCTGTTCAACCTATGCCCTTGCTTCTAAAATCCAAACCTTTTTCATCACAAGAGCTGTGGGAGCTCTGGGACAGAAAAACAGTACTTTTGACAATGCAGGGACAAGGGGTGCTGTCAGTTGTGAGGTAGGCATATATCAACATTATCTTTGGGAGTGGAGTTACAGCATCCGATGTCTGGCCCAAAGCTGGTCTCTTTGCTTTCCTCCCTTCCCAGGACCCCTCTGGTTCCCCAATATAATGAGGAGTTCCTACTTTTCTCTGGTGGGTTGAAGGATGGGCTGAGGCACTTGAGAAATTCATTGAAGCTGAGCTTCCAGTCAGCATTTTCATCCGACAGCTCGATGAGGGCATCTACGCAGAGTCCCCTGGAAGGAAACACAGAGGCATGTTCTGCACAGGGCTGTCTGTACCAGGCAGGTCCCTGCTCTACTGGCTTCAGAGTACAGATGAGTGAAACCGGTAATAACTAGGAAGACTCTGAGATGCCTGGCAGAAGTGGCTTCTCTAAGGAAACCTCACTGCATATAGACAAAAGAAAAACAGACACAAAATACTCTCTTGGCTGTCGATGGGCCGGGAACTGAGGAGATATTCAGAACAGCAAGAATAGGACCCTGTTGACATCTACATGAGTACAGATGCAAGCACAGCCTAACCACAAGCAGCCTGTTCTCCTCAGTCTCATACACAGTGGGGCACACACAGAAAAATGGAAACCTCTCAAACTACATTTTCATGCGATGCTTGCACCAGCTCTAACTGCAGGCTGCCCATGAGCTGTGTTTTCCCCCCATCTTCCTTGCACTGGATCTAGCTACCAGGCAAGAGGTGATTAAAGTCCACTGGAAAGCTAATTTATTAGGAAATAAAAAAGACAACAAATTTTCCGTCACCCAACTCACCTTCTGGCTGCACACCTACTACATTTAAGGCAAAAGAGGGTTGGAATACCCGCCTAACGTGAAGGGTAGGGGTTGGACCGCTCCTTTTGGTGGTATTTGCACCTAATTAAGTGAGAAGCCACTTCATACACAGTTATCTTTGTTAGTCCAAGACCTAACTGGTATTTTCCATGAGTGGATTTTCATGCCCCCTTCTACCACATCTGGCCCCCTGGTCCTCCTTCTGATATCCTGTCCGCTGCCCACCTGAGCAGCTTGTTGGTTTCCTGGTCCACATAGGTGGTGATGTTGACAGCAGTCTCATTCTGCTCCACAAACTTCAGGAATTCAGTGGAGTCCAAGCGAGAATCGCCATTGTCAAAGCTCTGTAGGGAAAGATGGGAAGATGTGAGAGGGTCTGATTTATCAGTTCAGGGTACCCCTTCCTTCTCCTTCTTCCATATGTACTTAGCATTTTTGAAGCTTTAGTGAAACAGGTTGCATCATCCCTGTTTTGCACAAAGAACAGAGGCTCAGAAAAAAGCAGCAACATATCCATAGCAGCATCAGAACTGGGAGACATGATCCTAGCCTTGTTCTCACCGATAAGCTACACTGCCTCTCATTCACCTCCTGCTGCTTGATTTATGGCTCTAACCCCATTTCTTCTCTTTGTTCCAGCCAACTCTTAGCCTTCTTATATACCGCCTGTCTTAAAGCAGACCAGTTGCATTCAAGGAGGTGTCAGCTTTCCAATACGTGTAAATCCAAAGCTGTGCCTGGACTGTGACAGTGACAAAAGGGAAAATCACAGGAAGCAATTTTCTGCTGATCCCAAAGAAGGAACAATTTAATGCGACAGCACAACACCTCGCCACCAACTTCTTAAGGTCCTGACAGGACTCCTGGCACTGAAGAGCAGGATTTTTAGCCCTGAAATCCTGGCTGTACTCCCAAAGAAGTAATTGCATTTTGCCTTCCTGTTTGGAGATGTCATCTCACAGTGCTGGGCACTCAGCAGGAACTGCTGGGCCCCCTCAGAGACAGCTGCATTGCAGGGAGGGGAAAATGAATTCTGCACACAGGCTGCTGCTGGCTAATTTTTGCTGTGTGACTTGGGGCAGGTCACTGTGTCTCCTCGTGCAGTGCTTCCAGGAATGCTGGAAGAGACACTGCCTGTTGTGACCTCTGTGTGGTTCAGGAGAAACCTGTAGGGCCAGGAAAATTACTCTGCATGCTGTAGCCTGTGTATAACTGCCCCGCTAACATGTTTCAACTTCTACTAGACTTTAAAGCTTCTCGTCCCGCTATTTCTTGTGGAAGTGTCTGCAGTTCCCTTAATGACCCAGACTCAGTGAAGCTAGTTTTCTTGCCTTTCAATACTATGGTATGCATTTACATGTTCCCCCAGTGACCCTCCAAAACAGAGCAGCTTCCCACTACTGGCCTCACTCCTCTTGAAATAACGTCCTCCAAAGTCAAGGCCTGCCTGATGTACAACCCACATCCCAGTGATCCACACAAGTCAGGCTTCCAGGAGGGAAACAGCTTAATGCCACATCTACAAACCTCCCCAGAGGAGAGAAAAGGGAAAAGCTTCATGTCATCTTTGTCTCCAGTGTTTACTACCTGCAGGGCAGAAATCAGGCCATTTGAAGGGCAGCGCGAGAAGCCCCAGGGCTGGGCACGGCAGAATTTCTCCAGCTACAGCGGAGTCTCATTGGTGAAACAAATTTGTGTGTTTGAACCCATTTAGTTTGCTTTGCTTGTATTTGTCCCAAGTTGCTCCAAGCTCTGAATTCTGCTTTAAAAGTATTTCAAAGCTTTAAGGGTTGTTGATATGGTGTACTACCACCTGACAGAGAAGGAAATTCCCCCTTTGGTCTGAGAAAAGGTATAGCTTTGTCATGGAAACTTTCACCCACTTGTGCCTGGGATCAGTGCTCCAGAAAAAGGGGGACAATAAAGAGAACATGAGGCTGTCTGCCTCTAAGCTGTGGCCATGGGATTTCGCCAGTGCCCCGACAGGCATGGGACCAGCGGGGGTGACCGGAGTGGGTGCGGTGGCAGTGGAGCAAGCCAGTGGCTGGCTCATGCATTTCAGCAAAGCCCATGGCCCGGGGAAGACTGACTGCAAAGGCGGCTGGGGACAGCACCTTTGCAGGGGGAGGGAGTGCGCAGCTCCCCTCCGCAGGATGCCGCAGCTTTTGGGTGCTGGCAGGTGCCGGTGGGGGTGCCTGAGGCAGTGGGCCACAAGTGGGTTTCTGCAGACGGAGCAGCATTAACGACTACAAAGGCATAGATGCTCTCTGGGGTGCGGGGACCAGCTCCTCTATCTCACCAGGGGGTGCCATTGCCATGGCAAATTTGCTTGCAGCGCTAACTCCTGTCAGGCACCATTAATCTCTTGCTGTCAACAGCTTATGATTTAAACACTCTCCCCCTTTCCCCACCTGCTCCTCCAGCTCCATCCTGAATGCTTTGAAGTCTTTATCAGGAGCTGGGCGTGAGGGGGAGGGACGCAGCAGTGCATGCTGCAGGAGCATGGGAGAAGCGTGTGGTCTGCTGGTTACAGAAGGGTGTGGGGATGGGCTGAGGGACAGACTGACAGGGAGGAGGGAAGGGGAACGGGATTAGTGCAGGGCCCGAGACTCACGGGCAGTTCCTCTCTCTCTCTGCAGAGTGCTAGGGAACTGCCAGCTCTCAGCCACAACTGGGCCATACTCCTTGCAAGCAAATATTCACCTTGAAGCCCCCAAGTGTCCCCTATCCCCACCTCAACATGGCCTTGGGACTGTCTGGAACAAAGGATCAGCAGCCCCTGCCCCGGTTTCCTGCTCCTTCTACCTGCATTTCCAGCACTTTCACCCACCTTTTCTCCTCCGGCTATTTTTTGTACCCTGAGATCAGTTCTTCTCTCCCCTGCCACAGGCACACTCGGCCTGCCCTCCTCCTTTTCCCCAGGGCAGGTCAGATCCCCAGGGACGCTCCAGGTCTGGGCTGTCATGTAGCCATGTCAATGGCTCTGTCAGCAGCTGCTGCAGGCAGCCCGTAACACACCACACTGCAGGACATACCAGACCTCTCTGGCCCCCAGCTTGACAGGCCCATCACACACTGGAGCCTCTTGGGTGGGGGCATGGCAGCTGCTTTGCAGTGACAGGGCGAGAAATATTCTCTGGCCTCTGAGGCAGGTGCTGCTCTACTTGCCTTGAAATACTTGTCCAGGACTTCACTGTAGTTGCTGCCCTTGGAAAACCAGCCATCTGGGATAATCTCAGCTTCCAGCCACTGGATGACGCGGCGACGAAGCTCGTCCCTGTCAGACTGGTAGCAGACAACTGTAATGGGAGAAGGTGTAGCAGAAGAAAAAGCAAGGATGAGAGAAATGAAGTTGGCAGGGAGACCACAGAGAGACGACTGGACATAAAAGCCAACCAGCCAGCCCTAATGGCAGTTTGCAGGCCCCTCCATCCTTGGAGATGTGCCACTGCCAGATCAAAGCAGAGGTGCCACGTGCTGAACGGCAGATGGGCTGTGGGTGACACCATGTGGCAAGGCCAGAAAACGACACTTCTGCCAAAGCTCTTCTGCCTTCCCGTCCCTGAAGCTTGTGCAAGAACAATCCAGAGCTGACTCATCTTGGTGTGAAGAGTTCCCAGACTGAGGGAGGAAGGTGACTGACAGTGTCCCCAGGCTTCCCAATCCTGTGCAGAACAGGCATTTGGCCATCAACCCTCAAGTACCAAAACCTCCATCCTCTGCAAGGGCAAAGACTAGACTGAGCAAGCCTTTCCACCACGCTGTCCCCAAGACTTGAATTTTAGGGCCTACTATCTCAGGAGATTTCATTTCTTCAAAGCCCTGACTTGTCCACTCTGATTGGAAATGAGAGGGGGTCAAGTTGGGCTTGTTCACAGTGCTCTCCACAGTCACAGGTTTCTTTAGGTGGATATCACTTTGTGTGCTAGTACCAAACCATGCATTTACAAGCAAAACTGAAAGCCTAGATCTTCTGGCTTATGTGAGTTGTCACACCTGCCCAGAGGTCAATGGAGCCAGAAGGGAAATCGGTGTGTGTTCATGTCACTTACACACACTAAAGATCTCCTTCTTAATCCAGCGACTACAATCACAACCAGACAGACAGATGGGAAAAAAAAAACAACCTGTAAGGATTCTGCATGTTGAATTTTGAACTTCCTTAAAACTGCTTTAAGGTGGTGGCCATGCCCTGACATGGTCCTTTCCCTTAAGCTTGTACGAAGGTTTGCTCTCATCTGTCCTAGGAAGCTGAAGTTGATGATTATACAGCTCCAGCACTTAGAGGCCATGGATGGGAAAAGGGTCCCCTGATGAAGCACAGGCCATGGCCCCAAAATCCATAGTTTAAGTACACCAGACAATGCATAAGGGGAGAAACCAGGCACAGGGAATTGAAGAGACTTGTTGGCTGATGGGAGAAGAGGTTCAGCTACACCTCCTGACTCCCTTGACGATGCACCATCCATTACATAGCGCTGTCTCTCTGCCCCTGTGCCCACCGGTTAATCACTCCTGAAGCGAAGTCTCCTTTCAAAAGAGTGCTCTTGGAGTTGGGGACATAACTCCACAGTTATTGTGTCTTAGATCCCCAATGAATTATGCAAAAGATACCCCTCAGTCTGGGTGATGAACACAGCTTGTGTCCCTAGGGGCAAACTGCGTTTCATTGCACCTTGTACATACTGAGAGTCCCTGAGACATCCCAGCACATGAAGAGCCCAGGAGATGTATGAGCTCTGAAAGGTTACCCAGGAGTAAAGAGCTGGGCAATCATATTTCAGCTGATTTATCAACTCAGACTCTGCTACAGCCAGTGCAGAGGTATGACTTTTACGCAGAGCTGTACAACTCCCCCAGCAGACCTTCCTCCCCATCTCTTTTCCCAGATTCATGCAGAGGCCCCAGCCAGAAAGGGGATGGCTTCTTACCTGGACTTGCAGCTGGATTCTCAGACTTCTTCTCTGTTTATGGAAAGACAGAAGAGCACACCTCTGATGCAACATGAAGCAATACAAACCTCTTCCCACCCCGGGAGCCGCTTGGGCAAGAGCAGAGGAACCTGGGAGTCTTTGGAAACATGAGGGCCACATATATGATTAAAGGACTGGAACATCTGTCACCCCGAGGGGAGACTGAGGACTGTTTAGCCTGAAGAAGAGAAGGCTCAGGGGCAATCTCATCAGTGTTTATAAATCTGATGGGAGGGAATGAAGAAGACTGAGCCAGACTCTTCTCCGTGGTGTCCAGTGACAGGGCAAGAGGCAGCAGGCACATTATTTAAACACATGAAATTCTGTCTGAACATAAGGAAACACTTCTATACTGTGCAGCTGGTGTAGCGGTGAGTTAAACGGCCCCACCGTTGAGACAAAATCCTTGCTCCTAAAGTTCTTGAGGTCCCTCATGAACATGGATGGTCGTATGGACTTTGGGGGTTTATCCCAAGAGTCCGACCTTTCCCCAGCAGGTAGACTGAGAGACCTGCCTGGCTGAATCCATGAGCTCAGAGCGAGGCAGGCAGGAGCAAGAAGTTGCCCTCCCAGCAACCCAGGGAGACAGAAGCTCCAAGATCCCGCCACAGCCAAGGTGTCAGGGACCTGAGTGCACTAATGAGGGCCTTAATGGCCCTGCCAACCTCACCTAGGGCCTCCATTCACACTCTCTACCCATGAGCCCAGGAGCTCCATTTCAGCTGACGTCTTGGCCCCTAGTCCTTGCCTGGGATTATGTTGCAGGTATGCCTGTCTCCAGCTCTGTTGCAACCATTCCCATACCTGCCATAGACCCTGTTGATCTAGGCCCTGACCTGGTGACTGTCTTCCCACCTTGGTCTCAGACCTGCTATAGACTGCATCAGTATGGACTTGTCTAGCAATTATTGGCGTGTGCCTGATCCTGGTTACCATCACCAGAACTGATCCTGACCTGATTTCATGGCTTGACTTCAGGCCTACTTCATCACCACAAACTTGCCTGGTGATCTGGACTCTTGGTTGAACCTGGCTACTGTTTCCAGGCTTGCCCTGTTTACCCTGATCTGCAACTGTAGTACAGGGTCCTGGCCGGCGAGACCTCTGCCTTGCCTTGTTATCACGCTTGGCTCCCATCTCTCCCTCCCTTAGAGAGCAGCAGGCCCTCATTGCTCCCTGACACAGGGTTACCTTTACAGTGGCCATCGTAATCCACCTGGATTTTGGAGCCAGTGAGGCAGGCATCACGGTGCAGCTCACAGTGGTTCAGGTACGTCTTGCCATTGCTACCGCACACAGGCCTCTTGTGAGGTTTGCATTGCTGTGAGAGAGCCAGAGAAGACAGCATTGTACCTGCCTCTTTGGGACAGCTAGAGGGAGGCAGGTGAGTCCCAGCATCAGCCCAACTCAACAGAAGCCCTTGGCACAGACCTCTTAGCCCAAAAGGTGTTTGGAGCAGGCTGAACACTCCCATCGCCACCCCAAAAAAACCCACACAGAGGAGCCCGTGGGTGTGGGTTCAAAGGCTTCACTTTATCCCAGCCTCCGTCACCACCACCACCACAAGAGCCTTCCTGAAAGCAGAGCCCAGCAGAGAAATCAGTGCCCAGCTGTGCTGGCTTTGACTGGGATAGAGTTAATTTTTTTCCATAGTAGCTTGTATGTGCTGAAAACAGTGTTGATAATACAGGGATGTTTTCGTTATTGCTGAGCAGTGCTTACACAGAGTCAAGGCCTTTTCTGTTTCTCACACCACCCCACCAGCGAGTAGGCTGGGGGTGCACAAGAAGACCAAAGGGATATTCCACACCATATGACGTCATGCTCAGCATATAAAGCTGGGGGAAGAAGAAGGAGGGGGGGGACGTTCGGAGTGATGGCGTTTGTCTTCCCAAGTCACCATTACGCGTGATGGAGCCCTGCTTTCCTGGAGATGGCTGAACACCTGCCTGCCGATGGGAACTGGTGAATGAATTCCTTATCTTGCTTTCCCTGTGTGCGCGGCTTTTGCTTTACCTATTAAACTGTCTTTATCTCAACTCATGAGTTTCCTCACTTTTACCCTTCCGATTCTCTCCCCCATCCCGCTGCGGGGGGAGTGAGCAAGCGGCTGTGTGGGGCTTAGTTGCTGGCTGGGGTTAAACCACAACACCAGCATAAATACTGAGTGTAATCCCGCAAGTGCTGCTCTGTGTACCATGGATGTGCCTGTCCAGAGGTGTTTCTGTGAATCTGTTCTGTGCACCTCTGCTTGCTCAGCTCTGTTGCATGTCTTTGTAGACTCTGCTCCACCTTTCTGCAACCGAATGTAGAATAAGCCATCAGCCATGAGCAAACAGCACAGCCTACAGCAGAGGGAAAGTTTACCAGGGCCACTGTTCAGGCTGTGAGCTTCTTTCTTGTGTCCCTTTCAGTCTGGCCAAGCCTACCCAGAGCGACAGACTCCCTTCCTGTTAACAGTGCATTTCACTCTCCAGTGCCCAGGCTGGCCGCATCGGAGCTGCAGGCTCTGAGGGAAGTGGGAACAAAGAGCCTCACACCCATTCCCAGGAGCCAGGCAGGAATGGTTCGAAAGCACGGGGCAGAGTGGAGTATGGAGACACTGTGTCTCTACAGCTGGGAAAGGCTCTTCTAATCATCTGCAGCTCCCTGCTGGATGGAGCTATTCATCCTCACAGCACTCTACCACAATTATTTCCATTTTACAAAAGCTGATTTTTAGTAGGGTGCTTGTAACCTCCCCAAACAAGACACCAGTGAAGGCAGGTGTCTTGGAGCTCGCAGACCACGCCCTATAGTGCCTTCCAAAGCCAGCTGCATATCAATACCCCACTGGGCTTTCCCAACAAAAGACCTCCAGCCAAGTCTCCTGTGCATGTAAAGACCCTAGGCAGTTGTGCGAGTAGCACAGCTGCAAGCCCCAGACAATATCTGCCCTATAGGGCTCTTCCCCCACACCTCACTGGGAAAAGCCCTGCTGTTTGAAGAGCCACTGGGAATTTGCAGCTGCTCCAGAACAGCCATAGCCTCATCCCATCATGGGATTCTTCCAGCAACCGAAACCCAGATGGGGGGTGGCGGTGGTGGTGGTGACACCCATCCCAGACACAGAAGCTGTGCCGCCCTCCTACCTCAATGCAGAGGCAGGTTGGCTCTCCCTTCTCTGTCACTGTACACTCCCGCCCAGCTCCGCAGAAAACATTGGCACAGATCTTGGATTTGCTCCTTGGTTCTTCCTGCAAGGTACAAAGTAAAAGACACAAAATACATCAAGTTACCCGGAAGAGCAGCAACACAGCTTTAAAAAATAACACATTTAACTTCTAGACTGGACCAAAGAGCACCAAGGTGATAAGGCACAGATTACAGAACAAGAGACATGACTGCAATAGATGGACAGCCCAGACAATAACCAGGAGCAGACACAAGAACTAGGGCTACAGCCCCAGCGATAGAGAGCTTCCTTGAGGTCATTCCTGGAAAATCACCTAGAAGAGCTGGAGCAACCATGAGCAAGAGAAAGCCTAGCACGAATGGCAAGAATAATTCGCTCATGTCAAGGACTGCCATCTTAAAAATTTTTTTCATGGAGGGTAGGGAGCAGAAATGTATTTGCTTGAGACATTTAAGAAGGTGGTGAATATAACCCTGGAGAAAGGTGTGATACCAAACAGACAGAAGAAATCGCCATCAGGCACCAGATAATGCCCCTGTCACAAAAAAACCTCACAAAACTACAAGACCCATTATCTTGCCTCCACTGGTCAAGATTATACACTTCAAAGGAAGAAACACTGTCATAGGTAATTATACAGTAACCTTCTCACAGAGAAAATTTCTTCCTGGTCCCTGACAGCCAGCAGTTGACTTATGCCCTGCAGCACAATTTATACGCTTTACAGTTTTCTCCCAGCTAAAGTCATTGCAAGTATTCTTGTTGTTCACATAACTGTTGAATCCTTTTTTTCTGAGTCCCACTGCGTTCCCAAACTGGTGACACCTAGCAGGGAAGACTTCCACAGGTTAATCATGTTTTCAATAAAACCACCATTTACTTTTATCAGTTTAATGTCTTTTTTTTTTTTTTTAAGACTTTTAAAAGAGAAGACTGTTCCAGGGGTTCAGACTTTGGAGACCCTGGTTTAATTCCCTACTTTGTCATTAATTTCCTTTGTGACTCTCATTTCATCTAACGTTTTCCACCTGGAAGTTAAGTATCTGGTTCAGGCTCACCAACTGGCTTCCTCAATAGTTTTGTATCAGAGACAGAAGACTCAGGAATGTAAAATAATCAGTGGGATAGGCTGTGACTCTTCTCTCTAATAGACAAAGGGTTTTTTACCTTCTCATCTGAGTATTATTTGTAACCTCTTCTCATTTGTGGTATCTTTGTACCTCCATCATATACTTTTAAAAGTAGGTGATCAAAAAGGAGCAGAATTTGCCTGACGAGCAAGCGTTATTGATACATTTAATAACAAATGCTGAGCACATTTTTTCTCCTATTGCTTCTTTATCCTAATTTTCTTCTTTTTGTTTTGCTTTTAAACCACAATTTCACAGTGAGTTGTTGTCTTTACTGAACAGCCCACAGTGACAGCCAGATCATTTTCCGAATGACTTTGCCCCCATCTTCAGAATATTTTGTCTGCTGGCCTACTGCACAGTCATGAAGCCCAAGAAGGTCTTTTCAAAGCATAGCAGGATTCCCTCCAGGTTCGCATAGCGACAAACACCTTTCCTACTCTCTGCAAATGTTCCTATCTCGCTGCTTATCCTGTAAAATAAAAATACAGCATTCAGACACACCAGTCTTAGCTCAGAAACATACACCGTGTCCCAGGCCCGCTCACCCCATGAAGACAGTCTGTTATCCTCCCTCTGCCCCTTCGTCCTCCTTTCACATATTGTTTCTGAGCTATGAAAGACACTTTGCCCCTTCTGCTGCATTCACCTCTCCTTAGTTGCCTTCTGGTGCAGGGCTGGAGTACATTATCTAGGCGCTTCTGGGGTGGGATGGAGCAACATGAGTGCTTCACTGCACAAAGCAAACCTCACACAACTTAGGGCAAGAAAGGAAGAATAACTTATTTTGCAAAAAGCACAAAGGAAAACCAAATTCTCCCAGGCTGGAGTCTGGCTAGGGCACTCCCACACCTAAAATGCACTGTAGGCACCTAAGTGCTGATCTATTTAAAGGGTTTCAAACAACGCGCCCACCCCTTCACCGAACCAAAGACCAGGAAAAAAAAGAGCTAGACATGGCTTTGAACCGCCACCCACCAAGGTCTGTAATCTCGGTGCCTGGCAATAGATGGCAGTACTCTGCCTCTCCTTACCCATGGCCAGGCAGGACTGCCAGCAGCAGGCTCCCGGCCGTGCCCACCAATGCCAAACCTGGCTCTTGCCTCCTGAGTTGAGATTGCACTGCTGCAACCGCAGCCGGCCTCGGCAGGCGTCCGCAGGAACCGAGCTCGAGTTGCAAGACTCCTCTCCCCTCGCCAGCTCGCTGGAAACCAGGCCCGCGACGCGGCTGTCCTGGCCACAGCTCCCTCCCCTGTAGCGCCGGAGCCCAGGAGCCGTCCCACAGCTCTCCCACTGGGACCTGGGGCAGGGATGCCGGCAGGGGGACACCGCCAGAACAGCCTCTGAGGACAACCTGCCTCCTGCCAGGCTAGAGAGCCATGATATTCTGATTTTTCTTATTAATCAAAGCAAGACGGTTTGGTGGTTGCTGCTTTGTTGTTAAGCTGTCCTAGGCTGGCAGTGGGTTGGAACTGGTTGCCACATCCCAGCACGGCTGTCTCCACCCCAGGGGTTTGACAGAGAAAGAAAGAAATCAAGCTACTCTGCCTGCCTGCCCTCTCACTCTGGCACAGGGTTTTTCAGACTCAGCTTGCTCATCCTCCCTCCTGGCAGCAGCGGCCATGGCAGGAGCTACCAGGCTGGGTGCTGGCTCCACCTTTAGTGAAAGCAGCTCTCAGCTTCCACCCCAGTTCCCAGAGCAGTAACTCAGCCCCCTGTGCCCCCCATCCTTGCAGTGCTCACCCCACAAACTGTACTTTCTCTATCGACAATCTACAAACCATAGCCTCTTCTACTCGTATGCCGCCCCCCCCCCCCCCAATCCCCAAGAACCTCACCTCCTTTCTTCACCAGACATCGCCTCTCCTAGCCTACATCTACCCACCTTGCACCTGCAACCTGACCCACTGCGGCTGCTTCACAGGTCAAGGTGTGCTCCTCTGCCAGGCACTAGCAGCTGCTGCTGCAGATCCTGCCTTCACCTCCTGCAAGAGCCAGAAAACACTCTCCTCTGACAGCCTGCACACAGATGAAGTTAGCAGTTGCCACCGCTACCGCTTGGTATCGCCACACGGCTCTGAGGTGGTTCACAGCATACTGCAGGGTGGGAGCTCCCTGCTCTAGCAGCTCCCGGCCACCTTCCCGGCAAATGCCTGAATCTCCTGTGCGTAACTGGGAGTGTAACAGAGACAGCGATGGATGAATGAAGAGTACAGTGGGGGTCTGCGAATGAGGCTTTATAATCTTCAATCCTGATTCTCTGGCAACCTCCCAGATGCTACCAGCCCAACTAGCTTCTTGTGATAGCTATTCTGATCCTACCTTGGACCTTGTCATGTTTATTCTTTATAAAGCTCCATCTGCTGGAGTCATATGAGTAAGCGGGGATGGCAGCTGCCACTTCCGTATTGAATAGCTTGTCCTTGCACCTGCCATGTAAAAGCTTGAAAATGTGAACTGCAAAAGTTTAAATGCCAGGTCATCAAAAAAAACCCCCAAAACACTCCACAGTGTATTATGTGTTTAAATGCCATAGCTCTTAAATTGATTTCAGGATTTGGGGGCTGGAATCATGTTTTTTACACTGCTTCCTCCCTGCAAGCTGCCATTGCCTTTTCTGTCACTGTGGGCTTGGGAAGTGTCACTTGTCCCTGTGCACAGTGTGCTCGGGCAGGCGGAAGGGAAAGGGCAGAGAATCGTTATTAATTGCTGCATGGTGGCATTTACACCGCAAGCCGTGACAAGGCAGTTCCCCTCTTCGGCCTTGGGTGAGATGCCCAAGCTCTCTCCATTTGGGCAATGCTTTTAATTACTCCTTTGCTAGCCAGAGAGCAAGTGGGAAGGCGGTGAGCATGAAGCCAGGGCAGGAGCGCCTGGACTCCAAGCATCTGCCATGGCACAGGGGCACTCCTGACTCTTCACCCCGTGGCCTCTGCAGAGGCACAACCTCCTCAGACATCTTCTCGGGCAAAGACCATGGAGAAAGCTGTTTGCTATGGCTCACGGGCCAGAAACTCAGGGCAGCCGGGCAGCATCACGTGCACATAGCCCAGACTGTCTGCCAATTGGGGATGGGAACGCATGCTGCTTTCGGGGGGCTGGGAAGTGTAACCCCATGGATGAAGGGTTCTTGCATACAAACAGGCAAGCGCCAAGCAGAAGACCTGAACTGACAGTGCAGCGAGCCACATGCAATGCTTCTGCCTTAGGTGTTGCTTCCTGGGGAGCAAGGAGGAAAAAGAGACATTTCCAAAGCGCCCTTGGTCGAGAAAGCCAGAGGCAGTGCCGGCGGTGAGGGATCACCATGGCAACTGGCAATGTGGGGCCTCAAGGTGGAGAGCTAAAATTAGGCAGCGGGAAGGGCTGTTTCTCATCTCTAGCACCAATCAGCACTGAGGAGTCGGACCCCCAACACAGCGTAAGCACAGATGTCGGGAGCACTTCCGAGCCCCTGCCTGAGCCTGGATGTCCGGGACTGAGCGCGGCTCGATGCGCTGACACACCGTGCCACGTGCAGGTCTGCATGGGGTCCCAAGGTCCTACGAGCGGCCATGCCTGCTCCGCACTGGTAGGACTGCATGAAAACAGTGCGGTGTCTGCAGCAAGATATATGAAAGACCGCACGCACGAAGGAAAAGAGCCATCATAGCTCCTTGGCTTTGCAAGGGAGCCTGCGCGCTGCAGCTCTCCCTTGGCCGCTCCCTCCCCTGGCCTGTGCTGAGCCCACGGTGCTCCACTGCCCAAAGGGAGCAGCAGGGATTTCTGCCATTACGCATGCTCTGGGAAACCAGCAGGGAGACCACCTTGCCACAAGGTGGGGAGTTAACGTGCTTGAAAACAACCCCTCAGATTGCTTTTTGCTTTCTGCACATCCTTCCATACAAAATCTCCTCTTGAAGATCTCAGAAGTCTCTTTCTCAGCAGCCCACGCTGCACTGGAGAAATGCTGTCCTGCTCCTACTGACCCGAGTAAAAAGCTTTTCTGCTATCAGCAGTGACTGCAGGTCTTTTTCCTCTTATGGCATCAGTTTGCGGAAATCCGTAAAATGACTTGACCCCTCATATAATGCTCTGCGCTGTCTGCTGTAAAATCAAGGCTTTGCATTTTTGCCCTGCCTGATGTGCAAGGAAATCAAAGTGCTCTAGAGCTGTAGTACTGAAAGCTCCTCTGGGAGGCAATCCCATGTATTATACAAACTTGAGTACCACACAGAGAAGGCAAAACTAAAGGGCACCAAAATGATGTCTGGGGTTGCAGGACTTGCACAGATTCTCATGCCTCAGGGGAAGCAGCAGCAAAAGCTGGGAGGAAGTTTTTAGATATAACCAGATACACAATTCACAACAGACTCCCTCCACACAGACAGGGAAAAATGAGCTTTGCAGCTACGTATTTCAGCCAGTCCTCCCTATGTCTTCCTGTCCACATCCCTTTTACCTGTTCCCTGCCATGACTGACACAGGAGTAGGGATAAAATGGGTCTCCAAACGCACTAAGGTGCCACCTGTAAACAGCCTGCACAATTTCTAAACCAACTCAACAATCAGCCATGGAATCTAGCGCTTCGTTCAGCTGTTGTCTTGGCAATGTTTTCTCCTCAACGTAGAAAGATTTGGAGACACAAGGTGCTAGGTCAACGATGCAGAAAGCTAAGACAAGAAGTCACGTCTCCAGGCTCCCAAACCTCCCTTCTCCCCTGTCGTGGGGCTGGGAGGGAGAAGCACTGCGTTGTGCTGTGATATCCAAAGAGAGGGCTGGGCAGCAGAGCAACTTGGGGCGGTCAGGAAAACTTAGCAACTCCTGTACAGCGATGGCACTGAGAAAGCATTTGGCTCGTGCATTTCAACCCATTACCCAAGCGTGCCTCCAGGCAAAACAGCTCTTTTGGCAGTGTGCCCTTCTGCAGAGTTCCAGGGAGAACAGATCCCACGTTCGCTGGAGGGCACGCACGGGCAGGCAGCCTGTCACCTCGGCCATTTGTCTCGTTGTTCTGGTTTGTGACTAACAAGCAAAGCGCCCGTCCCTCCCCGCAAACCTGACCTAATTCCTGCGGCAGCTCCCTGGATCCTCTAACACTCTGATGTGATGGGGCAGAAATTTGGCAGCAGCGTAAACTGAGCAGATTAGCGTGAAACAAGCAGGCACCCCCGACGCTGGGTTTGCCATAAATAGATAGGTAAGGCGAACATTGCAATTTCTGTTCCTTAGGGCTATTTCCTCAGGACATCTGCAGACTCTGGAAGAAACCCCACATAAATTACCTTTAAGTCCAACTTGGAAGGTTTGATTTTCAGTTGTCAAAGGTAAGATGGAGATAAGCCCAGCATGTGGGGATTGAACCACGTCTGATTCCCAGTTCAGCTCTCCAATAAAACCTACTTCCCAGGACATCATCACTATTAGGACGGCACAGTGGGCTGTGGAGTGATCCATATCCTCTACTCTAGAAGGAAACCTGCCATCAGAGGTTGCTGAACCCACTGGTGCAGGGTCACCAGCTGCACCCTTCCTCAGGTCTGGTGTTATCCAGTCCCAAAGTGGCACCCTCTAGAGCCACCCCTGCTGCAGGAGGTCCTCATCCCCTTGCCTCTGGGAGGCACATGGTACATGTCCTGCGGCTCAGACCAGCAAAGGTGTCGATGGGCAGCTCAGAAGGCTCGAAAACAGGCTGTCCCCAAGCTAGTTAGTTAAAAAGGAAAAGGAAAGACGTTTGTGAGGCAAAGTCTGGACCGGTGCTGGATTCCCCAGGGCACGGCAACCAGACACATCTGATAATGTCCCCAGTGCTAACAATATCCTATTTGAAGGATGTCAGCATGAGGTCTGTGCTGGATGCAAAGAGGTCCAGTGCTATTAAAACTTCAGGATTCCTCCTCCCCCAAATCCTAAAACCATCCTGCAAGCAGCAGAACTAATGAAGCCCAGTTTCCAACAGCTCTCTCCGCATGGCCTGTCTGTCAGCTAGTTACAGGGCGGTGTATGGACTCCTTCCTCGGAGGGGGTCTTCACAGGCCCCTCTCATTAAGCCAGTCACCTAGAGTCACAAAACCAGCTGGATCCCATTATCTCGGAGGCCTCCACCGCTTTATCAGCTGTGGCGGAAACAGGCCGATAGACTCAAGACTCGCTGGATGCAAGAGACAGGCACAGATGGCCTGCTGACATGGCTTTGCTTCCTTAGGGAACCATGCTGTAATTCCTTTGCAGAGCCCCATTAAACACCCCTCTGCCTCAGCCTCTCATCTCGACTGACTCAACACCACTACCGCTTGCAGCCCTGGGGGAAGCCCAGCTCCCCTGCCGTGACTCCAGTCCCCCCCCATGCTGACCCTAATGCTCCCTCCCCAAGGTTTTCTTTGCATTGGAGGACAGACCCCATCTCTTTTCTGCTTTCATCTGTCCCTTGGAGCTTCCACTGCTGAGGTATTTCAGCCAGCTGCAATCCAGGGCTGCGGACAGCCATCCGGACACAGTGCTGCGAGCTGCTGCACTCCCTGCAGGATGCCTGCCATGGAGGAGCACATGCCCCAGTCCAGTCCCCAGTCACCATCCCCCTTCCCAAATCTCTCCCTCTATCTCTTCCTATTCTCAGCTGACATCCAGGACTGGGTCGCTATAAATACATCACACAACAAAATGCAACCCCTTAAAGGCTTTTGAATGCTTGATAGATGAATATTTAATGACAGATGACTTTCACTAATGGGAAACAAGGCAGACCATACACCTCTGCCCATGCTGGGAATTGGGGTGTGTTCCCAGAAAACTTGGATTCAGAGACAAGCAGGCAAGAGAGGAAGGGACTTGCAACTCCCAGAGCTCAGAGGAGGTTCCCTCTCTGCAAAACCCGTACCTCACCCATTTGTGTGTGACCCTTCCTGCCTTGCTGGCTGCTCAGTCCATGATCCATGAACTGGCCATGTCCATCATATCAGAGCATCGAGAGGGAGAGCAGTGAGGCTCTAACGGACCTCTGTGATGAGAGGGGCCCATCATGTCGGTGACCTCTGCATGAGGCTGTGGAAAAACAACATTGCCCATGGCAGTCTGCTTGTGGGTATTTGTCCATGACTCTTGTCAGGGAGATGAAGACGTCTGATGCTACTACTGCTACAAAAAAGACTGCCTTGGCAGTATTGCCTTGCAGAGTATGGTGGGGTGGATACAGAGAGCTCTACCTCCCCACTGACCCCAGTGGGTGTATGGCGTGGCCCCCTGACAGGGACTGCAGCCCTAACACACCAGCCATGGTTTTCTCATGTCCCAGAGCAAGCATGCAGGAGCTGGTGCCTGCAAGGAAAGGGAAGCAGGAATTGGGAGGAAGAAAGCTTTTCTCCCCACAACCTAATCAAGAGGAGAAAGGCATCTGCCAAACAGCTGATTTCTCTTACAGTGCGATGCTGCTAACAGTTACGGAGCCAGGCACACCTCTCTCGGGGACTCCACTGCACGAGGACTCCATTTTCCCTTTTAGACTGGAAGGAACGTCTGTGCTCTGGCCCCCCCAACCTCATATTTTCCACCACAAGGCAATGACCGGTGAGGCCCCATAAGGGGAACAATGACCTGAGAGTCTGGGGAAGAGGAAATCTCTCCCACAAACAAGTCTGGAAAATGGCTGCTAAAAGGGAGGGAGCTTGCAACTGGCAGCGCTCTCCCTGCTGCAGCCTTGCTCTGCCGCTCACCCTAAAACCCCCCTCACACTCACAGCCTCAAAAAATGTAATGGCCCAAAACTGCACTGTCTCTTAGCACTCTTCTCTCCACCCATCCCCACAGCACTTCTGGAAGAAGGGGCTGGATTCCCTCCTGCCACATCATGCGGTGAAACTGCCAGCTCCTCCGCAGCCACCAGGAACTTTCTTGCTAGCGCTGGCTCCCAGCAAGGCATGGAGGCAGGAGATCAGAGACTGATCTGCACATGCCAAGCCAGCTGGAGAGGCTTCAGCTGTAAGCAGGGCAGAGTCAGTCCCATGGGAGGAGAGGAGGTGCTGCTGCTGCTGCTGCTGCACTGTGGTTCTCAGGGGGAGGAATCCAGTTAATCACTTCGTATTTGGATAAGAAAATAACCCTCGTGCACAGGGAAGGATCTCAGTGCACATGAAATGTCCTAAATGAAGTTAGTCCCACAGGACCTGCGGGATGAGATTGGTATCATCCTCCTCATGTGACAGACTGGAAAAGAAAGACCCAAGGGAAGGGACTTGCTCGAGAACAACCAGAAGGCAGCAGCTCAGCTCCCTTTGCTCCCTGGTCCGGGGCCAGGACCACTTCGCAATCTGACACACAAGTCAGTCCCTGCTGGGGTACGACCATCCTTCCCAGACCCTCAGTGCCCTGGGCCAGGCTCCGTTTTGCCATGGCTGGGCTTCTGGGAACCACAATTCTCCATCCCGTTTTGTTTAAAGACATAAAACTAAAAACAAGACCAGCATTGACTCCTGAATTTCAACAGGAGGGGGCTGTTCTGTACGCAGGTAGCACATGAGACAAGTCACAGCACCTTAGGAGTGGTCAGAGGAAGCCCTTGCCGACAGGAAGGTGTGAAGGAAAAGGATGAGGAGTTCCTCGTCGGGGCAGGCAGGCAGAGGTGGAGCACCATCCCGGCCTCCAGATCCAAGCAGAGCTGTGGATTACAGACTCCTAGCTATTAAACACAGACCCCATGACCTCTCTCCTTCTCCAAGCACACCCAGGCTCAGCAGTAAAAGGAAGGTTTCTCTGCCAGCCGGCATTTTCCCAAAGGCATGCTCCTTCCCCTGCAGGACGGAAGAAGTCCAAGTCCATGGAGCTCAGCACCAGAGCCCTGAGATCTTCTGCCCCATTTTGGGATGCACTCACTCGGCACCCCACCCCCACCCCCCCCACCCTGAGGCGGTTTTTGTACCATATACAACCTCAAATGTTCCCTTTCAACCCCTAAGTCTGTGGTGACCCACAGCTCTTTCTGTGTCATGGCAGTCCCTCTTTTTCTATCCTTCGGCCCCCTAATTTCCCACACTCAGAAGTCCTGCAGATGTTACTGGTCCTGCCAGTAAATTTTGTTGCCTCTTTTTCTGGCCAGCTGGGATGATTTATTTCTGAATGGGATCCAAATCTGGCACATTTCTCAGCCATTACCTGGCTCCAATGGAGGGAAGGGAAGAGCGAGCTGAGCAGTTGGAGGCAAGTTAGGATTTACAACTCTATGGCATCTCCTCACCTCTTCCAGTAACTGGATACACAAGAGGAACACGGAGTGCAGGAAATGCTGAGGTTACCAGCAGCCTCCGGCTTCTTGCGCAAGAGACCTCGGTAGTTTTGTTCCCATCACTAATACAATGGATTTGATGATCCCTCTTCCCAGCTCTGTGCCTTGGTCCTTCTTTACCCGCTTTCTACCACAGCGCACTGCAAAAGAGCAATGGAAATCGCTGTGCAATTGGAGGGAAGCACTGAGTCAGCCTCAGTGTGGGAGGGAGAGTGAGAACAGAATTGGAAGCAAGCCAGTTTTGCACCGCCCATCTTCTAGCCTTGGTCAAGAATTTGCTCAGCTCCTTGTTAATGCAGAGCAGCTTCAGGGCTGCTCCACTCAATGGCTCTGCTGGAGATGGGTCTGCAAGAGCAAATCCCCAGGGGACAGTGCTCTCTGCCACAGTCATTTCTCTCCTTTGAAGCTTCTTTACCACATGAAAAGTCATGAGATCCCCTTTACGCAGTGACGAAGGGTCAGAATAAACCCCATTATTAGGCATTATTTTGTCTAGACAATTTTTCTTGGCCCGTGGTCTTGACAGAGCATCCCCCTCCTGAAACCATACAGTCAGGAATAGTTATCAGACTAATGGGAAAATCTGAAAATACAAGATGGGTAGAACAAACCCACAAGAGGGGATAAGTTTGGGAAGGCTGGGGAACTAACCTGGAGTATACGTATCAGTGATATATCTGCCAAAAAGGCACAGCTCCATCAAAGGTTAAACTGTGTCCATGTAGCCAGAGGGAGCTGAAGGCAAGTCTGCCAAAGCTTTGCCATATTACAACCTTCAAAATGCAAACTAGGATTTCAGGAGGTGGGCAGATGCAAAGAAAGCTCTCTAGGTTCTTGTAACCTCAGCTTTTACTACTGGAGACCTGACAACTGGCAGAAGGGTGCATGCGCCTACTCATTTGTACTGGAAAGAGGAGAAGAAAAACACTGCTGTAAAAACTAAGTGAAAATCCTTGCTGCAAGCGGAACATGGGGAGGGCTGCACAAGCATACAAACTACAGGGATAGATGTACATGTGTTTTTCCCTGCTCTCAGAAACATCACATCAGCAACAAGCAAATCCCATTAAACTGCAAAGGCAGTTACCCTGCGGCCCCACACTGGGACCACAGAGTAGCTGTGTTGGGCCATCTCGGACTCAGTGCAAGGGGAACTGTGACCCCTGAGTTACGACCAGCTACTTCTTTTCAACTCCTGCTGCCCCTATTATCCCCCAGAAAGCCTCCAGCCCAGGCATCAGCACCTGAAACCATCCCTGTGCAGAGCTAACACCATTTCACACCTATCCTGAAGAGGCTTCCCTCTGCAATAGGGAAAGCACTCTAAGTTTCTCTGACTTGTGGTTAATGGCTGACCTCTTTACTGAGACAGCCAAGAGGAAGCTCTGATAAGGGGAGAAGGCCATGAGAAAATTGGTAGCATCACTATGAAATACACTATAAAATCCAGTCACTATGGTAACTGCCACAGCTGGGAGGAAAGAAGAAAAATTCCAAAGTCTGAGGGTTTCCAGCCTTCCCATGGATGCCCCAAGGATGCGTACTGCGTACTGCACCGAGCTATCGGTGCCACAGCCGCCCACAGCCTTTTTGCCCCTGCACTGCTCCCTGCAGCTCACGCTGCTCTTGCTCAAGATGCTTGGCCAAACACCAAGGCTTTTTCTTAGGCAAGCTGCTTGTGCTCACACTGGTGTGTCCTCGTGGGTCCCCCGTCTCATTCCTGATTTAACCCAGCATAAACAGAAGGGGAACAGGAGATAAACTATGCTGTGTAGGCTATCAGTGAGGAAGGCACATGGTATTTCCCTGACACCCCCCCAACCTGTTAGCTTACAATCTGTTGCTCTCACGATATACCTGTTACAACTATCTTCCCTCTCACAGCACCGGAGCAGTAGATGAAATGAAGGGTAAACATAATTGAGTAGTGAATAACCTCTGCTGTGCTCATTAGAAGTGGCACGCCCCATACTCAGGTGTGTAGTCTCAGGGAAGCAGACTCAGTCACCCCCACTTCTCCCGGAGCAGAGCTCCCCTCATCACCCTATGGCCTCTGTGCTAGACAGCACAGACTCACCAGCATTTGCAGCCCGAAGACACTTCTGTGATTAAGAAACAAGAGAAGTGATTATTGATTTCCTATAATTCCTAAATAAGGCTGGGTAACATTTTTCAGACAGAGCACTAATTCACTAGAAAATGCAATTTGAGGTTGACCAAAACTATTTGGAAATTTGTGCCTAGTTCGGGGAACAGCTTTGATTCCAAAATTATTTCTAAGATGAAGTGAACTATTTTCCCTTTTTTATTTTGAAATGTATTTCATGAAGTGTTGTATGTAAACTTAAAGGTCAAAGAGAGCAAAATAAAAACATGTTTTGATAAGCTTAGCAACTTTTTGTTTGGTCAGTCCTTTTTTCTGTTGAGAATAAAAAATGAATTTCAGCTGACCTGAAATGAAATTTTTGGTTTGACTCTCTGATTCAGCTAGGGAATTAAAAAAAAAAAAATTCCCATGGCTTTATTCCTAAAATATCGTTATTTGCTGTCTAAAGCAACCTATTTTTCTCATTCTTTTATCTCCTTCCATCTGGCTCTTCGTGACTGTGTCTGGAAATAACGAAGAACTGTTGCAGACATCTCTCTCCTTCTCTCTCTGCAATCATGGAATTTTTTCCTGTCTAGTTGGGAAGACTGTTGATGCTGACTCCCATGGCTTGACTTTAAAAAACAAACAATCAGAAAAATAAAGCCACAGCTCCATTTGGTGGTTACGATAACCCAGATAGATGTTGCTTCAGGGAAAGCATCCTCTCCTCTGAGTCACTCTGGCAAAGCAAACAGCACTGATTTAATGAGGCAGCTCCCAGTCCGAATTGTACCAGGGCTGCAAACACCCTTCTCCATCCCTGCTCTGCTCTGGTCCCCTCTCAAATGCTCTCAAATGCTCAGTCCCGTCCCATTGCTTCCCATCCCTCAGACCCCAAGGAGCCTGCTCCTGCCTCCTGGCTGAGACACACAGGGAGTGCTGCAGTTCTCAGCAGAGGAGAATATCATTCCCCCTGCTGGCACCAGCCAAACCCAGCTGGCAACATTGCTTCCTCCCTCAGACCCCAAGGAGCCTGCTCCTGCCTCCTGGCTGAGACACACAGGGAGTGCTGCAGTTCTCAGCAGAGGAGAGGAGAATATCATTCCCCCTGCTGGCACCAGCCAAACCCAGCTGGCAAGCTAATGGGCATCAGGAGGTTTGCATGCACAAGCTCAAATGGGAGGCTGATACCCGCACTATGGAGCGGTACAGAGATACTCAGGCTTTCCTTGAGAAGCGGGGAGCGCCCAGGACTCATGCAGAGATAACACTGCACAGTGTCTGCGGCTGGGGAGCAGGTGCCTGGGTCCCCTTCCCAGCTCTCGTTCCCCGATGGGCGATTTCAAGAGACTTGCTGTTGTTGCCTATACACATACCCAGAGGTGACTCAACTTGCAGACATAAAGGACCTGAGTGCATTGCTACAGTCACTGAAAAATGGGGCTTTTGAACTTCAGTACTTCAACTTACTGACCCCAAACCAGTAAGGGCAGGCAACCAGTGCCAGCCAGATGCAATGATGATGACCCAAGCACTTGCCTGTCTCTCTTTTCTTACTGCTCTGGAGACAGTGATGAGGCGTTAGGGACTTGCTATGAACTTCAGTACTGCCCTGGGCTAGAAGGAAAGGGCTCCGAGCCCTGCTAGTGACCCTGAGGCTCTCCATGCCTCCCGCAGCCCACGTTCCTAGAAGAGGGATCACTGCTTGTATCACCTCCAAAAGCACGAACTATTCTGTAATACTTCTTGAGCTCTTCCCAGGTTGTTTTGCTTTCTGCCCTGTGGCCTGGCCAGGCTGTGTTTCGGAGATGAAAGGCCAAGACTGAGCACAGACGCCGGCATCCTTATGCATTCCTGGCTCGCAGGCTTTCCTCGAAGCAGCTGTGGGCGCACTGCCGGGGAGGAGGAGCTGCCGGAGAGAGGGCTGCCACTCTGCCGGCTGGCAAACCCGTGCTTGCCAGGTATGCTGCAAGGTGCCGGCACAAACCCCTCTGCTTTGGGGCCAGCAGCGACCCCCCCGGGGCCCCCAACCAGCCCAGCAGAAAACAAGGCAGCTCCCCTGTTTCCCCTAAGGGCTTACGACAGCCTTAAGGAGACACGGTGCAAGATGTAGAGGGCATGATGCTACCGGCACGCAAACCTGCTTAACAACAACATGTGGTTCTCATCTCTTTTGTCCCCACGGCTCCCAGAGCGCATCACAGACCGAGCACATGAAGCATCACTGCCCACTGCTGGGAAACGTGTGCTATAGGGAGGAAACCCAAAGAGCACGTGAGATCTTGGGCAGAAACTTCAGGATTTGTGCAATACCAGAGTGGCCAGCAGGAGCTTGGGGGGCTGCAGTGCAGACATCTGCATGCACCCCATCTCCCCTGCCCAGCTCCGGCACAAGCCAAGCCAAATTCCCAACCCCAAACACTGGAGGGAAGCTCACTCGTGGTCTCAGTGTGCAGCTCAGCCCCATCACGGTGTTAAAGGGAGAGTCTGCCAGTAGTCTGGCAGGACTTCAGCCCAACATACTGTCCCCACCAGTAGTTCCCACTTAAATTCTGGCACTGGTGCAGGAGCTCAGCCTTAACCCTCACAACCAGCAAGAGAAGGGGCCTCCCTGCACGTTGGCCTCCCCTGCGCCCCTCCAAACCCACCCCTTCCCTCTAGCAGGGCAAAGCTGGCACAGCTCAGGAGGGCCGAAGGCAGCTCTCAAGGATCACACCAGCCTGCGGCGCAGGCTGCTGGCAGAGATAAGCTCAGAGCCTGGCTGGCAGCTGCAGCCCTCGCTCCCTCACACAAGGAATTACAAACACTTCCCCATTAAAAAAAAAACACAACCACCAGAGAGTGTGGAAGAGAAACCACCAAACCAGCTAGATCCAAAGGGAAAACATCTCGGCCTCATTGAAATGAGAGGTGAAACTCCCCCTGTCTTGGGGGGATCCTGATGTCCTCATTGCTTCGTGCCAGCAAACCAGAGGCACGCCAACAGACTCAGGGCAGGGACCACTGAGAAAACCGTGGGACTCCCTTACCTGGCCACTATGCCCATTTCTTTGCGCAAGGGAGCCCCTGTTGCTGGCGCTGGCCTGCTCCTATTGTGAATGCTCTGAAAAGCAATGTCCTTGCAGTTTGTGTGTATCATATGGTTTGAGGCAAGTGCTCCCCTATTTCTCTCCACTGTCATGACTCAGAGGTGGGCTGAATTAATTGCACGCGCTTTCTCTGTGAGTGTATAAACTGCACTACTGTCATATGCACACAAGGCAGATTATAGCCAGTAAAGGAAGATGGAGTAAAGATGTGGCTCTTTTTGGGTGTCCTCTTTAGACGGGTCCTTTTCCCCCATACCTCCCCAAGACAATTACCGTTCTTGTTTCACTTCGCACAGGCAGTCAAACAGCCCCCTTCTACACCACCTCACAGAAATCACAGTGCAAGAAAAGGTGGCTTTGTGTCACCCACCTGATCACCAAATCAACTCATGGCTGCTGTAGGACCTGTGGCTGGCACAGCTCTGTCCCTGCATCTCAGCACTACTGAGCCTTGGGTCCCCCCGGCACCGTCCTTCCCATCCACAGCCTTGGCCTGGATGAGGGAGCCCTGAGCAGGAGCAGCGAAGGCACCAGCCCAGAGGGGAAATCTGTTGCGTCCCCTTCACACCACTGCTGCGGCATGGTGTTTTCAGCAACGGTGCTCCTGGTAGTAAACTCAGTCCTCTGGCGTGTCTCTCTGCTACACAATCTTCCCTGCTGTCCACCGGCTGCTTAATTTCTCTCTTGAGTGCTAGACCTTCTGTTTGTTAGTGCCAAACTTCCTCCAGCTGCCCGCAGCTCTCCTTGCTCTGTGCTGTCAAACTGAAGACTGCTTTTTCCCCCTTTTGATTGATTTTTACTCCTGTAACTTTGTACTGGTGGAGCCTTTAGTTTTCTCAAGGGCATTTGGTCAGTCATGGTCTTTGAATCCTTTCTAGTGCTTTGGAGTAAGAATTTGGGTTTTGGCTCTTTTGGTCAAAAGGAAACTTAAACCGGATCTCCCCTTTCTTTTTTAGCAACGGTCACTTGGACACTGTGCCCACATTCTCTCGAAGAGGTCAGAAATAAAAGCTTAAATCTTGCTTGTTGTTCAGGAGTCTCCCTGAAGACTGAGAAAAGATCTTCACAAGACCTGAGTGGCAGGACTCGCTGGTGAAACACAGGCCACAGCGACAGGTCTGATCGTGTCCTGCCTCCCCGCCAAGCTCTGGCTCCCCACTCCCTGCCTCTCCAGATGACTTGCTTCGCCCCCTTTCCCAAGGCACTGGTCCTACTGCCCTCCAGCAACACTCTCCATCACAAATGCCTGCCTTTGAGTGACAAGACTCACTGCAAAGCTCCCAATGGGATCACACACATGTAGGAAGCACATAGGGCTGGGAGGCACCTCTTGAGTCACCAAGTCCATCTCCACGCTACCAGCACCCCCTCCACATACAACTCCATTTACATGATACTGATTAAAGGATGTTATTTTTTGCCTGCCTCGCACCCATTGAAAGCTTGGTCTCAAAACCCTCTTACAGTTGTGAGCCTTCCCCTAATGTCAAGACTGACTGTATTCATGGCCAATTCATACCTATTTATTCATATTGGCATATGAATAAACTCTATGCTTTAACTTAACTTAAAGCATATGAATTCTATACTTCAACTTAAACAGCACATTTCCCTCCCTGGCATTTCATTCCCTCGTCCTGCCCAGCATAAGGGAGGAAAATAGACAGCAGTAACAGATGTCTGTCTTAATAAATAATGCTCTTTTATAAAAGTAATCTCTGTTTTGATTGTTATCAACAACACTTTTAAAGAAGCATGGGATCCAAAAATCTTCCATTGCAGTGGAAATCTGGGGACAGGCCAAATCAGGGGTGAAAATATGCAGTTTAACACCATTTTAGGGCCAGAAGAGGGCAAAGAAAAGTTTCAAAACTGAATTTAATATTTTTGCTACGGTGCAAGCTTAGCCAAGAGTATAATCAGGACAATAAGTCATGACCGCCAAATTCCTGTTCCTTCCAGGGAAAAAGAATCCTCTGTACAGCAAGATGTGACATGCAAGATTAGGGATGGAGACATAAAGTAGAAGGGATTTGCTCTTGATTGCATTAGCCTAGGAACGAATAGAACAACAGCTCCTAACAGGAGACAGCTTTAGTTGTGCTTCAGAGAGGGAGCAGCCCCCTCCAGAACCAAGTCCCCTACTGTTTTGGAGCTCGTATCCATTATTAGCCATGCTGTTATCTCAATGGGCAGCTGAAAGACAAAAGGCAGCATTTTCCCCACATTGTAAACCCTCTCCAATAAACCAGGGCTACATATCCTGCAATTAAAAACACCATGCTACAGGCAACAATTGCTACAGAGGCTTGGGATCTCTTCACGTATCTAAGTGCCCGTGCCCCCACAGATGGAGCATGTGAAGGGCTCAGGAGCAACTCCTGGGAGAGAGGGAGGAGGAGGAGGGTAGGGATGCTGCCACAGATCAGCTCACATCTGGCTCTCCCACTTTGTTCCCCTAGCTTTAACTCCCATGGAAAGAAACAGTTCTTTTTGTGCAGCCTTTCGCAAAAATCTCTTCAGCGGGACCACACGTTCATCCTCCTCCTTGTTCCTTGAACAGTCCTTGTGACCCCGCTTCCAAGAAGGCTGGTTAAGCGCAGATGGGTTCAGACATCCACACCAGCCCTTCACCTCCCACAGCCCGGGAAGGCGTCCCATACTCTCCCCAGCACGGGGATCTGACCCTGAGTAGCCGGAGGCCTCCAGCAAATCCTGTCTCTGCTGGGATCTCCAACAGAAGGCAGCAGACCACACAGACTTAGTTGTCCTCTCCCCGACGAAGAATGATCCCTTCAGGACAAACTTGAGGCTCGTTTTGGGAATGCAGGAGGGATGCAGAGGATGGAGTAGAGAGAAAGGAAGTGAGGGAGGCTGCATTGTTGTGTCTCCACTCTTGGCTGCTCTTTGGGTAAATAATGGACTTCTGTCTCCAGGGCTCTCATCAGCTCTAAATGCCCTCAAAGAAAGCAAACAAAAGCACAATCGGAAAGCCCAGAAATAAATCCATTTCATTATAAATTCATTTTCCTTTCATTCCATTTTTCTTGCCAGTAAAAAATTTAGGTTAAGCTAAGCACTTTCTTTTCCCAGCAATCTCTGCTGGCTGTCGGCTAATGCAACAGAAAGTTAAGCTTTTGACAGTATAATGGCTTTGTTATGAAAAAAATACAATTATATTATTTCCCCAAGACAAATTCTACAGTATTAAACACCTCAGCAATGCAGCATTGTCCTTGAAGCTGTTGGTGAAGCAATTTTACAAGGAGACATAGGAGGACAAGAGCAGCTTTCATGGGAGATTTATTTTACTGCATAGATCTCCATTGCTCAGAAATACAGAAGAGATTTTGTAGCGGGGACCCAACCCATATGCCGGATAACTGAGTTACGCAAGTTTTTGCCTCTGCGCTACTTGCAGTTGTGTCACCAATAACTAGAAATTGTAACCGTCCGAAGACTCCTCCATGGCATGCATCAAACTATGTCAATTCATCAGCATCACTTCATCTCCATACTGGTGTTTCTAACAAACTCATGAGCAATAGCTAAGACTACTAATCCAGGAGTAAGGAGAAAGAGTTTAGAGTACTAAATGGAGTGAATTCATAACAGATATCACAGATACTTCAGTAATCCTCCATGTCCAGGCTAATCCCAGCAAAGCTGCTTGAAGTTCAGCCGGTGACAGGAATACCCCCAGGCAGCAGATGCCACAAACAGCTGACTAAAAGCACACACCCCCCCAAACACCACGCAGAAGAGGAAAATTGAGGGAACTGGGCGGTTCTGGGATGGGCACAGACCACCGAGGCTCAGAGCCTGCACTTACCCTGGGAAATTCAAGAGGGCCAGGCACTAACAGGAAAATCCCAGGCACCCAAGCTCAAATGCCTAGGCTGTTAAACCGTGAGCAGGGCCACCGGTGTGGTCTGCAAGTTCTCAGACACGGTTTAGGGGTTAGCACAGACCACTGGTAACCAAGAGGTAATTCACATGCAGCCACCCTAATTAGGAGATAAGACAGTTTAACAGCGTAGATGTGGGCCATTCTGTCTCACATGGCCTCACAGTCAGCAAACAGCCCCGTGCATGTTTAATTTCTTAATGCAGACATTGCCAAAGCCATGGCAGAATATCAGCCACAACCTGTGAGGAGTCAAGCCACCACGATGGGAAATCTAGTAATGGCCAAGACAAAGGCATAGTTTTCCATGCATCTGGTATTTGCAAGACATCCTTGTGGCTGGAAAAAACCAAGGCACACCGAGCTGTGTATCTGAAACAGCAACTCTGATCCACCTCCAACTTCACTTGCGTTTGTACTTCACGGCCTGACCTCCTCTGAAGGTCCTCAGAGGAATGGAGAGTCTTTGAGCTGGCTGATTCACAGAAATCAAGGTGTCACCCCACGTTATGGGTGGAATGGGTAGCAACCAAATGCTTGAAAGCAGCCTGATGCTTCCCCTTATGAAACCATCTTTTCTGTTGCTGAGAACTTTGCCAGCACCGAACTGCTCAGGTTGAAATTTTCTACGCCAGGTGTTTGCCTCAGGCTGACTTTTCCTTTTTAAAGTGTCAACAGAAAAAGGTCACTGGTTTCTGAGAACAAGATTAAGTAAGTTGTTTTGTCTGTGTTCGAGGAATTGTTAAAGTTGTGCTCACAATACAGAACGGTCCTCAGCATCTCTGCAAGAGCCTGAATTTGGTGGGAGAGTCACCCTGGTGCCTCTTGCTTGTGGGGAACTATCCACATCTCTCAGACTGTAGCAAGTGTGTCTTTGTGGAAATCGCCAGTTTACACAGTCAGTGACCTTTCTAGCATGTGATTACTTCTGAAACTTCAGCCCCTGCTAAGAACAATCCTTCCCCTTATGGCTCACAGATCCTGATTACGTTGCTCAAACACTAGCTGAACACAATGACCAAACAAGCTCCCTTCTGGGACTGCAGAATTTCACAAGCAGCTGCTGCTTGGGGTACAGCACGGAGCAATGAAATTAAAGGCAATGGACTACATCTCTCTTGCAGGTCATTAGTCATTACAGCCAGCAGGTCTGATGCCAGAAGAAAACAGGAATTTAGGACAAATAGTACAAGGGTGGAGAACTGAATCAGCAGATTGCATAGAAGAGGCAGGCTCAGGACATGACTGAGACTAGAGACAAGAGGGCAGGCCAGATAGGACATGACCATCCCCTGGTGCTAGAGCCCGATGTGGGACCTGGATCCTGTGGCAGCAGGTCCCAGCGTGTGTTTTATGTTCCCTCATCAAGCCAGGCACATGGTGGGATCCAGCTGAGAGCCTGAATGAGTACCAGCACCAGTCTGAATGCGCAGGTACTACAAACCCTTTGCCTGTGAAGGTGGCTGAGTTACTTGCTGCTCCACTGATGAAACCGCTATCCCTCTCAGTCACTCAGTAAGCAAGCGCTGTGGATCCAAGAGCCAAGCACATGGAAGACTCACACCTCATCTCTGACCTTCAACTGTTTTTTCTTTATATTTCTCAAAGAGAAGCATAGCCCTGTGCTTTTGGCAGTCCAGAGTCAACGGTTGCCGCCACATGTCTAGACAGAGCATGAAGACCACCTGAGGTGATGGCTTCATTTGCTTGTTTTTGTCTGCAGTGAGAAAGATGTAGTAACAGCCTACCTTACAGAGGTTTGATGGCAACTTAAGTAATTAACCAGCAAATGCTCTAATGGGCTGAGATAGATGATGCAGCAGATGGCAAAATATAATTACAAATGCTCTGTACCACAGAGGCAAACAGCGTTGAGGAATGCCAAACCAATTGCAGCCAGAGCTCAGCACTACGGGTCCCAGATCTCTTCCTCCCCAACAGCAGAACAGCACCCCCCTACGGTACTCACTCCTAGAAGGGCCAGGGTCCTTCTGGGCAGCTGGGTCTTGCCAACACAATGCACTGTCTCCGAGTGCCATTTGCCCTGATCACACAAGCAGCAGCTGCCCAAGCAGCACGTATCTCCCAACAGAAATGAATTTTTCACGGCAGCTGGAGCTGCAGCTCGGTGGATTTACGCCCTGGAGCTCAGGAACACGAGATGGGGGGCATCCAAGGCATAACAAAGGTGGTGGAGCAAGATAAATGACAAGACAGTGGCTCACGCAGAAGTAAACAGTACCTGCACAGCAGCCATTCCTCCCTGAGCAGTGAAGGTGATTGTGCCAGACCCTGGGAAACGTCCCAGAAACCTGAAAGTTTATAGCGGCAGTGGAAGCCAAGATCTCTGCACAGACAACAGATCTCCAATTACCAAAGCCAGCTCAGTTGGCTTAGGGACAGGTTATTTCCATGGGGTTTTTTTTGCTTGCTCATTTAACGATTACATTTTTCGTGTGTATCTGTTCTCCCATATAACAGCAAGAAGCCAGACATCAGGAATTCTTGCTAGGCCTCCCTAATCAGAAGGAGTATCCGTGATGCAACTTGCAAACACAACCCTACCAATGCTTTCAACTACTGGGGTTGCTGTGTATCACTCCTCCTTGAATTGGAGGTGACCCCACTGACCACATGAGGTTGGCTTCCCAGCCTCTTGGGAACCGTGCTACAGAAGACTGTTGTTCTCCTATTTACCCTTTGTATTCATGCCTCCCTCTAACCTCCTTCCTTGGAGAGAAAAAAAATAATCAGAACTACTTTGGTTCTTCTGCCAGGGCAGAGTTTTCCCCCAAACAGCCTGATGTTCACAGATGCTGGAAACACTTAGTGATAGGGAAGGGAAACAAAAGCCTTCAGCCTCGCTAGAAACCCAGCCCACAGCACCAGCCTAACACTGCCTGAAAATATCCTCTCTGATCTGGGGCGCTCAGCTCCGCAAAGAGAGGGCAGTGGCCATGCTCTCCCTTTGCTAGCAACAACGTAGAAATGGCTGAGTTAATGTTTCTCTACAAATCCCCTTGTTTGTGGAACTCTACAGACACCACAAAGATATCTGTGGCAGGCTGAAACTTGGTGTTTTACATGCTTTATGTCAAAATCAAATCAAAGACGGGGAGCACACTGAGTTTGGACTTATTTTAAGTCAAACAAGCATAAAATATTCGGCAAGTTTCCCTCACTTACTGCAGTATAAACAATTTTGGTATTCGACAGAGAAAATTTCCCATTTAATGAATGGGACAAGTAACTGGAAAGAAGGTCACACTATTTTTGCAGTTTCAATTAAGCACAGGACAACCCCAGCTTCTGCTGCACCATTAGCAAAGTCCGTGTGTGGAGTTAAGCGGCTCTGTAGCAGCCGGGGCTGAACTGGGGAGGTGAGAGGAGATACTCCTGTGGGACGGTAGGTTCTCCTGCAGCACCCAGTGAAGACAAGCAGATTTTTGCCATTACTTTCAGAGGGGGAAAAAATGAACTCTGATAGACATAAAACTGAGGCAGACTAAGTGTTTCAGAAGGCAGCCTCTGGCAAATCCAAGCGTAGCAGTTTAAGACATTAGCTTGCACAGCTGTCTGCCAGCCTTGGCCGTCCACCTTGTTGGCCAGCCAGAATTTATTGCTTCTCTAATAAAGTCAGCAGAAAGAAATACATGCTTGTGCCTCAGCCGCTGCAGTTCGCAGCCCAGTGTATTAGACTGAACTGCTGACGGTCGTTGGTTTTCAGTAAGATCGCAGACTCGCGGCTGTATACCCAAGGAGAGGAAGAGCAGACAAGAACAGAACAAAATGTCTCCCTAGCTGTGAATGGCTTAGAAGAGACTTGAAAGAAAATGGGCAAATAAAGGGGCTAAACAACTTATGAAAGATGTTTATTCTACAGAAATTGCTACAGCACCTCTCTTCTGCATCCTTTGCTGTTAGCAAGACTGGTGTGGCTATCTACTGCTCGCTCCAGGGGGAAGGGAGCTGTAGGGGCAGAAGATAAAGGTCTGCAGGAGTTATCACCACTGCTCACGCCCCCGCTAGCCCAGAGCCCGCTGCAAGAGTAGAAGCATCCTCCATCGCCTCCAGCTAGAAGCAGGTATAACGAAGCCGAGAGCTCTCCTGACCCCAAGGCCTGCACTTCTGACATCACCCTCCCCTCTCCAGGGCTCTGCTCCCGGAATGACATCTCCTGAATGTATAAGCAGTCTATTTTTACAATTCCTAATGTAACCAGACCCTCTTCTCCTATGCAGAGGAGAGAATTCTGTGGTAAAATGGTGTGTGTCAAAAGAAATTAAGATAGGAAACTCAGAAGGGACAATAGGTTTTCTTTTTCAACAAAGATTTAAGAAAATCCAGGAAATTCACACACACAAAGCGTTTATTAAAAAGTGTTCCTGGAGCTGGCTTTGACTCAAGCACACCAGGAAACCAGTGGTAGCCTTTTGAATACTGAGAACAAATTGCTTAAGTACATATCACTGTGTATGTGTAGACATTATTCTCACGTACTGGACGTCATGCTTGCCATGCTGAATAAAGTTATACTAGATGCTACCTGTACAAACATGCAGGCTCTAGGAAATAAATATAACACTATCTGTTTCACCCCACATGATTTTAGAAGTAAAGTGATATTATAACAATGTCCTGAGCTACAATAAATAGATGTAGGGTGCTGCAGGCCACCTTGAGGTTTTGCAATTATTGAAAGTGTAATATCGTGCAATGAAAGGTTCGGTAACACAACACCGCACTTCAGTTTTTGAGTAAAGCCTCTTGGTTTGTTTTTCAAAGAAAACAAACCTTACTTTTCAGCTCCCCAATCATTTGGGTTAGCTCAGTTTGAAATAAATTTAAAAAAAAAAGACCAACCAAAAAAACCCCACTTCCCAAAGAAGCCCCAAAAGCTCCTTGTTGCAAGTCTAACAGCCCTCCTAGGATAAAACTTGCAAAGCTTGCCCCGGTCTTTCCCTGCCAAATGCCTAGACCCTGTGAGGGTGTAGAAACTTCAGGTCAGACACACACGTAAGATACCAGCTCTAGAAAGTTATCCCGCTGAGCTGAAGGAACAGTATGTATGTGCTCCTTTAGCCTATGGCAAAAGCAAGATAAGGTAAATAATCCTAGCCTGCAATGAAAGATTTACTGGAATCACAACATCTTACATCTTTATCACAGCCTATGCAAAGCCAGCTGCTGGCTGTATGTTCCTCCTTGAATTATAAGTGCTCTAGCACATATAAGACCCGAGTCATTTCAGTGTGCTAACTCAGAAGAAAACAGCCCTGACCAAAGAAGGATTAAGTATCTTACAGCGAACATGACTGGCTATCACGTCTGTGCTGATCTGTAAGAGGTTTTCACTCATGGGGACTTGACACTGATTCTCACCATATGAACCACAAAATCCTTACCCATGCAAGTATTACTTGCTCTTGCACTTGGTACCCTTGACTCTGTGAAACCTGTACATAAACACAGCTGAGTACCAGCACAGTCCCAGCAGTGATCACTTATATGAGAAGCCTTTAACGTTGCAGTCAGCAGCATCAAGTCCAGGGTGCAGCACCAGATGAAAATCAAGTATCTACAAGGGACACTGCTTGTGTCCCTTGTAAGCAATTCAAGACACGCTTTGTGACCTGTGCAGTCATCCCTGCTGCGTGATGGCAATTTCAGCCAAAGGGCGGAGCAGATGTCCAGGGTCATGAAGCACTTCAGCTGCCTGAGTTTAATCCTCCAAGTCCTTTGTTACAGCAAAACACAATTGAATTTTGCGGGCCTCACATCCTCCAAAACACCAGGATGTCAGTACAGCCCTGCCGTAAGGTCCCTGTTCCTTCAGTCACATCAATGTCCCATTAAATCTTGTCATTTCTTCCCCTTCTCACATGTCACCAAACACACTAAGCAACAGTCCATGAGACACATGCTTTACTTCTGCATGCTCCATGCATGGACTTTACTGTGTTTCTTCATCTTACCTGAGTTTTGTATCTTCATCTGAGCCAAGACATTGTAATTTCCCCCCTCCCCCCCTTCCCTGTCGGAAACCATGCAACTGCAGAGAGATCAGACTATACTAATACTGGGACAGCAGCCAGCAGTACATCGTGTGCCTGGCTTCTAACAGCTAAATCCTATCAAAAATAATGATGCAAATACGGGCACTCCTCCCCGAGACATCCTAATGATTTCAACAACCTCTTAGGAACACATAATGCCGCTGGATGGGACAGAGGCCGAAAGGAACAAATTCGGGACTTACCGTGTGAACACCTGCTGGCTAAACGAACAGCCCTAGGTCTGAAAGTAGAGATAGCTGTATGCACGTTCTTCAGCTGCTGTATCAGGTAGCTGCTTCCTGAGGGCAGGCATGAACTGCACCACATTATCACCTAAATGCAGCCAAGAGGTGGAAAGCTCTCCTTTAGGAATCTCATTGCACTGACGTAGGACCAGGGGTCCTACCAAAGCATCCACCTTGAAGTACTTGGTCCCAGACCCATATCACCGTTTAATAGATGAACTCCCTTGTTCACCGTAAACCTTAGACATATTATCTGTCTTCAACGCCCTGGGTTTCAGCAGCTTATCCAGTACCACATAGGAAGTCTGTGGGAAGCAAAACTGGCCCTTACAGGCCCTTACTGGGCCTTACCAGTCCTGCCAGGTAAGCACATCCCCACTCCTCCACCAACAACTGCAGCTGGTCCATGACACTACCCTGCCCACATCCTGCATGAGTACAAGCAAGGACACAAAGCCTCCCTCACGCAGAATTAAGCTGATGGATGCAGAAGCATCCATCCTTCAGTCGTGGTTCCCTGTATCCTTAAGTACATCACCTAGTGCTCTCTGGGGTCCATCTCTGCAATAAACGAGCGCTTGACAACTCCCCCACCCCAGCAAGGGAAGCACCCCATGGGCAGATGGCCCCTTGGGCAGATGGAAATCGTCCCCCCCCCGCTGCTGTACACTGCTGGAGGCTGTGAAGGAGAGGCCTCACCAGGCCCTGCTGCAGCCCCAGCCAAGGGCTCTGGCAGCCTCTCGCTCTGCTGACCGCAGGGAAGCGCAGCAGGGACGGGCGAGCGATCCCTGGGCCGCGTCCAGCACAAGCTGTGGCACAGCTCCAGGCCATGCCGGCCACACTCCTCGCCTCCCCTGCTGGACCCCAGCACCTGTTGGCCAGGCCCTGTCCTCGGAGCTGCCAAAGCTGCTGAAACCTTCACAAGCCCATTCCCCTTGAGCCACCATGTTCCCCCCGGCAGGGTGGGCACTGGAGGAGGAGCCCGCCTAGCCACGCTCCTCCATTCCAGCAATGCATGGTTCAGTTTTCAGCTACGCAGGGGCAGAGAAGGACGAAGACAGAGCACACAGGGAAAGCAGCAGAGGGGGCGCTCACCCTTCTCCATAGCAGCTCATGGGCAGAGCAGCTCGCACCTGCTGCAAAACCGCTCCTTTAGACGTCAGTTGCAAGGAAGTTTGGCTCCAAGTTTAAAAAAATCACAGCCCTGGGGAACACAGGGCTTTGTTGCCTCTTGCCAGACTTTTATATAAAAATGGGGTTTGAGCTCCCAGCAGAACACAGGTTGAAAACATTGCCTCAGGAGAGGGAACCACCTCCTCTCACCTCTCGTCAGCGACCAAAGGAAAAAGGACTTCCAACTAGCTTGCCTACAGAAAAAGTGCACGAGCTTTCTTTATTTGAATGCCTCTGCTACCCAGTTAAGGCTGCCTTGCAGGAAGATGCCTCAATTTGTGCTACAAAAGCACAAATCTTCAGCCTCGCCTACTCAGTCTTCCTGAGGTGTGAACTGGAAGGGACTCGAGAACAAGAAATGCAGAGAGCTTTCTACTTTCTCTGAGAGGAGGAAAAACCCCCACACATCCATATTTAAAAACAAAGTTGGAAATGGAAAGAGAAACAAAGAAGTGGTATTTTAATAACCCCTGAATCTTTATTATGCATTTTTAGTACAGAAGCTTCCCAAGGTCCAAGTAAGATCCAGCCCAGTCTGTGACAAGCTCCGTACAAACACATCTCAGAAGAGAGTCCATGCCCCTGGGACAGCAAGCAAGCAAGATTTGCTCTTGGAAAAAAATCCTGTATTGTTACTTGGTTAGAAATGGATTGTTTGAGAAGGGTGGAGTGAACAGCAAGAGAGCTGGCTCTGCCTCCACCCCTCTAACTGTATCCAATGGGGGTCAGACTCGCGGGTGATTGCTTGAGTTGTCTAGAGGGGGGGCAGCCTGCATGCTCTTCGTGCTCCCCTCAGTCCCAGGACTGATGCCTGCGTGTAAAACAAACCAAGCCACACCTAGAAACAGACCCAGCCTCCAACATCAGAGAGAGCTCTCCCTACTGACAAAGCCTAGTTCATCCGCCAGTCTCTGCCATGAGAAAAGGAATACGAATCAGAGCAACAGCAGTATGTGCTGGCGCTCGCATGGGACTTCACAGTGCACAGAGACACGCTCACCAATGTCAGCAATGCAGCCTTTAACGGCTCTCGGGCCCCAGTTCTGCAAACTATCACTGCTTGGTTTAGGTACTTGAAGTGTAGGCATGCAAGAGACCATGCATTTCCTCACTACTATGCCTAATGCGTTAGCAGACTATGTTAGCTGCTCTCCCCACCCTGAGAGTTTGAGCCTGTGCACTCAAACTGGCCCACGAGCCTGTCAGCCAACTGGTCTGATGTAAAGGGCCCTGCGACAGAAGAGACACCATGCTTGGGGAGCATACAAGCTCTAGCAGGGCTTGAGTGAAGCGCCTGCCAGAGGACAGGCTCCAGCTGGCCACAGTGCTGCGATATGGCCCTTTGCCTACCACAGGGCGTGAGTTGCGCTGAGCACGCATCCCCCTGGCCCCCCTGTCCAGTCAAATCTCACCTGTGAGGTCAAGAGGCTCGAGAAGCCTCTAAATATTGAGCTCTAACTTAAGTGTGTATTATAGGAAACTTAAACCCAAGGCTTTAGGTGGTAACGACAGCAGCACATTTGCGTACTGTGGGAAGACTCCTATTATGAAAACCTCACCAGCTATGCTTCCTGATGGTGTGTGGGTTAATGTATGTAACTCCCTAATATTAAAGTAGGGCTCATACTGTTTTTGCCTTTCTTCTTTTTACAGCTTATATTGCCCCAGGCTGTATGGATTCCTAGTAACAGCACTTGGGGATGCCCCGTCATCACGTGGTGAGGGAGCGCTAACAGACTGTGAAAGGGGATGCAATGCGTGGAGAGTATTGACTCCCAGTATTGAGCAAGGGATTAGGAGACATACCTTACCAGGGGACGGCTTGAGGAGCTCAGACTGTTTAGTTTGCCAAAGACAAGACTGGGAGTGGCCCTTGTCGCAGACCACAGTTACAACGGTGGGGAGCAGATGCGCGGTACTAAAGGCCTCTTCTGTTTAGCGGATTAAACACAAGATTCAGCACCTGGAGATCAAAACTAGAAAAATGCAAGCCAGAAATGAGGTGTAACAGAATGTGGGTAATTCATCAGTGCAGCAACATACCAAACGCAGTGGTATTTTCCATTTGTGGTAATTACTTAATCAAGACTAGATGTTTTTTAAGACACGCTTTAGAGTCCAGAGCAAATGGAATTAATCAGAGCTGGATATATGGGCTGTATTATGCAAAAGGGCAGAAGAAGTAAAGCACAAGAGCTCATTCTGGCCTCACCATCTACTAATCTATAGGGAAAATTGCCCCTTTTAGCATCAGTGGGGTTGGTAGACAGCCATATTTTTAGTGACAAGACATGCTGATGTTTACATGAAATAGTCATAATAATACCTTGTGTTTCACCCACACCTCTAATCTGGAATTCTCTGAGCTCTTTACCGTCACTATGTCAGTAAGCCTGACAACTCACTGGCTGATAAATTGGCATTGTCATCCCCCTTTCATCCAGCTTGAACTTTTCCAGAGTAGCTAATCCTCTGCTTACCATTTACATGGGAGACACTCAGGCTACCTGTCATCTTGGGCACCTACTTTTAGGCCTTTTGGTGAGAAAATATTCATGCAGGCACCTTGCAGAAGGTCTTGGGATGGGAAGCAGGTCAGCACAAAGAACTGCCCAGCAGCTGCCTACTCCGGAGGGTCATCCCCAGTACAGCACTCCATTTACAGTACAGTACACTATTTACAGCACTCAACAACTCTGTACAACCTCCCTAGAAAATGCCTGGTAACAATGTACTTTTTAACACCAAAAGTCAGCAGTTAAAATGTGTGTGTGTGTGTGTGTGTGTGTGAGAGAGAGAGAGAGAGAGAGAGAGAGAGAGAGAGAGAGAGAGAATGTTTATCTTCATACACGACAGACCAAAAAAAAAAAGTAATTTCCATTAGTTACCATGACAACCAATGGAAATCTCTAACCCATCTTCTCTCCCTTGTCAACCTTTGGCAGACCTGTCAGGGAAAGCAAGCGACTATGCCCCGTGTTAAGATTCTCTACTTAACTACAACATATAGCTCACTAGGAAATCTACATTGCCATAATGTCAAGTGCTCCCCTTACAGCACATCTCCAATTTGTCTCCTCTGAGCTACAAACGGATGGAGAGATGCTTGCTGCTCCCCTCCGAGAGCAAACACTCCAGAAATCCAGACCCCCTGCAAGACACCCCAGCTCTCCCACCTTATGCCCTTCTCTCTCTCTCTGGCTCCATAAAAACATTCAACCATCTCTTCCTTCCCATCTGTTGGCCATCGGCTCACATCTTAAATGTGGCCCATACAAGCCCTCTTTGCACATCTTTACTGCCTGGCAAGAAATTGCTGTATCACACAGCAATTCTAGTCCACATTTTATCTCCGTTTTCCTTACTATTGTTATCGTTGTTGATAAGGATAATGACCCTCTGCAATGCCTGCTGCACCTTCTACAAGACGGCTTTTAAACTTTTCTTAACAGGAATGCATTCAGCTTCATAAACCCTTCTGAGAGGCACAGCACCATCATTATCCTTATTTTACAGATGTGAACACCACAGCTTAGAGGAATTGGGTGCCTTGCCCAAAGCCTACATACAAATCATGGCATGATGCTAAGAGTGAGGAAAAAATAGGTCTGGAGAGAAAAGTCAGTTTGTATTTTCTTGATGCCTACAGGCTCTGAAGTTGTTTGAACCACATATGCTTAGAGTCCCCTTTAGTCCCTCCACCCTGCCAAAACCCCACAGCAAATAAATATAAACCTGGGAAAAAAACCCAAAACCAAAACAACAGTTGTCTCTGTTTAATGCTGGTTTACTGTTGACCTTGCATCTGCAGCCAGGATGGCCTAACTCACCCCAGCGTCTGGATGCATGCTGCTGCACTGCAGACAAGCTTGGCAGTGATTTGTGAGGACATATTAACGCCCAGCTGTTCTCCCGTCTCTTTCAGTTTTCACGTGCACAAAGTTAGGAGTGGCCCAGGCACTGCACTGACACCGTGCAGTTTCAGGCTATTCATATACCACAGCGAGATTCAACACTCACCCAGTAGGATCTGAAATCCCCAAGTAATCCGCATTGATTGCAGATTTTGCTGCGCTCCCTTCAGCTGCCCCATCCCAGGTCTGGGTTGTGGGAGTTACCAGCAAGTTACTCTGTGACAGGGCTGAGTAAGGTGGCTCTGTGTGTGTGTCTGTACGTGCACATGAAGGGTAACAAACCACGTTTTGTGCCCCATGATTAAGCACACTTTGGCTCAGTTTCCTCCACAACACCCTCCTGGGGGACTGCACACAGGTCTGAGTGCCAAGGAGGGAAGGACAAACCATAAAGTGCGAAGCTGAGCAACAACAAGTTGTTCTACAAGTTGCTTCCCACAGATTCCTGTCTTGAGGCTGATCGCATTTGGTGGCTACGAAAGTATGAACTACAATCAACAGGAAATACTCATAAAACGCTTCTCTGGTCTGTAGTAAAAGCTGATCTCATGCTGGAGCTTCTCCCTCAGGTAGGGCAGTAACTACTGTACCATAGTGTCTATTTTTACAAAAGTTAGAGGAACATAGTATCTTGTAGGAAATTAACATACTTTGCTAAACATGGCTGAAACTGGCTGTTGGGTTTAAAAGCTGTTCGAGGAGGTGCAAAGGTACCAACAAACAGAGAATAAGATCACATAAAGCTCTGTTTCTTTAGGCAGCCAGGGAAAAGTGTTCTGCTTTGACAGGGGGAAGGGAGCTACAAGGAAATTAAAAGAGGTGGGTTAAGCACGTTGCTGAGGAGCCCCATAAACCAGCTACGTGTACAAGGTGTAGATCACTGCACAGCAGAGGCACTGATTATCATTGAACATGGGGGTGTAATTAGGACCGTTGGAACGGAATAAGAAGATTTATGGTCTACGTGTTCATAGAAGAGGACCATGAAGATAAACTTACTGACTTGAGATACTCCAGAGCATGGTATCATTTTTCACAGAACAGGAAGGGGGCATCACTTATCAGGGATGTGTAAAACTGGATTTGGTAAGACACCAATGGCTACGGTTTGTACAAGCAGCTACTAATCCCAGGGCACGCAGCAATACCTAGTAGAAGAAACAGCCTGTTTTTCTAAAAGGGGATGCTTTGAATGATCCCGAAAAGCATTATCACGTTTGTCACTAGCCCCTCTGAAAAGCTTTGTGAAACACATGGGCTGCGGGGAATCATCCTGCAAGCGTGTGCACGTCTTCCCGCAAACATTTCTCAAGTGAACAAAGGCCTGAGGACATGCCTCTCACTCTCCTGAAAAATGCTCCTTTCAGCTAGGCAGGGCTGGTCACACTGCCCCATCTGTAGCTTGGCAGGTGATGTGACCAAGGAGGCACCGCGAGCAGCCACCGATGTGTGCCACCGGCCACACTGCAGCCCCGACCCTGCAGCAGGTCAAATATGGGAACGGTCCCTGCCAGGGACAGCACAGGCCACCTGCCCAGCCCTGGTCATGGGAAGGGCAATGCGGCACTTGCTGAGCAAAGCTCAGCGCATGAGCAAGCCCAGATGCCAAGGCTTGCTCTTTATCTGCACACTGGCTATAAATCAGGCAGTTAAAGTAAAAGAAAAAAAATATTTAAAAAAGTACTCCCTCCTTACCCTTACACATCATCCTCTACCAACAGGTCTGGAACCCGGTCCTGGGAATGTGAGAAATGGAGCTCCATGAGAAATGGAGCCTCTGTTGCAACCCGACTTCTCCGCTGTCTGCCCACAGGGCAACTGGAGAAGGGGAGTGCTGCCTGAAGAAGATTAGGCACATATTACTCGCACAGCATTCATTGTCTAGGGGCTGGAATACCCCAGAGCTTGCATCACGCGGAGCAAACACGCTGTCCTCAGACGGGAATACCACGGCTTTTCTGCCAAGTTGAAGGCAGTGCCTTCGACTTGAATGCTTGGTCCTCTGCCACCTTAATCTTCCAGAGCCCTGAGTTTGACTGCTCAGGCTGCAGACCGGAGCTGGGTCACAACCTTTTCGGTTATCCCTGAGGAATTTTACTCACCCAGACAACAAAACGATCCAGACATAGCAAAAATTCCCTGAGGAAATCTCTTCCTCCTACATATAGGAAACGAGACAACAATTCCAATCCCTCATACTTAAGCTTCCTCAAACATAAACATGAAAAAGTGGCCAAAACGCAGGAGGGAAAGAAAGTCCCAGAGCAGCAAGGAGTACATATGCAAAGAGTTACATCATGCAGAAGGAAAGCTCTTGGCTTCGGGCTACAATTACTAGCACTTAAATGGCAGGGGCCACTCTAGCATGGAGGGGGGACCCCCAGGCACCATCCTCCGGATCGATTCATCGTCAGGAAAACTCTGCCATCAAAACCATTCCTGGACAGCGCGGCACTGGAGGCCAACCTGGCTCCTCGCCAGCGCCTTCCAAACGCTCCCCTCTTCCGTCCATCCCAGCAGATGGACAGAAACTCTTTGTTCTGCCCCTCTGACGCTCAAGCCCCGAAATGCCTCGCCCTGGTAGCAGGGTGATGAGGAAAGAGGGGCCAAGGGCAACATTTCTGATGGCAGGAGGCACACCCAGCCCATGGGCTCCTGTGTTAGGACAAGGTTCACCAGTACATCTCTCCATCAGAGGCAGGTACCTTTGCCAGCCCACCTCTGTCACCCCACTCTTGCTTCCCTCTTATCCAAGATTTTAATGCCCTCTTCTCCCCTCCCCTGACTTGGATGGCTTGAGAAGACAGTTTCAGGCTTGAGTCTTACTCCTGCCACAGCTACCTCCGCAGCAAGTCCTTACACTACCTCCCAAGGTCTCCTCACAGATAAAGAAACAAAGAAGTTGTTTCTGGCTATAGATAATCTTTGAAGCTATCACTATTTCTTGCAAACTTTTTTGTGGGGAAAAGCTGATTGAGCATGGAAAGCTCCACCAGCATCCATATTCCCAAAGCCTCTTGATCCTGTATCAGGACTGAGCTAGTAGCAGGGATGGGATCAGGAGGAACGTGTACTGGCTAGGGACAACCAGCAGTGGGTGACAAATAGCCGTCCAACTGGTCCTTCTGCTCTTCCAAGCCCAATGCTACCCTGGTTTGGCGCATAAGGTGTGCAAATCCTCTCCTCCTACCACTGAAACCCAGCTGCTCTGACTTGGTGTTTTAATCTGTTTCTCTCTATTGTTCCCTCAAGCTGGTTTGTTGCTCTTTGCATTGCAAGGCCCTCTACAGAGATATGATAAAGAGAAAAAAAAAAAAAATCATACGCTTACAACTTTAGTGCTGTGTAACAGAGCTGCAAAATGTAATGAGGGAAGGATAAAGGAGAAGGAACAACAAGAAAAGCTGGTTACTGTGGGGTCCATTACATAGTGTTACAGTATTTAGAGAAAGTGGTTAGAGGTCCATCTCTGGGACAGCAGTTGACAGGGTACAGCCAAGGGAAACGCTGTACAGAAAGCCATCCTGCAATGCCCATAGAGATGAATGAGATGGGTTCTAACAAGTCTTTCCTCTCAGCCTCCTGGTTTTCCTGGTGCATTGGGTATTTTCCTCAGAAGCACAGGAGAACTGGCACCCTCTCCCCAGTGAGACAAAAAACAGATTCCAATCTTCAAGCAGTGTTTAGTTTCTTCTGCCAAAATATTTGCTTAGCTGTCAAACAGTGAAAATGTGGGATCCACCTACAGCTGAGCTAATGAGATACCAAATCCCTCCCCGATCATCCACCCTAAACCCCTTGTTCTTTCCAAACGTGTTGGTCCAAGAGGAGCCTCCAAATTGTTTCCAGGCTATGGACCCCTTGACACACTCCAAACAAGGTGCACGTGTCTCAAGAAATTCCACATATGGAGACTGGAGCACAAGCTTGCTTTTCTTCATCATCTCTCACAGGCAGCCTACATCTAATCCACTGCCCCAAGCAACCACAGGCCCAATGTCAAAACCGAGAGGTACAGTGTAATAAGTGAGAGAGCTAAGGCAATAGAGCAGGTAGTAAGATTTCATAGGAACTTGTATGAACTTCATTTCTGGGTAGCTGGTTTGCACGGCAGAGAAGGGACGTAGTCACTCATTACTGCTGGCTGGTGTCTTCAGCCCAGATCAGAACTGGAGCACACTTGAGAGCAAGTAGTACGAAAATTCCATGCAGTTGCTGCTCGTGCTACAGTTATCTGTGCTTTAATATAGCAGTGAAGCCTCCAGGCCTGTTTATCTGCCATTTGTTTATTTACTGCTGCAGTGCCTAGCAATTGCAATCAGAGCCCCATAGCACAAGAAGAAATAAGCCCCTGCTCTAACCAGCTCACATCTAACTTAGTACACTAGCTGTGGCAAAATCTGGAACCTCTGGGAAAGTCAAGGGGTGTATCTCCCCATGTCTGCTGCCCAGATGCGGGTCTGGAAGGAGGTACGCTTCACAGCGTAACAGTGGTCTGCTCTTTTCTTTCGCTAAGCTCAGAGACAACATTGTGAGGGGTAATTCTCTCCGAAGAAATGCTGGTTATTGACAGATGAGCTTAGACATTATAGGACAGCAGAAGCTGACCCCCCTGCGAAGATAGATGCAACCCAGCTAAATAAGGCATTTCTGGGAACCAATCTCATCTCGCTCACAGGATATGTGGCAAAAACACAGCCTGGTTAATAGAGTCTCACGAGCCCGGAAAGACACATCTGGCTGAGATTTGTGACAAACTCTCTTCTGTACAAAGAGAAACATTCCCCAGCTCATGTAACACCACGCAAGAAAGATCAAAGGTGCCCCGGTGCCTCCTGATGGGTAAGCAGCTGTACCAATAACAGCAGCTGGAAAATGCAACAGGACACTCTCAGCTAGTCCTTTCCTCCTGTGCTGGGAGCGGAGCTGCCTCCCAGGCAGCCCCCAGCAGCAGCCCCCCTGTTAATTACCGGCAAGGAATTTGCACTCTGGCAGATAAAGTCATTCGCTCAGCTACAGCGCATTTTCACAAAGGAGCTCGGATCTGACAGCAGCTCCATCCGAGAAGAAGCATCAGGGTGCCATGCGCACCTATGTGCTACGCAACATCTCTTCTGCTTCAGAGCTTGCGCCACGCACGCTGCTGCTCGGAGGTTTTGGTCCCTTCGAAACTGCCGGGCAGGTTGTTTAAACACTTATAGATGGGGCATTTGGCCAGTGACTTCAGCACGGCACGAGGTGCCTCAGACAGAACCGCCTGGTTTGTCTCCCAGACTCTGATCCCTGGGACCATTCGCAGCACAGCAGCTGCCCGACGGCACAGCACGCGCCTTAAAAACCAGGCTTTGCACAGATAAGCCTTTGCTGTGTGCGCAGCATAGAATCACTTTTTCCCTGCCTCCTCATTTAAAATATGCTTATCGCCTTGAGGCGCAACTCCAGCAATGCCTGGTCTGGCACTCAAGGGCAGGATTTCAAGAAGGAAGATGCCTATCACTCCAAAACCAGGAGAAAAATGGATGCAATTTTTCCTTCCACTGAGGATGTGCCTGCTAGATTAGACCTGGGAAGCTAGTTTTATTACATTAGTGGGTTACATGTGACTGCTGGGTTTTATTGCACAAAGCCAGTGCATATTAAAAACAGCCCAAGTTACCCACGTGATTGGCACCACGGTGTCTTTTCTTTCCACTGTCACGGACAAAATATCAGTGAGAGAAGGACTGAACTACCTACAAAGTCTCTATCACTAAATTTCAAAGGCAAATGGACCCTTCTTAAAATGATGGTTTCAGGGCCAAATACAGCTATGCAATTACATCAGGATCTCAACTTTCATTTATTCAGTTCAATTTATTAAGACAGCAGTTTTTAGTCTTCACCGTTGCAAAAACGTGGGAAAAGATTAACCAAAGCAAGCTGACGATGCTGGCCAGACTCTGTGAACAGCCCAACGGGAGGAAGTACGCCAGGCTTTATGAAGACCAGCTGAACTCCCAGCTCCATCTCCCCCAGGGCACACGAGCACTCTGCTGGCAAAAGGGGCACAGGACGTGGACCAGGTTGAGTGCTGCCCTCCCTATGTGCAAAAGCAGTCAAGTCGGATCAAGAGGAAGCGCTCAGGTGAGTTAAGCAAACAGAACTTAGCCGAAACCTTTGTCTTTTCTCTCTCCCCCATAACATCCCTTTTCGGCTTTTCACATGGAAAAATTACACTGAGGGAAAAGGAGGTGGGGTGAAAAAAATTAATCCCAGGGTTACAACAGATGTAGACACTGCAAACACTGTGCTATTAGAAAAGGTTATAAATCTGCCTCCAGATGCTTGTCATCGCTGTGTTGCTCGGGGGTTATAGCCTCCTCAGATCTGTCAGTAGATCTCCTCGCAAGAGGAGAGCCTCTAGCCCTCCTCCTCTAGCCCTTTTTAGCCAAAATGAGACGTCAGAGTTTACATAACTCTTTCCAAAGGCTGGCTCATTTGGCCAGAAATGGGTTAAGGATAGCTCAGAAGAACAGCTACAGGTCCCAGAGATTAATCTGAACGGCCAGAAAACTGGCAAGAAGCAGAGGGCAGGCCAGGGCAGCAACCTCTCCTCTTGGCAAGGCTAGATTCAGGAAAAGGACTTCTGTCCACAGCCCACACCAATATATTCATGCTGGCATAAGCCTCTTTGCTAACATCTAAAATTCATGGTGAAAATAACTTTCTTGATGATTCTGAATCAGGTTTAAGCCAAAATGAAAAAAGAAAACCCCTCACTCTTAGTTTGAAATAAGCAACCTGGTAGGACATATAACGATGCTGGTATAATTACAGTGGTACCACCAGTGGAAGTGCTCCCGCACGCCACCCTTCAGACCTCATGGACAGAGTCAAACAGCGACTGGAATCCTCTCCAGCATTAACTAGGTAATTTACTCCAGCAGGATATGAACAACTGATCAACTTTTAATACATTCATCAGACATTTTGAGCCTCTCCCTTTTCCTCTATCGCAATGGATGCTTCCCAAAAATCACTCCATCTGCTTCAGAAAGCCCCAGCTGAGAACACAAGCAACTTCACCTCCGTGGCGTCCCTGTTAATACTAGCAAACGGCCGCCTCATTGAGGCTCTGACCCAGGAAGAAAGAGATAAAAAGGGCTGTCTGAAGCTGGTGGCTGGCTTCCATCCGAGGAGTACAGTTCACCGTCTATTGCTCTTGTGACTATTACTGAACCAGGCCAAGAAAAGCTCCCAAGTTTTGGCACGTCTCAGATTTTCCAGTCTGCACAAAATCATGCCAGGAACATTTACTGAAGCAATTTCTTTCTTTAAAGACTCTAATTATGCACCTAACAATGTTGTAGAAATGAGTGCTGTACAAAAACCCCAGTACAGTTCAGATACAGTTTTGCCGACAAAAGGATTAGAAGCTTAAGGCTCGGTGTTAATATTCCGAACATACTGAAAGGCACAAAGTACAAACTGCAGCAGAAACAGAAGAAACAGAGAGGTTATCACTTCCAAAATCTGGATGAGGGAAAGCCACACAGGAAAATCCCATACTAATCTTACTAAATGCCAGTGATGCAGGAGGGTGGTAATAAGAAACATTTAGAAGGGGGCAACCGTCAAAGCCATCTCTGAAATGCAAGCAGCTCACATGCAAGCACAGCCCACTCCCTAGAAAACGAGAAGGTCTAGATATCCCAGAGGGTGGGATACTACTTGTGAGTGAACTGATGTTCACCATTCAGCAGCTACCAGCAACAAGGAATCAAACTGCACCCCAAAACAGAAGTTGTCTGAGGTGTCAATTTTCCCTGAAACCGGACCCAAACCTCACTCATACTCTCAAGTTTTGCTGAATCTAGACTGGAATCGAACCAAAACATTCACTGGTTTGACACCTGGACCACCACCCCTGAAAACAGTTAAATCATTCATTTATCCACGCAAGCATGAACTGGCCTTTAAAACCAAGTTTTGAACATGACAGCTGTACATTTTTCTTACTTTCAGTTTGCAGATGAGGCACAGAGGCATGACAGTACTTACACTTGTGAAGCCATCCAGGTACTCCAAATTAGAGTACATTAGGCAAAAAACAGGATTTAGCACTTTGACTGTGTCAACACAATGTTAGTGGCACGAGTGAAATCAGAAATCAAGGGCCAAACATATCTTGGCTATGTTTCTCCTGATTACTGACTCCAAGAGGCTTTACTCAGACCACTGCCATCACTACTTAGCTGTTACTATCATTCATCTTACGGACTCACTGCTGCGCACTTCCTTCCTACAGAGGTTTCGCTGTACATTGACCAGAACTGGTTAAGCTTTATTTAGTGTTCCTAAGAAAATGAATAAAACCATTCTGGCTTTTTCAGGACGGTGTTGGAGAGGATGCATGGAAATGCTGACTACAGAAGCATATCATGCCTTGGGAAAAAATGTATTACAATATTATCATGTACAGGCAGATGTGAAGCGCTAGGTCACACTACAGCTCGGTCCCGCTCCCCTCGGTTTTCACGATAGCCACGACTAGAGCTACAGCTAGTGTCGGCTCGCAACCACCTTGTCTCACCTCCATTCCTCACATGCCCCAGCGTTTGCATTGTTCATCCCTTCAGTGAGTGGCTGGTAGTTGCGGGGAGTTCGCCGAAGAGCTTTGCTTATGGGGACAGAGCAACAGCAATGGGCTTCACCCTAAGCCCCCCTCTTTGCCACAACCCGGGCAGCGTGGTCCATGGATGGGAGGCAGAAAAAGACGGAACTGTTTGTAGGAAATCAGACGTGTTTATGCATTTTTTTGTGCAGAGCCAAACTGCGATGCTCTAGGGTGGGGCTCACCATCTGGGAGAAATATGTAGGGAGAAAAAATGCAGGCAGGGAGGACGAGCCGCCCCCTACCCCCCGAGCGGGACGGCTTCCCTCCGAAAGCAGGCTCGGCCTCCCTCCCCAGCCCAGCTTGAGTTCATTTTCCTCAAATCACTTCCACATTTCCCCTGCCGTAATTATCAAATATTTTGTTTCTGACCTCACTTTTACGGAGGCCACCGCAACCAGGAATTCAGGCACCGTTTATTTTCTGTCAACAGAGCTGGGGGATTGCAAGTTGGGGGCTTTCAATGGTTTTCAACGTCATTGCAGTAAAAGAAGGGAAGAAAAAGAGAGAGAGAGAAAGAAAGAGCGGGAGAGGAAGGGGGCTGCCCAGAGGAGCCCGGCCCGGCGGCTGGCTGGGGGTGGAGGGGCCAGCCCGGCCGGGGACGCGGCTCCCTCGCCCCAAGGAGTCCCGGCAGCCCTCCCCAGTCCGGGTGCCGGCCGGGGGGCTCCCTCGCCCCAAGGAGGGATCCAGCGGCCCCTCAACTTCCCTCCCGCCCG
>NW_008794088.1:3161071-3166428 GCF_000699145.1 Aptenodytes forsteri
TGCCAGCCCGGCCGAGAGCGCCCTTCTGAGGGGGTCGCAGCCGCCCCCCACATTGTCACAAAAAGGCCCACATTGTCACAAAAAGGGGAAACTGAGGCACAGCGTGGCTTCTCCGCAGGTGGGGCTCTGTAGAAACCACTGCCACCATGCTCCAGCCCTGAGGCCACGCTGAAATCCCGGCCACAGCTACAGGTGCCATTTGTGTCACGATGCAGCGAGGTTTAAAAATAAGGGTTTAAGCCCGTATGTGTTAGGATCCAAATGGCGTTGGCTGAGCGGAACAGGCATCCGGGGTGTTGTGCCAGGCACAGGGGGCCGAAATCCCACCTGAAATGCCTGGTGATGCTCATTTGCTTATGAATAGCTGTGATGCTCTTGTTTAACCTCTTCGTCTCTGAATTTCAGAAGCTGCTGGTAGCTAGAAGGCAGGATCTGACAATGCGAAGAGACTGACTGTCTGGGACACATACAGAAATCTCTGCTGTTGCAGCAAGCCACACCAGGACACCAGCTGTCGATGGCTTTTCCTCGAGTTTTGAGGTTGGTTGTAACCAAAAATGACACCGCTGGCTTTGAAAACGCACATTGCTCCGTAACCAAGCATTCCCATAAGCTGTCTATCTTCTTACCCTGCTTTCTTCTGTGCCCTCAACACAAGTGGGTGCCATGGGAGATGCTGGCATATGTCCCCTCATCGTTCACCAAGACCAAAGATTATTCCAGCATCCTGCTGGAAGGACCAAACTCTGTGAAAGGGTTGTCCTGGATCAGCCCGCATCTGGTCTGTTCACAGCAGCAGTGCCATTTTTCTGTGCTTCCTCAGGCTCTGCTTCCTCACACTGTTTTGTTTTTAGGACTACTGTTAACTAATTTTGCATTTATAAAGCATCCTCCCCAGCAAGTTCTGCTTCTATCTGTGAGTGGTACTAGCCTATAAATCTATCCTGAAAAGATGCCCCTGTACTCAGCACTGGTGAGGCTGCGCCTCGAATACCATGTTCAGTTTTGGGCCCCTCACTACAAGAAAGACATTGAGGTGCTGGAGCGTGTCCAGAGAAGGGCAACAAGGCTGGTGAAGGGTCTAGAGCACAGGTCTTATGAGGAGCGGCTGGGGGAACTGGGGCTGTTTAGCCTGGCGAAAAGGAGGCTGAGGGGAGACCTCATCGCGCTCTACAACTACCTGAAAGGAGGTTGTAATGAGGTGGGTGTTGGTCTCTTCTCCCACATAACAAGCGATAGGATGAGAGGAAACGGCCTCAAGTTGCACCAGGGGAGGTTTAGATTGGATATTAGGACAAATTTCTTCACTGAAAGGGTTGTCAAGCATTGGAACAGGCTGCCCAGGGAAGTGGTTGAGTCACCATCCCTGGAGGTATTTAAAAGACGTGTAGATGTGGTGCTTAGGGACATGGTTTAGTGCTGGACTTGGCAGTGCTAGGTTAATGGTTGGACTTGGTGATCTTAAAGGTCTTTTCCAACCTAAACAATTCTGTGATTCTATGAATTTAATGCTGATGCTGAGCGATGTGGTTTTCATTGTCTTTTTTTTTTTTTTTAAAACTCACCTTTCACAATGTACCTCTGTTTTGGAGTCATTGATTGCCTTGCCTCATGACACAGCACAGGCAGAGTTATGGCTGAACTCAGCTGGCCTCTTGTTTGCAGAAGCATCATAGGATCAGGCTCACCCTAAGTCACCCTGATGCGAGTGCCACGGTAAGAAAAAAACGAGTGGCAAATGATAAATACGTTTTAAAAGATTCATCGATTTCTGGCGTCTTGACGCCCGGCTTTGCGCAAGCAGTGCTACATGAGGAGGCTCTCTATTTCCAGAGGGTAAAAGTGACTCATACCACTCTTGGGAACACAGCACTAGCAGGGGTCTCCCAGCTCCCGCGCTCCCTGATACCATGGGCAGTCACCTCATGTAAGCGTGATTAGCCACGGTGCTGGATTATATAGGTCGCCATGAGTGTGGGGTTTTTTTCTGTGTAATCAAAGGACTGAATACGAAACACAAGGTAAAGGACTAATCCTCTGTTCTGCGTTGGCATTCAGGTACACGAAAGTGTATTTCTTCAAGTTAGTTTTTATCATGTGGAAATGGGTAGAAGTAAAAGAGGTGAAAACCAAAAGGCATCTCTAATGATAGCAGCAGTGTTACCACAGGAGGACAGGTGCCCACGAGGGGAGACAGGCGTTTTACAGCTACACCCTTAAATCAAGTAAAACTTTTGTGTGCAGACGAGGCCTGAGTATCTCTGGTAGACTCGGGGGGAACAGTCTTTAGCCCTTTTCTGGAAAGATGACGACGGTGACAGAGCTGAAGTTGTTTGTAGGAGCATGGAGGTCTGTTGTGTCAGGAAACTTAGAGGCAGGGAAAAGGTGTGTTATCTCTTCCGTCACAGGCAGCACAAAACAATCTTGGCACAGACACCACAGCCTTAACACTGTGTACAAAGGCACACATTTTATAACCAAATACACGATATCTGACAAACTGTTCACTTTTATTCCAAACTTTCACCGTTTAAAACTGTAAACTGCAAAGAAGCAGTGTGTACTACCTGAGTGCATAAGAAATAAATCTGCCAGGAATCTTTGCTCTTTTGTGATGGACCCATAACAAGGAGCTTGAATCAGAAGCACTAGAATAAGGGGAAAGCAAATGCATTTACAGTTGTGGTTTCAAGCTGTGGCCATAATGGATATGGTAATTCATCATCGCTGGCTACACAACCAAAGTAGTATCATAAAAATGCTTTCAGCTAAAAGCTTCATTATAAAGGTGAACGATGCTTGCCTGAAATTTTGAAGGTTGCAATACTCTGGTGGGCCAAAGAAATTGGGAATCATTGCTCTACAGGGAAGATGTTATTCTATTACATACATCAATATTTCATTTCTGCTGATGCTTACTTTCCAGTCACTGCTACTTCTAAAACAAACATTTTGTTATACATACAGGATCACAAATTTTGAGATACACACACACATATGCCCAAGTGGCCACACAACCAAAATTCAGTAACAAGCTGTTGCTTGAGAAGCAGAGCAAATGAAGCCTGGACTCATGCAAGTGTACAACTCATGGGTGGATACACTCTCCTGTGTTTAATAAAGTGCAGGCTCCAACTGAAGCTTTATCCATTATTGGGGCACTGTCAACATCACTCCCCTGGACTCTCTGGTGTTTCATGAGGGTTACTCTAATGCCGCAGCCTCTCCCTTATTACAGCATGTGCACACATATACACCCAAAGTGATTGTGTAAGCCTCATTTCCTAGGGAAACTAAGCTAAACGTGCCAATAAATTACTTCTTAAGCCCTCACCCAGCCCTTGTGGCTATACCATGATATCACCCTCTCCACATTACCTCACTCCCATCCACCACCCACATCCTTCACGTCTCCTCCTTTCCCCCCGCCGTATGAAACATCACCCCTAAGGGATGGGGTTGTGCTTGCAGTGTTGTGCTGAAGTCAGTGACGGCCCTGCCTGCACTGCATTTTAGGTGACAATTCAAGAAATTAATTAAGGTGTTTGGCAAGTGGCCTTCATGATGGAGCAGTAACCTATCCCACTGAAGAGTAAGAAATTTGCAGCAGCATTATTTAGTGGAATTAGGAAGCAGGGTATTATTTTTGAATAGCAGGTGCATAAGGTCATAGCTGAGAAGGCTCAGCTCATGTGGGAGTGGAGGCATCCATGTCATCTTGAGCTGCGTGAGCAGTGCCTCCTCATGGACCAGACTGCAGCTCTGCACTGGAGCCTGAGGAAGGGCCAAAGGACACCTGGGATTTCCCAGCAGAAACAGGCCAGGACTGCGAGACGAGGGGGAAGCCTAGAGCAGGGTTACACAAGCAAAGGTGCAGGCGTCGGACCTGAATGAATGCTGGGGTGACCACGAGGCTGGTGTGAGAGTCCCCAGAGCTGTCACGCGTGGAGCACGCAGACACCTCACCGCCTTGGGTGAGAACTTAAGCCTGCAGCAACCTTTTCCAGGTGTCCCCCTGACGTGGTAGTGCTGACTTTGCATCACCCTCAGAGCATCCCGTGTCCTGACTCCCCTGAGGAGCTTTACCAGGACCTTGCTCTCAGCCTGTGAGCGGGGAGCAGCGGGTTGGTAGGAGTAAATGGTGCATAAGTAAGGAGGCAGCTTCCTACCCTGAATTTTTGGAAGATGCTGGATGACTGTCATTATCCCAGCTTCTTACCTGCAGTGCACCACCCAAACTCTTAAGTTGAAATAGGATGGGCCTCTAGTGTATGTACCCAGCAGGGTGAACTAACTCAAGTCTAAGCCTTCTCTGGCTCAGGGAGAGTAACTCAGGGAGTTAATTTTCTAACCAAAATTCAAACTCGGCTAAGAGGTAACTGTGATTAACCATGATGTGAGGATACATACGTGACATGCAGATAACTTAAATCTCCTTTTTTTACAGCGCAGTTATTTCTCACATCCATATCACTTTCCTGTAGTTTGGTCACCTTCCAGCCTGTGCTTTGTTAAATACAGCTATTCTTTTATATTCTTCTAGCTTTGCTTTTTCCTTCATTTCCTTGCTCTTGTAATTTTTGTTTCTCACTGTGGTTTCTCCATTCCTTGCTCCTGCTCCAGCTGCAGCATTTGTACTAATCACGATTGCTTAAAGCTGTATTTCAGACCTGGTGTAGTAAAGTGCTGTACCTTCCCCCTTTCACCCCCCAACAGATGTCTTTATTTTGCAGGTTTTACTGGGGACATTGCTAACCAAAGGGCACACAAGTCTGGCACTAGCAGGCTATGTGGTTTGTTTAAAATGCATTCTCTGATGGTTAATGCATTTGATGGGCTTTTGGATATTCCATTAGCTAGAGCAGTAAAATGCCTAAATACCTTTGACAGCCTGGCCCTTCAACTTTATTTACCCTTGGTATCCCTTATTCAAGGTGAGATTTTTAGGTTTTCTAACCTAAGACAAGTTCCCAAGGCATCATTTCCTCACAGACTTCATCCAGCCCCAGCACCCCGGTGTGATAACCTAGGTAAGCCCTGCCAACCAGCAGTATCCAAAGCACAGAACTGCACCCGTGTCCAGCCTGCGTAATCATATCCACTTTGCATTTGCCACAGCCTGGCCAAGGGCAACTTGCCATTGTCTCGTAGCCTTGAACTATACTCAGATCCAAGTCATGGTGCAAGAATCACAGAATCATAGAGTCGTTTAGGTTGGAAAAGACCTTTAAGATCATCGAGTCCAACGGTTAACCTAGCACTGCCAAGTCCAGCACTAAACCATGTCCCTAAGCACCACATCTACACGTCTTTTAAATACCTCCAGGGATGGTGACTCAACCACTTCCCTGGGCAGC
>NW_008794088.1:3168844-3213970 GCF_000699145.1 Aptenodytes forsteri
TGCACTTCAGTTGGGCTATTGATCCCGCCACCTTTTTTGGGGGAGAAACCCTAATTACTGTGTGATCATTCTCAGGCGCTTGTGTGGTTTCTAACACATTCATAACCTTTGCATCTTTGCTGCTGCATGGATCTCCATCCCCTACCTCCACTGAGATGGCATATCGAAGGACCTTGCTAGCACACCGTCCCTCAAACACTGGCGTGCCGCCCTCAGGCTTATCTCGAGCAAGCCTGGTTTTATCCCTTTCCCCCTTCAAATCTAGGAAAAGGAAAGGAAAATCTGCCTCAAAACCTCAGTGTGGAAACAGTCCCTCTATCCTGAATAGCGTAACATGCTTCTGTCTCAGCATGTTCCTCATGCCAGTTCACTGCAGCTGCTGCCAGGCCATGATGCAGCACAGGTAAGTGCAATGCTCCTGCTTTTGACTCTGCTATTGCACATGCCCTTTGTAAAGAGGTTGAGGGCACTGGGCTTGTTTAGCCTGGAGAAAAGACCCTGTTTGGGGCAGGAGGATGGACTACAGACTTCCTGAGGTCACTTCCAACCCAAATTATCCAATGAACTTGTTTGGTCCTGTAAGTTTGCTGCAGCCTTCAAACTAAAAGCCCTCTCACAAGAGAAGTCCTACCCAGCCAGAAGCAGATTGGTACCATCCCCTGAAAGAGCTCCCTAGGATGTTCCTAGCCCATGGCCAAACAGCTCAGAGTTGACAAACCCATTAGCTGTGCTCTGGGGATACGGTCCTGTCAGAATTACTGTGATGCCTTACCCACAATGAACACCAGCAGGAGCAATAGCTGGCATGAAGGAAACAGGGTTCCCGGGCAGTCCCATGGCCCCTACTGGCACCTACAGGGCCACCTTCCATCCTCATGTGGAATAAGGGCTATCCCAGCTCCTCCATTGTGTAGATGCTGTTTGGTCACAGAGATTGGTTCATAGAGACTGCCTGGCACATCTGCACTGGTGCAGAGGAGATGTGGCTTATTGGCTTAGACAAGCAAGAATCTTATTCCATCCAAACAAGGCAGTCACTAGCGAGGCACCTGTGCCCACATTTATTTTGGGGGGTCCTCGCCTATGTGCTGCTGTCACAGCTCATTGGAGTTTGACCTCAGCAAGCCCCTCAGAGAGGTCTGATAATGCAACGGGCAACTGCAGGAGTCTTGCAAAATAAGCCTTGGGACCGGCATCAAGGTAAGGTGAGTTGTCCATTGTACAGGCAGCTGAATGGGCCCATACAGTTCATAAGATGGATTTTCTAGTGGATTTTCTAGTTCTTCTAACACTACATCACAAACCAGCACGAAGGTACATACTGCCATGGAGATACACTTCTAGGGGGAGTCCCAACTCGCCTCCACACCTCCTAATGTTGCATGCACTTCACAGTGCATACTGTTAAATATGACATTATTCTCCTCCGTAACTGAGGAAACTATCATCACTTCTTTCCACTTCCTTTCCCACTATCTATCTCCCTCATTTTACAGATACGTTCACTGAGAAGTTGCTAAGGTCACTTCTGGTAGAGCATGGAGTCAAACCCAGGACTTTCCTGTGGCAGTCTGAAATTTCAGCTACTTTGTCTTTTTGCATCATTGAGCTACAGTGATGTACTTGGCTCTGCCACGTTCCATACAATGATCCCAGGCACCCCATCCCCAACACACTATTGCTGCAGAGCGAGCGGTTGTCCACCACTGGCAAATCCCAATTCACACAATTAAGAGCACTTTCTCCGTTAGCTGAAGCAGTAGGGGGTTTGTGCTCATGAATGTAGCAGGAAATCAACCCAGGATGTCTTGAGCTCAGGCACAGGCCATTATAATCTATCAATTATATTGCAACTTGCAACGAAACACAAGTGTTCCACATGCCACTCAGTTGTCTCACCTCTCAATCGCTGCTGTCACGCAGGGGCAAGCTTAACGTTTGACTGAAATACCCGGCAAAATTCCCCAGAGGGGTACTAATGCCTGCCATCCTGCTGTAAAGAAGCAGGTGCTCTCTCTTCACCAACCAACAGTCATCACTTGCAGCTTGGCTGTGGGACCCACAGCTCTTGACTACCAAGTCAGAGCGCCAAGTGCTAGAAGAGCCAGAGGGCATTTCAAGGGGATGTGTTGATTAGCCCCCTTCCCACTCTCTCTCAGCTGTGCCCTTCTCCCCTCCCTGCAGCATTTGAACCCCCCTCAAGCACTGCTTGCAACCAAAGCTGAAGAGTTGTTCCAGTGCTGGGCAGAGGAGGTGCTGTGGAAGAGCCTCTGGAGGAGGATGCTTCGGAGCATGCTGAAAAAGTGTCTGCTGGTGGGGGCAGATTGGTTGGGGAAGTCAGCTTCTTCAAACTAAGGATGCTGGCAGTAAAGGTCTGTCAGATCTCCCACAGCTGAGGCAACAGGACTGGGTTGCACCTGGATTAATATGAGCATCACAGGAGATGCTGGGGTATGTGGAGCCAGCCCCTTTTTGGGAAGGGAGGGCATGGACACAGAGCGAATGAGCCTGGTGAGATGGGGGGGGATTTCGTGCAGAGGCTTTTGTGTGCCTCAGCACCATGCAATCCATCTATGACAGATGGGAGCTCAGAGACGTCTGAGGTGACCCTCTGCAGAGCAGCTCTGTGTGGGTATATCTCCTAACCTGCATAATCTGTCCACAGCTGTGTGGTGATGGAAACTGAGTGCACCTCAAGATGCTACCAATCCATTGAAACAATTGCCACAGCAGATCCTGGCTCTCAACACTGTTACAGAACTGTCAGAGTGTGTCTCAAACCCACTTCCCATAGCTACCTGCTCCTTACCCTTACATTATATATATACAAAAACCTCTCATGGACTGTGCAGGTCAGGCATAAGGTTCAGAGGACAGAAGTTCCTGGCTTTTCCCACCCACACTCTGAATAATTTTGCTAGCTATTTCTCATCCTCCGAGGATGGGCAACCCGCTAGCAGAGAACATGCTCAGACACACTTAGCTATTTGTTCCAGCCCTTGGCAGAGCCTGGGATGCTTGCTAGAAGGCGTTCAAGAATTTTGCTGCCCAAAATTTGTCTGAGTTGTGTGAGTCGTGCCTGGGTCAGTGGGGGCTGGGTGTGGAACAGCAGCTCTGTGAGTCACCAGGGGTCTGTGAGACCAGGAGGAGAGGTCCACACAGCCTTATTTAACTGACTGTTGCAATGTTCAGTACACAAATTCAGGATGGCTGTTCTGGTGGTCTATGAGAAAGCTTGGGAGTTGGCAATGTAAGTTTGGACAGCTGATCTAGGACACAAACATTAGCTCAGGGACTTTTATAAAATGAGAAACTGCACTGTTAAGCAAGAAAATGTGCAATGTGTTAGTAAACACAGCTCACCCTAGAGACTAGCTCTTGTCATTGCTTAGCAATGCTATGAAATCATAGGTTCCCCTCCCAGCCCCGGGCTAGGTGGAGGAAACCAAGGGCTTTTAGTTTTCCCCCATACAGAGGTGCAAAGCCTGTCTTCAGCCAGAGTTTTCATTCCCTAGGAGATGCTAAGCACCCTCAGCTCCACCACAGAGTGCAACGACAAGTGCAGTTGCTGAGCACCTGCAAATCAGGCTGTTGCATTAGGTTCTAACTATGGAGAAAGTGTCTGACCTTAGACATCCATACTTGAACATGTTGGCCTTTAATTGCTGCAGCCAAGCTGCCCCAGTGGGTCAGGATTTATGCCAGACCTTTTATGTGTGAGAAGAGGATAAATAGCTGTAAACAAAGCCAATCCAAAGGAAAAGGTCACTGCTTTCAACCTGTGTGAGAGAAAGCTTTTGGATTGGAAATGTTAGTGACAGGAGGCAATAAGGATAAAAAGCTGTGACTGCAAACTGGACGAGTTGTCCCAGGAGAATGGAAACTGGAAGAGCGGGGCGGGGGAGCTCGGGTATCGTACTCACTACTCTGCGCCAGCGTAGTGCTGCAGAGACCACTGAACTACCTTAGATGGCAGGGCAAGGGAGGTGAGAGACACCTTTCTGGCAGCACAACAGACTGGAAGAGATGAGCAAAGCAAGCCCTGAGCAAAAGCAAAGGATGAAAGCACCATCAGAGGGCTTGGAAAGGGGGACAGGCAGGTTCCAGCTGAATGGCACAGATTTGGAGGGGCCTGCCTGGTGCTGGGAGGCTGAGAGAGGCGACAGATTCGCGGTGGAAGTGTATCATCTTCTTCTCAAATCCCAGCTGGACAACTGACATCATTGACTTTAACACTAGAGCAGTCCTACCTTTAGAAACGGAGTCTGTTCACTGGATCTGAACCTTTGACTCCATTTAAATGTCTATGTCTGTGAGCTCCCATAGCAAGAGGTGCAGCCATTTAGCAATAGCACTGTTAGAGCCCAAAATGCTGAATAAAATCTCTCCGCTGAACCCAGACGTCCAATATCTTTCACAAGCTTGCACCTATCTCCATTTAGCCCAGGTATAAGGTCATCCGCTCCAGACAAAACACTTGGCTTGGCAGTTTTGGCTGTGTCCTGGTTTCAGCAGGGATAGAGTTAATTTCCTTCCTAGTAGCTGATACAGTGCTGTGTTTTGGATTTAGGGTGAGAACAATGTTGATAACACACCCATGTTTTAGTTGTTGCTAGGTAGTGTTTACACTAGCCAAGGACTTTTTAGTTTTCCATGCTCTACCGACTGAGAAGGCTGGAGGTGCACAAGAAGCTGGGAGGGGGCACAGCCAGGACAGCTGACCCAAACTGGCCAAAGGGACATTCCATACCGTGTGACGTCATCCTCAGCATATAAAGCTGGGGGAAGAAGAAGGAGGGGGGGGGATGTTTGGAGTGATGGTGTTTGTCTTCCCAAGTCACCGTTACGCATGATGGAGCCCTGCTTTCCTGGAGATGGCTGAACACCTGCCTGCCGATGGGAAGTAGTGAATGAATTCCTTGTTTTGCTTTGCTTGCGTGCACGGCTTTTGCTTTACCTATTAAACTGTCTTTATCTCAACCCACGAGTTTTCTCACTTTTACCCTTCCGATTCTCTCCCCCATCCCACCGGGGGGGAGTGAGCGAGCGGCTGCGTGGTGCTCAGTTGCCGACTGAGGTTAAACCACGACAGGCTGCTGTTGGTATCTGTCCTGGTTCTGACTCCCAGTTTGGTGGGAGATGCTTGGCAGACAGGTGACACAGCAGGTCTGGATGGAACCACGCTTTGTAACTCTGACCCCATGCAAAGCTGTACAAGATGTACACAAGATCTGGCCAGAAGCTCTGGGGCGGGTGTGTTAGCGGCCTCTCCCACCATCCCACTCCCCAGGAAATGCAAACCTGGCAATGGCTTGGCTCTGAGTTAGTGTCGAGCCTGGAAAGGACAAATTAACGTAAGCTGTGAATTTACATATTTTTCAGCCATTTATGGCCTTGTCTGAGCCTAAATAAAAGCCATGGTCCCTGGAAAATTTGGGCCCGTTTGTCAGCGAGGCATTCCAGATAAAACATCACGTGTTTGTTTCATGAAGTGAAATAAGATCTTTGTTCTGCATGCTTCTCCCCACCCCACCCCACCCCCCCCAGCTTTTTCTGAATGAGGCAGTTTTGTCCGGGGATTACAAGCCAATGTTCCAATCCCTCACAGACGTTTCCCATTATCAGAGCTGCCTCTTGTCCTCCAAATCATTTTCCACAGGACTCCTGTAACTTAGGCTGGGAAACGAAGCCAAGAGCTCAGAAGAAAGGACCCTATTCCAGGCTGCCGACAAGACTGAAAAATGCTGCGGGGTGTTGCTGGGACCACCCAGCCTGAAGCATCCTCAGCAGGGGAGCAGCTGAAAGAGATGCTAGTGGTGGGAGGAGGCTCATTCTACTGTACAGCCGTTTAAACAGCTTGGTAAATTAACTTTGATGAGGTATAATCACACTGTGTGGAATTGGCTATAGAGACTGGTGGTAGACAACTGTGACTGATGATTAACTCTGCAGCGTACAGCACAAAGGGCCTTTGTGTTGCACCCTTGAGACCTACTCATATTTTGTGAGATCCCCCTGTCTGGGGATCAAATTGCCCTCGCTGTAGAAAACTACCAAAGAGGGGGTGGAGGAAGGGAAAGAAAACTCAAGTGAGGCTTTCTGTTTGGATTCCTCTTTCCCCTCCTCAAAGCATCATTCTCTGCTGGGGGGAACCACACGTATGGAGCCTGGAGCTGGACCACCTACTTACTGCACAGACCCGAGCAACTCCCTTCCTGCAAACAGAAACCAGCTACTGGAATGGCATCAGGCTCCGCTCTGTAGACTCCCCGTCCCGTCAAGCTCAGCTGCAGAGGAAGTCACCAAGCCGGGAGGGCCCATCTGAAGAACCCGCGAAGCCCCTTTCTGCATCCTCACATAACTTTGCCATTCTGGTCCTTGGAGTCTTCTGCTGAAGTTTCTCCAAACATCATGCTCTCATCTGCCTTGAGAAGGAATATTTGCAATGCCTTATTTCATGTTTGCAAGAAAGTTAAGGAACCACTGGATGAGAACCATCCAGAAATGAAATTAGGTTCCCTACAGCACATACTTAGGGGCCCTTCCAGCCAACTCAGCTCTAGGAACTGAAATAAAGCTACAGCAGAGATGTAAAACAGATACTTACAACCACACCTTATATTGCTGCAGGAAGATTTGCCAGGACTCCTCTGTCAGCACCCTACCCAGGAAGGAGTGGGGCTCTGTTGCTCCATGAGCAAGGGCTGCCCTAGGACAAGGGAGATCTGGGCAGAGGTATGCTATTCCCAATGCTATAATTTGCATTTTATCAGGCTCTTCTGGGAAGCAAAAGGCATAGGCAGGCCTGGTTTCCAGGATCAGAGCTCACGACCCCTACCTTCTGGACCAGACCTCGTTTCAACTGGCTTGATAAGTTTGACTTATTCTCACTCGCAAGCCCCATGATTTCAACGGAAGTGTTGGAAAATTCCTCATCTCTCCTTTTCGCCACCCTAAGCCTAGCAGCATGTTTCACCAACTCTGGGTAAATGCTCCAAGCACCTGGTTAGATGGGAAAAGATGGAGAGCAACTACTTCCTTGGCAGCTGTTTGCAGCGCTGAACTGACTATCAAAGTGAAGGGGATGTGGCTGGGCCTCCATGGGGATTTGGGCGGTCCTGCAGAATCACAGAAATGCTGGCTTGGAAGGGACCTCAGTGGTCGTGTAGTTCAGCCTCCTACCTGAAGCAGGGCTATTGCCAACACGCGTTTGGTTGACCATGCCTCTGTCTAGCCAAATCTTGAAAATCTCTGCAGGTGGGGACTCCACCACCTCCCTGGGCACCTGTTCCAGTGCCGCACCACTGTCCCAGTGAAGCCTTTAGTGTTTTCCTGTCCTCCCTAAACTTACCCTCACCCCCTTCCATGTCCCCTGACATGGCGGTTCCTCAACATCTGTAGGGGTCTTCATATGTAGGAGATCAGTGATCTGAAATGGAGCTGTCGACTGATCTGAGAAACTTCCTGGACCTGGATGGATCTTGGCCACAGGTGACCTGAGTCACTGCTGGCGACTCTGACACTACAGTCTGCTCAACATCGGGAATTAGCTTGAATTTAGGCTATGGCTCCAAATTAGGAGTTATGGTCATTATATAGTTTTGTATTCAGGCATTAATAGTGTAAACTTGCCACAAACCTAAAAATAACCTAAAACGCTGACTGGAAATACATAACTAACTACATTAATTCTTTTCTACAAATTCCTCCACTTGCATTTCTTTCATTAATAGTGGGTAAATATGCAAATATGCATTCGTCTGCACAGAGCCACCTCCTGCTACTGTTGATCTGGTCTGATCAGGCATAAAGGCGTCTTTTCTTTTTTTTTTTTTTTTTAGCACAGATACAGCAACAGTAGGAAAACCTGGCAAATGGTTACAACTAATGGTATACTGCTTCACCTAGCTGAATCACTCTCCCCTTTGGGGGTCATATCTTGTTCATCCTCTTCTTGCCAACATAATACTGCAATGGTAAAGTAAACAAAATTAAAAACCAACTTAGTTACATTGTTCGGTCAGAGCAAAGATCAGACATTTTCCCCAACGCAATGGTGATTTTTCCTTGGCTGCCAGGAAATGCTGCCCGAGTGAAAACTGTTCTGAACAGATGAGACACTCTGTTAAGAAGGCGATAGATCATTTGTCAGTTCACACATGTTTAAGGAGAGATATGGGATGCCCAAGGAGAGATACCAGCTTTTGCAACCGAGAAGCAAGAACAGGCAATAGGGAAAAAAGGGAAAAACCCAAAGGAAATACTGATGTTTGAAAAAAAAAACCCATGACAGAACTGAGGCAGATAAACTGGGAGAATTCAGATCTGGAGGGATGCATCAGAGAGTGCGAGGACAGGACAGGTGGTAAAAGCCACAGAAAGGAAAGAATAAAAAAAATATTTCTCTGTCCTTCAGCAGAAGGGTGATACCTAGTGAAGTAAGAGGGTAGTTAACAGAACTAGATTACATGACCCACCTGCATGGGATGTTTTACTTTTCAAAAAAATGTGTTTCTTTACATTTCAATGTCTTTTAATCCCTCGTCCGTGTACAAAAGTTCAGGGTTGGGGTCTTGCAATCCTTTCAGGTTGCACAGTGCATATGCAGGAGAGCCACGCTGATATCGACTGAGCTGCGTGAGGCGTAGCCTGGAGGTACAGCCCTTGCAAAGCCGCTCACAGAGCACCTTCCACGGCAGCTCTGAGCTAGGAACTGCCTCCCTCATTTCAGGAGGACACCTCTGACAACATATTGCTGAGGCGGTACAAGGGCAGGGGGTCACAGATGCTTTTGCTTCTGAGCAGAGGCTCAGCTTCTGTAAATCTCAGAAATGCCAGACTACATGGAGAGCAAGACAGCAGAGGGCACACTGCAATCACTGCAGGTACCGGTTGGCTCCGGAGCAGCCCGTGGTTAGACCACAGAGTAAGCACACACAGGTGTCTCCTGTTCAGGGAAGAAGGTGAGTGTGTCACCCAGAGGAGACAGACATCAGCCCACAAAAAAGGGGAGGGAAGAGAAAGGGAAGTGGGGACCAGGGGTGTCCTAGCTGAGGTGACAGCATGCAGGCTGGCAGAGGTAATGTATGAAGCTCCTTAAGAGCAACCGATGTGAGGGGGTCACTTGGGGTTTCACTGCAATGCAAGGGACAATCTGAAATAACCTTCCATGTCCTGACGGTTCAAAGCATTTCAACTTGGCAAGACTCTCATCTGTCCCATCTTCCAAAACAATAAAGTAAAAAAACCCCAAACCCAACAGCAACAACAACAAACCCCCACACCGTGGTATCAGATGGATACCCACCAAGAACAACAGTGGAGCTGGAGGCTTTAGCAACGGGGAGTGACAGCCTCTGTAAATGGACCAGCAGGAGGAGAGGATGCTGCCCGTGCGCTGACAGCACATCCCACCGAGGCTGGTGGGCAGCGGATGGGTGGCTGCTGCCCAGCCACTCCTGGTGACAGCGTGACCCAGCCCTAGCTTCCCAGTCTGATTCCTTCATTCCTGCCTTGCCCCGGTCCTTCCTGTACCCAGGGCTGGTTTCTCATCCCAGTCCTCTTTTCTCTCCGGTCACTGCCTCCACTCCTCAGAATCACTCCCTGCTTGCTTTCTCCACTCGGCCCCCAAAGCACCTGGCTACCTTCAGCTTTGAGGCTCAGTCTCCTTCTTCTTCTCCCCGGCATTCCCCCAAACATCCATCTCGTGCTCCCAGGCTCCTTCCTCCATCTCCTTGTCCGGTCACCCACCTCCCAGTCTCTTTCCTCAGGCTCTCCGCAGCCCCTCCACCTCAGCTGCTTCTGGCTGTGTCTCCCCACTCCCAGTCTGATCTCCCCCAGTAGTCCAGATCCTACCATTCCTGTCCTACATATCCCTGGTCACCCTTTGCCACCTATAGTCATTGCCTTCTCCCTGATTCAGGCCCAAGAAGCTTGTCCCAATACAACCCCTTTTCTTCCCATCTGGTCCTCGCCACTCTGTTCTGCATTGCAGGTAAATGCCTTTCCTTCTCCAAGCTGCTTGGGCAACTGGCAAAAGCAGCAGAAAAGCACAGAAATAACAGGCTCCCTGCCGCCAGCTGGGAATCAAACAGGCAAACCTGTCCACCCTGTGAAGACACTCGTGCTGCTGCCCTCACCCAAACCTGTGAAGATCAGAGCTGGTACCCACGCACACACCCAGCACGCAGGAAGTGTGCAGGCCATCTCAATGGCCTTCAACTGACGTCATAACATGAAGATATGGACATTGTGTTCCTCCTCAGACACAGCTCCATTTTACCTTCTAATGGTTGATTACCTTTCAAACAAAAGTACTGCTCTGTAGTGAAAATGCCTCATTATAGTGTTTGTGTATGGAAACATAATAAAGCAAAGCCCTCTTAAGATAACCAGCTTTGTATCCTTGGGAAAAGCAATAGATGATCTGTGGAGAAATGTACATCCTCAGGTCATTTCCTGATGGGAGATGGGAAAGGCTGTGAAACTTGGTGGCGGCAGTCTTGCATTCCTAGTGACGGTCCTTAACATCAACTGACCTTCCTGACCAACAGGTAAGGTTGCACCAAAGCTTCCCGTTGTTTCACAGCCCTGTAGAGTGCAGAAAACACGAGCTAAAACCATTTGTTTCCCTTTCCACACTGCTGGCAAGGCTGATCTCAGTAAAATAAAGGCAGAAGGAAGTGGGCTGGAGCTGGGAAGGCTGAATACAGCAGGAGGAAGAAAAAAGTTGTGGCTAAAGAGTTCGGCCAAGGCTGGGACAAGGAAAAGGAAGAAAAGGAGGGGACAGACATGTTTTGGGAACATACTGGACTCCATCTGAAAAAATAACTGCCACTTCTCCACCGTAACAGCCTTTTGGAGCATTTTCTGCAAAAGAAAAAACATTCTAACAGGCACATTTTTTTCTTTCCTTAGAAATCTGACTGTTGGTAGAGCCAACAAGACAACCCCTCTCTTACAGCATATTAAAAAATCCTGTCAGCTCCTGGCTGCCAAACATTCACCGTTTGTTTGTACTGAAATTTTCCATTCTTGCTCTCTGTCTCAGACATGTATTTCCTTTTAAGTTCTTACAGAAATAGCATCCTTGCTTTCTGAAAAGGGGCTTGGGAAAAAAACAGTTTTAACAGTGCAGACTTGTTTTCCCAACCATTCCAGAAAGGAGTAGAAATTCAGGGAGCTGAAGCAAGAACTTCAGATGAGAGGGAGGAGCCATCCCCTTCATTTTTTTCTTTCAGATCCTCAGCTGACTGTATCAGACCCCTCAGGAAGCTGTGTTTGAATTTATCAGCACAAATACCAGTCTTTCTGGGCTACAGCTAAATGGCTGCTGTGGCCAACTGGTAGAAATAACCAGTGGGCCCTGGCTGAAAACTGGATCCTGATTCCTTTGATTTTACAGAGGAGTTCACACTCTAAACCTTGGCAGCCTGGCACATTCCTTAAGATAAAATAAAAAAGCTCCTCCCCCACCCTTTTGTGACTTTCCTTTTTCTTGCAATACTTGCAGTGTTGCAGCAAGACTATGAAATTTGGCAGGGTACCTAAGTCAGGCAGAGAAAGATAACTTTTTTTTTTTTTTTAAATGTGGTCTCATGAAAATCTGTTCAGATTTTGGGTTGAAGAACAAAATGTCACAAATTTCCGTTTCCCATCTGTGACTGGCATAGCACAGCTTGTGGTTCTGGCCACTTGCCATAACTCCCTGACAATTTTAACTGCCATGCGCGAGTTCTGGTCCTGTGTCCCACTCTACCACTTTCCAGAGAGCTTTGGTCCAGCTGATCTATTGCCAGCAGAGAAGATGTGGCCAAATGTGATACAGGAAAACTCTTTGATGGTTGATGTCTAGGTGTGTGCGCATTTCTCCCCCACCAAAATGAAGTGTTGGATTACTAGAACATTGGCCCATAGTATCCTTGTAGCCAGCACGGGGTGGTATGGACTGGATGAGTGGACTACAAAGTGAGTGAAAAACAGGCTGGACAGGTGAGCTCAAAGTGTATAGAGGTCAACATTCCAAAGTGTAATAGGAAGCCAGTTATGAGTAACATTCCTCAGGGGGTCAATACTGGGACCAATACCATTTAACATCCTCATCTACAGGAGGAAAAGGAGGCAGAGAACACCTTAAGGAGTTCACAGATGATATCAAACTCAGAGAAGTGGTGGGTATGCTGGAGGGCAGCGCTGCCATTCAGAAGGACCTAAATAAGCTGGAGAAGTGGGCTGGCAGAAACCTCATGGAGTTCAACAATGACAAATGCAAAGTTTTGCACTGCTTGCAAAGCCCCCATTCCCAGTGCAGGCTGGCTGCTGACTGTCTAGAAAACACCTTTGCAGAAAAAGGCCTCAGGCTCCCAGAAGACTGCTAGTTGAACAAGACCCAGCAGTGCACCTCAGCAGCCATGTAGGCCAAATGCATACTGGACTGCAGAAGCAAGAGAGCAAGAAAAGGGAAGGGATTATTTCCCTTTATTCAACACTCATGAGGCTGCATCTGGAGCACTGTTTCCAGTTTTGGTCTTCCCAGGGCATGAGTGATACTGATATACTGAATGGGGTCCACCAAGAAGATCAGGGATCTGGGGCACATAATGTATAAGGAGAAGCTGAGGGACCTGGGTTTGTTCGTCCTGGAGAAGAGTAGGTTGTGGGGGGCCTACTTGCTGTCTTTGACTAAAGGGAGGATTATGAGAGAGTCAGACTCTTCACAGAGGTCCAAGGTGAAAGGCTGAGAGGCAATGGACGTGGATTGCAGCAATGGAAATTCCAACTAGATTTAACAAAAAAAAAAATCCCAATGGATTTTTTTGGCAGGGCAGAGTGGTTCAGCACTGGAATAGGTGCCTAGAGAGACTGGGGAATCTCCTCCCTTGGAGATTTTAGGACTCATCTGGCCCTGAGCAACCTTATCTAACTTTAGAATTAGCCCTGCTGGGAGTGGGGGGTTGGATTAGAGACCTCCAGAGGCCTCCTCCCACCCACATAGTTCTATGACTCTGAATACCTGCAACTGTAGGACCTCACAAACAACAGGACTGAGATTTGCTTCAACAGCCAGAGTTTTATATCTGAGGTTTGGCCAGGGTGGGAGACTGGCACGTGGCTACAGTTGGGTAACCCATAACTCAAAGCCACAAAACTTCATGCAGCTCCTGCTGTCCTAAGCATTTAACTTGTATTTGATTAAAGCACCTTGATTTGCAGAAAGTAAATACAGAGCATTCGTTCCTTCTGCTGCTAGTTTGTGCTACATCCTGGACCAGTGCTGCACCGCATGGTCACCTGTCTGCTGTGAGCAGATCTGGTCACTGGGTCTCACAACTATTCTTGCCGGAGGGAGCTGAACAGAGTCATCTCACGGTTTATAACCTGGAGTGGTAAGTGCATATTCCCAGACTCATCCCCCTTGTGTGACACCCATTCTGGGGATGTGGACCCTCTTGCCCACCAACTCGGTCTCCTAAAACTAGTACCTGAGACATCTGAGCCCTCCCAGTTAAAGTAACCCCACTCTCTGGGAGCTCAGCATGTAGATACCTATCGGCTAAACCCTTCAAAGACAATGCAGCAGGACTGAAAGCAACACAAGTTCCACAAAGGGATTCCTTAATCTCACTAAACAGTTTACATTCCTCAATGTCCTAAAATGCTCAAATTACAGACCTTTGAAAACAACAAAAGTCCCATGAGGCGCTGATATTTTTGGTGAGCCTGGCACTTCGGTGTGGGCCAGGACTGACTTGTCTTTTGCAAATGCATATTGCATATTGTATGTGATGTTGGTTAGCCCACCTTTAAAATAAGCTCTCTTTTCTCCTCCCTGCATGCTCAGGTTGGAGACTGAGATTGCACAGTCCTGCTGGCCATCTCCCTCCCCTTGCAAAATTGCTGTATTTCTGTTGAGATGGGCCAAAAATTAGATCGCGGCTGGGACCAACGCAAAATATTGTTTGGTGTTCAAAGAGAAGACAAAACCCTTGCCTCTTTCTTCTGACACCTGTTGCAGATGAAGAGCCATTCTTGCTTCAGGGCTTGTTTGTCCCCTCGTGGAGGTGTGGGAAATCTGGGGGCTTCGTGTTGGGCTTTCAGAGAAACAGAAGAGTTGGCAAAGTTTTTCTTTTGTCTTTTAGTCTTTGGTTGTAGCTGGGTCACAATTTCCATTTTTTGGTCTGAAACCCCAGGTTTCTTCTTTGAATTAATGGATGTCAAAATTCATAGAATCATAGAATCATTTAGGTTGGAAAAGACCTTTAAGATCATCGAGTCCAACCATAAACCTAACGCTGCCAAGTCCCACTAAACCACGTCCCTAAATTTCAGGAGTCAGTTTCTGACATTTTTGATACTGTATCAAACACCCAAAGTCTTGCACTGTCTTAGCTGCAATTACGCTCAGCAAACAGTGATCAGCATTGAATCGTCAACATTTCAAGCCTCCCTCCCACCCCATGGCTCAGTTCATCTCCACACACACACACGTGTACACAGAGAAGAGGAAATGGGATCCCAGAACCACTTGCTGAGTCTCTCTTAAAATTCACCTCCCCATCTTTACATCCCATCTACAAACAAAAAAAGCTCAGAGCATGACACGTGCTGCCATTTGATTCAAATAAGGGGCAGCTGGAGGAGGTAGTGGACAGAAGAGGAAGAGCTTGCCATTGCATTTGAACTCTACTGTGTCATTTAGTGAGCACATCCCTTGTGGTGTAAATGGCCTCCCTGCTGGTGACAACATTTCTAAGGCCAGCTCAGAAATTGTAGATGATAACAAGTATTAATGGCACAACAACTCTGTGCATGTCTCCGTCGATAGCTGGCTCCCAGCTCCTCACGGCCCCCACACACAACACATTAGTCACGCAGACAGCACTTGACATCCCAGGGACTTCTCCTGAACCATCTCCCCCCACTGTCTTTATCTGAAGAACTGCAGGCATCATTGTATACTGATTGAATATTGCCTTCATCGGATTTGACATAGTGCCAGAAAATTTGTTAGCTAATGGCGTATCTAAACAAAACCTACCTTCTAACAATAATTCACGGTAAGTAGGCTGTGGTATCTCTTCTTCTGAGTGCATCAATTGTCAGTTGCTGCCAATAACACAAACCATGATTCATCTCTTGCAGTACTGTTTCTGTTTGAGCAACAACGTCCGATATTTCTTTCTACCCGTGCTTTCACACCATGTCAAAAAATTATGTTTTATTTTACTTTCTTTTTATAAAGCACTATAGCAAAATGCCCTTTACCCATCTTTTTTAGGTCCTCTGTATCCATTTTGCTAGGAATCACTGTTTCTCCACAAACCATGATTCATCTCTTGCAGCACTGTTTCTGTTTGAGCAACAACGTCCGATATTTCTTTCTACCCGTGCTTTCACACCATGTCAAAAAATTATGTTTTATTTTACTTTCTTTTTATAAAGCACTATAGCAAAATGCCCTTTACCCATCTTTTTTAGGTCCTCTGTATCCATTTTGCTAGGAATCACTGTTTCTCCATATCTTTCAGCCTTAGTCTTTTCTCTGCAGACAATGTTTTTCTCATTCCAAAAGTCTGTGATAGCCAAGGGAGCTTGTTATTCTTGTGCGGGTCACCCTGCTCTCTTTGCTTCTTTTTAAAATCCAGCACACGCCACACTCTGCTTCTCTTGCTATTTCTTATTTGTGAATACTGTTAAAGTGTCGGACTATCACTATGGATTCCTTCCTCAAACTCTTCCTGCTCTTTTTTTCCTATTCTGTAAGAAATTTCAAGAAAGATATGCTAGAAGATCTTGTCTTCCCCTGATTATATTTTCCCTTTCAATTTGAATCTTTCTAGTTTTAGAATTACGTGCTAATGACTCAGTGGTACAGGAGCGTGAGGCTTGTGAAGAACATCTCCTAGGGGACTGTGAATCTCTTGCAATGTTAGCCTGTGGTCCAGTATGTGCCAGAGAAAACTGACCTCCAGACAATGGCAAACAAGTGCTTTTCTAGGAATACAGTTTTGCGGCATTGGCTTCAGTTCACCCATACGCTACCAGAGCTCCTTCCTACTACTTGAAGTGTCTGACATGGTATTTTCCTTGCTTTTGCTGATTTAGCATGATTTCAAAGCAACTGCTTTGGAGGTCTTGTTCAAGGTTTCCTTGCTACTACCACTTCTTAGTCTTCCTCATTTGTACACTTCCCCAGTTCATAAGCTGTGCATTTATGCTGCTCGTGGTACAAATCTTGATAGGTATCTCAATATTCCTCATGCGGTTGCTGACTTCTAGAGGGAAGTTGCTGTTCATTAGCTGCTTGCTTTATTTTGAATCAAATCTGATGCCTCCTCTTTCTGCAGCGTGGACAAAATAATTCAGTTCCTCTGTGTGGATTTGCATTTTGCTGTGACTCAATTTTAGGCTGCACTCTCTGCTGCTTGTAGGTAATGCTATTAGGTTTTTTTTGTCACATTTTTCTCTGGGTCTGTCATGCATAAGAATGTCATCAAGAGTGACTCCTGCTCTTCACCGGCTTTGTGTAATTTCATTAATCTTTTGGGGCATATCTCGAGGATAGGCAGTATTTTAAAACGCAGCCACTTGAAATGTTGTCTTCTTAAAGTCATTAACATCCTGCTTTCTTGGCCCGGCCTGAACTACTAGTGCCCAGTGCGTTTAGTACATGGAGTATATTTGCTGTAGAGAGCAGATAGGTGATCTCATATTGGGTGCGTAAAGAGCAATGTTTTCTCTTATCGCTTTCTTTGTGTCTCAATAGTCTATGCAGCTATAGATTATAATGATGTTTCTCTCTTTCCCTGTGATTATTGTGCAAAATCATTCCAGTGCTTCCTCCACTCACTCAATTGCCTTTAGCTGAGGCGCAGGCTCTGCTCCCCAGTCCTTTCTGACTCTGGCCAGTGGTGGATGCCACAGTGTGTGTGCCGCTGGGTTCATAATTTTAGGCAGCCGCTGCTCTCTTACAGGGAGGGGTTGTACTGATGAGGGAATCTCAAGGGAGCCTAGGATGTCATCCTCAACGATTCCTGCCAATTCAGTTCCCCTGCAGCAGAGGAGAAATCATCCATCATCCCCTGCCGCAGCACAGCTCCATTGCTGGACAAGCGCCCCTGCCCCAGCCTGGCAGCCGCAATGAAACCATAGCAGGGAGCAGCAACGCCCAAAGTGACGAGGTTCAGCCAGGGAGTGGAGACCCGGAGGCAGGGTCAGGGCTCCCATCAGCAGGGTACCAGCCTGGTGTGAACACGGCCACGGCACATCCCATGCGGGGGCCAAGCGTGAGAGAGCCATGACTTAAAAGTGGTTCCCGGGCTAAGGAGGGGGGACCCCTCATGAAAGCGTCTCAGCAGAGCTATGCAGGGGATCCTCCACAAAAGCTTCTTCCAGCTCTTTTTTCTTTACCAGCTCTGACCAGCCATCTGGTCTGGAGCTGCCAGCCAAAATCTTAGAAGGGGGAGAGTGCACTCAGGGCCCTGACAAACTGTTCATGAGGTGTATGTTTGCCACACTATCCCATGCCTTCAAATCCAGGAAAGCATTTGATTTTCTCTACTGTGAGGCAGGCTTTAAGATTTTTTATCGGATTTCAGGGACTGAAGGCTTTTGGTCCCAGGACCGGTTTTGCTGGCATTTCTATAGCACGGAATTTGGAGATATTTGACACATTGATGTATACCTGCATGAAACACTGCATTTCCCTGCTGTGCCAAATGCAGGTCTCTACATCCCGCCAGTCTTGCGGTGGTGTTCACGGGGTGGCTCGGGCTGTGCTTCTCCTTTACTCCATCCCAGGGTGGCGGCTGGCCTGTGCTCCCATGAGAAGATCCAATGTCACCAGTGTGTCTCCTAGGCCCTGTTACCAGAATTAGAGATGCCTCACTGCTTTTCTCCCGCTCTGTGCCATGTCAGGAAGAGTGCAACGTCGCTGCTGCTGAATTGCTGCCCTCACAGTCACACGTGTGGGTAAGGCCAGGTACCCTTCCATCTGCTCGAATGACAAGCTCTCACCTGGACTCCTCAGAGCCAGGTCTGCTTGTTGCTTTGCACAGTGCAATGCATCGCACCGATGTCCTGCTGACGTACCTTTGCTGCATGCTTTGCTTTAATTGCTGGATGTAGCTCAGGCCCTCCACTTCCTCCCTCCTCTCTCAGCAATGCCTATGGCACTCTGCTGTCCTTGGCTCTCTGTTTTATGAGGTACCACCATCCCACATTCTTCTTCTAGATGTCTGTGCTCTCTGAGCCCTCTTTGTTCAAGTGCTAAATGGCTCTTCATCACTAATTTTCTTTGCGCCCCTTTCTGGTTTGACCCTGTTAGGACCTTCTTCTTCAGCATACCATTCCTGCTTGTCGAAGCAGAGTTTTCCTTATAGCCTCAGCTGTCCACTCACCACCTGGCTCATCTTGCCCAGTTTTTTTTTTTTTCCTGGATAATTTGTGTTTGTGCAGAAAAGTTTTCCTTTGGAGAGCTTCTGTACATGTGCTGTTCCCCTCCAGACCCATGATCACACTCTGCTCCCCCCAGGACCCTGCTCTCACCCTCTACCCTTGCAGACTCCCCCCCATTTGTGCTCGCCCCTCTTCAGGAGCACCCATCCAAGCTCTTCTGTGCTCCAGCCTTGTTCACTCCATGGCAGGGAGCAGCGGGGGCAGCTGGGGAGGGGGGTCAGCAAGTCAGGGTCAGATCAGGTCTGGGGGCAGTAGTGTCCATTCCCTGCCACATCCCTCTGTTCACGCTTTGTTATGCTCTGGATGCCTTCTTTTGCACTTTTTCTCCCCGATTTGTGCTTTGCTTCCTTCCAGTCCCTTCCCTCTGAGCTCGCTTTGTCTCCCGTCTGTTTGCCTTGAGTTCCTCACCAGTCCCTGCCACCCACAAAGCATTCAGCTCCAGCCCACCTCCTTTGCTGTCTTTCCAGAAATCCCCCTTGCCCCTGCTTTGCTCCCCTCTGCTCCCTCCCCTCACCTCCTGCTCCCCTCTCGCACGATGCCCGCATTTCTGCCCATGTCAAGGAGGGAGCAAACATCTTACCAATTACCACTCGGAGGACATTTAAGTGTGGGTTGCCCGCAACCGAAGCCATCCCGCTCCTGCACCTCTCCCCATCACTGCACGGCCGGGCAGCCACTCAGACCAGCACACTCACCCTGCAGACATTTTCCTGGGTTAATTTCCAGCCTAATAAGTGAGCTGATCTGATTCACACCGCAGCCTCTCGTGCCAGGTCCATGTGGGGGGATAAGAGGTGGCCAGAAGCCCCCAGGGGAGCAGGAGAAGAGAAGTGGGACAGCCCCTTTTGTCAGACCTGCAGCATCAGGGTAGCTAAACAGGACCACGCACTGCACCCTGGGACAAATCAGCGACAAGGGGATGCTATTTGGCTTCTTTGAGCAGCCCAATGACTATCACTGGTCTTCTGCCTTGCAGGGAGAGGTTCAGACATCTTTCTTCCTGAGTAACACTATCAGGGGACCAGCAAATGATGCAGTTTAGAGGTAATTATGCTCAAAAGCACAATCAGAAGAAAAAATGTGCCCTCTGGCTCCGCAGGCATGAAGTCCAGTGTCAGCAACAGTAAATACGGGCCCTGAGCCATAATACAAATAATAAATAACAGCACCAATGAGGTCTGCTTTTCTTTTGTTTATCTGGGGAAACTCTGCTGGGACACAGCCTTGGTAGCGGTATAAAATGGGTGTAAAGTGAGAGCAGAACGAAGCCCTAGGAGTATGGCTCTTACTTCACGCGGGAAAGGCTGTTCAGGAAGAACTCCCTGAAATCAGAGGAAAGTCATTGTATTGCTTGGCACCTGTCCAAAGTGATTTCATTTTCTGTTCAGGATTAAGATGCATTAATAGCCTGAGGGCAGCAGTTTCCTTGCCAAAAAAATGCCTTTCTTCCCCCCCCACCCCCCAGCTTGTTTTAAATATGAGGGCTTGCAGGTCAGGAATGAACACCCACCGAGTATTACTTGAATTATCAAATGAAAGTGCAGCAATATCATTTTCTTCCAAGCAAACACTGAGTTAATTAAAATGTGCCCTCTGAACTTGGCAAATTTCACATTATTCATGAGAAAGGTACGGGTCTGTCTATTGCAAAGGCAAACTAAAAATAACCAGAGATATAGCACCAGAATGGCAGTTGTTAAGACTAAGCCACACTAAAAGTTTTTCTGGCAAAGCTCAATGTCTAAAAGTGCCATTTACCTTCAACCTGCTCTCTACCCCCAACCAATATAGCAAAGCTGGCAAAAGCCTTCATGTAAATGTGATTATGCTGGCCAGAAAATCCTTTTGGCCAGAGAGCTGTGCTCTCTTTGGGGAAACAGCATAACCTGTATGGGCCAAAGCACTCCTGCTGACCGAATTGTGCTCCAGGAGGGAGCAAGGCTGGTACCGCTAGATGGAGGTGGCATTCAAAGGCTGCAGTGAGAAAAGTTTCCAGCACTCAGATGCCCGGTCCAGCTGACAATGCTTCTGCCACCAGTTCGTGGCCTCCTGTTCTTCAACTGAGTAGCTTTTTTCATAGCAGGGCCACCGTAGCAGGAGGCTTATCTACTATCACCTACATCTCTGTATCACCGTGGGTACGTGCGCAGGTCTCCCTTTGGGTCTCGACAGGGAATTGAGGACCCAGACAGACAGTATGTGCAGTGGGACTGGACAGACGTGGGGCAAGAAACCTGGAGTGCCCAGTGCCACCAGAGCTGACGCTGAGCAAAAGTAGCAGCAATTTCCATGTTGACAGAGCCAAAGCAATTTTTCCTTAAGGTTTTGTGCAAAGGACACTGCAAAGGGAGGGGGACAATAGCACTTCTCTTGAATACCACATTAATAAAAGTCTGTACACAGTCTGAAGAGATGGCTCACCCTTTCTCCCCCTTCCCAAACTCCTTTCTATTGCTTTGCTCTTATAATCTGAGTTCGGTTGATTTGTGTAGTGACATCCCAGGATGAAATTTGCCTTCTCTCCACTGCACCTGTCACTCCCTGGCAGATTGATCTGAAAACACAAAGTCACTTTAGTCATCTGAAAATCCCAGGCAAGATGTTTTCATTCCTACCTGTGTAAATTTGGGACAATCATCTCATCTGCTACAATACTTTCATTTGATAGCCGATGGAAGCCGAACAGCTATCTGAAAAGTATGTGGGCTGTGAAGGTTGGCCAGCCTGCTGTACATCCAAACCAGTTCGAGAGCAAAGGCTTTTTGTGAGATGACATGGTCTGCTTGCTTAAATTCAGCCCTCATCCCTAGCTTGGAGGAACTGGAAGAATACTCGTAAAAGATGCTTAGAGAGGATCTAGTAGGTGGAGGTGGGGTGTTCTTGCAGTAGGTTGTGGCAGAGGCATAGCTATGATGAACTATTTTGTCTAGGTTTATGTTAAAGAATAAAATGCCTGCCCACCAGTAACTCTGGGAATGGTAGTTACTTATTCCTAGCTAGGAAAACAGGCTGGCTTACCGACAGATATGTTTCCTAGTCCTCCATGCAGGTAGAGCAGAAGGGCAGAAATCTCCTGGCAATAGATGAAAACCGTCCGGAGTGGAGGCAGGATGGCCAGCGGCACACTGCGTCCATCCCAGAGGCACTGCCAAAAGACACTGGGGCTGTAGCAGCCACGGGGGAACAGGGGAACTGTTGCTGCACAGATCCTGCACTGCAGAGACTGGCTGGGGCTGCAGAAAGTACCTCTGACCTAGGGCTGAGTATAAGAGCGTGGACAGGGGTTGAGAGCAGGTCTACACCAGCAGACAGGCAGGGATTCCTTCCTCATCTTTCAGAGCGGGAGCTCCAGGAGATGGCTTCTGCAATATGGGCTGGGTACTGTACAGGTACGGCACAGCCTAGCTACACCATCCTGATCTGCTGGGAAGCATCTGTTCATCCCCAAAGAGATGCTCTCTGGCATTTGCCCTTGCCTCCACAAAGGAAACAGGAGCGTGTGAGGAATTTGCTGCATCTGTTCTATGTTGAGTGAATAACAGAGAAGTGTTTGTCTCTCATCTGAAGGCATCATCTGCAGTGGATGTCACTCTCACAGAAACTGTAAGACTTTAGAAGGTGTGTTGGAAAAAGTGTGGGCATTAAGCAGAATAAAGCATTTTCACTGTAAGGAAGATTTCAACGAAAAGGAAGGTGAACCAACATCCAGCTACAAAATGAAAACAAGGCAAAATATGACTAAGAAAGGAGACATTTTTTATCTCTAAAGGCATCCAGAAGGAGAGGAATTCAGGTTGTGCACTGAAATCCCTGAAGGCTTATACCAGGAGCAGATTGGTATAGGTACCCTTGTAAAATGAAAACAAAACAGCTCTTCAAGGGCTTGCTGAAATAACAGGCAGATAATAGCTGTCTTGGGGCTCCCAGGTTTTAAGACGATGCTTAGCTTGATTGAGGAGGCATCTGGAGGTATGAATGGGCAGAGTGCCATGCTCCTGTGGAGGACACCACATCTGATCCTGACAGCCTGGAACAGCTGGAGGCAAGGGAGATAACATTGTGGTTGTAGCTACAACCTTGAAACCCATGGCAAAGCTATGTGCACCTGTGTTTCTATTCTGCATGTGGAGATCAGACCACTGGACCGTGCCATGGGCAGGATGTGAGAGGAGAAGCCAGTAATGCCTGTTGTAGGTGTCAAGGAGTCCTTGAAACACCTCATTTCATAGAAGACAGAGATAAAGGAAGCTCTGGTTATATGTCACCAATATCGCAGAAACCCAATTGAGAACCAGGATACTGTTGGGCTGGATGCTGCCCAGAAGACATAACCCCTGCTATGGGTTTCTGCAGGGAGCAGAGAGCTGACTGCATCCACTCTGTGTCAAGGAAACCTATGGCCAACGTGTCCATATGTCGTGGATGTGTAGCAATCCCACCCCATTTCTTGGCAGCTTTGTACCACTCTTTGAGGTGGCACTCTCCCTTCAGCAGCTGTCCCAGAGCCTTTTGAGGGCTAATTTTGTGAAGCAGTATCAGGCTGCCATAGCTGGATTTGCTACTGAAAGCTCTGCGAAGAGTGGATGGGACCAGAACAAACGTCAGCTCTGCTCAACCAAGAGCGAGTCTGAAAAAGACAGCAGCAGGAGATAGAGAGAGCTGTCTTACAGCAGCAGCTCGCCCCTGGCTGCCCTCCTGCCTGCCTTCCTACCAGAGCCAGAGACATCTGCCTTCAGTGCTGGGACTGGAATGCCACTGACTATGGCACCTGCCTCTGCTCCTTGTCACCAGCTTCTTCTCCAGGCTGCGCTATTTATTAAGGGTGTAGGTGAGCTGGGGTCAGTTGATAACAAGAACATTTGCTATGCTTGAACCCTCTGCCATCCTCGCAGGCTTGCTCAGCTTAATTTTTCTAGTTGAGTGAAGCAGAGTTGGTTTTCTTAACCTGATCTTCTTCATTTTCCCATTTTTTTCCTTTTTCTCATTGAGAGGCTCAGCAGCCCCTGTTGTCTTCAGGGTCAGTGTTAATCCTATAACCACCTGCAGATTTTGTTTGTGTTAAAATCTCACCTGTGTGAACTTATCTCCATCCAGGTCATGCAGAGTCTGGTTCATGGAGACTTGCATCTGCACTGGGGAGGCCAAACGGGAACTGAAAAAGAAGTATCTTCCAAAAACCATCACAAAAGTTGCCAGCCTGGCACTACAGAGTGAAATGAGACTTGATGAAAGCTGCTGCGTGGCAGGCAGACGAGTCTCCTGTGTTGGCCCCAGCGTGTTGGTGACCAAAGGCCATTGCCATCCCTCCGTGCATCTGAGGGTTGTACTTCTGGCAGCAGCAGGACTACCCGGGAGGTGTTGCCTTCACCACTGCTCTAGCTAAGCAATGGCCTGCTCCATGTCTGGTTGCGTCTATGTTATTAAATAAAAAAGGATGAGAGGTCCAAGGGCTGAGGGGCACAGCATGAGTCATGTCGAGCCACCTAAATTATCCACCAAAACAGGATGGCAGTGTCCAAACCCCTCTTGCCTGCTGATGTGTCCATAGACCTAGAGATGCTGTCAAACAGCAGGAAAGGTGCTACCTGTATTCATGCAATATGTTCTTCAGAGCCTTAAAAGTGAATCCTGGGCTTTATCCCAGGACCGTCCAGGGGGCTCTGACGTGAACAGAAACTGAGACCAGACTCAGGGTTAATCAGTTCATAAAGAAATAAATGAGAAGAGTCTCTGCACAAGCTTTCACTCAAACGGTGCCTGGGCCTTTTCCGGGCTGGAGCTGGTTGGCACAGGCCAAAACGTGGCCAGGGAGCACGCTAACCATTAAGCCATACAGATGTTCAGATTCACTAGTATAGACAAAGCCTCTGCTAACACAGCTGGCCAAACTGGTGCACTTCTGCAGGGGCTCTGACTCAATGGTAGCCCAGTGCAATCAGCCAAGGGCAAACCATGCCCCTGACATGTAACAGCAGGCTGTTACAATAAACAGATTTTTTTTTTCTTGCAACATATTTAGAAGAAAACTAGCTTGTCTTAAAAGCTAAAACGTAGGGCTGTGTGCGTGCCAACCAGAATTGCTTAGCACAGGGAAGGCATAATAAATATCCCTGGCTGCGATGCCATGAGGTCTCCTGGAAGCCCAAAGCTCATTTCATTCATTCTTCTGCGTGCAACAGCAAAACCATATGTCAAGTACCAGCTGCAAATTAAAGTGTCTCAGCTCCCTCCCGGCCAAGGGAAATGTCCCAGCCTTGTGAACAAAGGGATTGTTTAAGACTGGAAGCAGGCTGGCACATTTGAAATAAGGAACAGCTCCAAAACATTTCTTTTTCCTTCAAATCTTATCTTTTCCCTCCCAGTCAGTGCAAACTGTTGAAACAAAAGAAGTGCTTCTGCCATCCTAGGGAGCAGCGCTCCCTCCTCTCAGGGAGGTGAAGACCTGCTCATGGAGAGGCATAGGAGAGGCAGACCTTTTGCAGGCTCCTTCACCAACCTCTGCTGCTGCACTTCATCCCTCGCCTCTGCTAAAGTCCACTCTTCCAGCGCAGAGGCAGATGCAAGGTGGGAGCACACTGGTACTGCTGAGGCTCACACCAGCAGGGCAGCCGCATCTTTTACTTTCCCTCCAGCCAAGCAGTCTGGGAAACGGAGGCGCTGGCAGGTGGGGCTCTCTAGGCATTGTACACCTCTCCTCATCATCCTGTTACACTGCAAAAGGGACCCTTGGAAGAAGAGTTGCTTTACCCTTAGAGACAAGCCTGCCTGCCTGTGTGGACGTGACAGTCCAGCCAGATGGCTGCCGGCTCCCACAAGGTCCCTGTGCCGGAGCCAGCATGAGGCGGAGAAGGGAAATGTTCAAGATGCAAGTGGCAGAGGAGCCAAGACAGTTCCCCTCCCCGGGGTGGTAACACTAAATTTGCATTCAAGCCTGGTGGGGACTTTTGCTGCCAGTCCCTCCTGCAGAAGCCTGGGGGCACCCCCACCGCAGCACGGGGTGCAATGGGAATCAACGCCTGGGTGTGTGGGGCGGCCTAGCTTTGCTTTAAAAGTAAACCTTCCTTACTACATTTCTTTGTTACCCTCTTCTCCTTAGACCTCCTCCCGTTCTCTCTCTTTTAAGCTTTATGCTAAAAACCACAATAAACTGAGAAAGCCCTTCTTTTTCTCCCACAGACCAAAGTCATTCCCTGACGTGTCCTCCACCCTGTCCCATCCTGTCCTGCAGGTACTGGGCAGCAAGAGCTTGGCCAGACCCCGGCTACCTTGCCCTTGCAGGACATGATGTGCTTCAAACGCAGCTGGATTCACTGCACACACATCTGCCAAGAGAGAGGGGTGAAATGAGGCCAGGGGAGATGCAAAAGGCAGCAGCAGAGGCTACGCAGGGCTTTGCAGACCACCGAGGATTGCTCTGGGTGTCTAGCACCATGCCCATGAAAATACGTGCCGGAATTCAGGGTCTCATTGCTATAGTAACTGAGCCACATAGTTTTGCTCCCCACACGCCAGGAGACTGGTTAGTAATATGCTGTTTCTCTATTTCAGATCAGCAACCGAGTCACAGCAAGAGCAAACAATTTGCCAAGGACCACGAAGGGGATTTACAGCAGGGCAAGGGACTGAACTTGATGTTTCCAGTCTCATCTTTGCCTTTTCGCAGCTAAAGCAGGTGAAAATGGCCAGGAAGAAGTGTGAAGTTTCTTTCAAAAGCTGAGGGTGTTCTTTGAGAGTGAGAAGATGACACAACATTGCAACATCATCTAAATAACATGGATTTAAACCTGCCTGAGATGAGGACTTTTGCATTTTGTTCTTGCCATCTGGTTGTAGGTAATGTGGACACAATGAAACATAGGCACCTATAGGAGCCTATAGTATATAGGACACTATAGGAAATACAGGAGTCTTCCCTGGAGGACTGATACTGTTTATTAACACACCTTCTAATGCCTTATATACGACAGATTGCACATGAGTGACTAGTCTGGCACTGTAAGGGGTGTTTTTGTGTGGCTGAAGCAGGCATTACAAGTAAACGAATTATAAGATACCAGAACCATCACCCATGTTACCTCTCAGACAGAAAAAACCTCCCAGCAGCAGGCTGCTGCCTGTGGTCCTCCACTGCATAAAAAAAGGAGCATCTTCTGCAAAATCTTGTTTCCCCATCAGCTGCAAGGAGACACAGACTTTCCATACGTTTTGCTACTGCATTGTTGCTGTGATTCTACGGGGACCAGTGAACCCAGACAGTATTTTAATACCTAGTTATAAAAAAATCCCTTTGCAAGTTGAAACTACGTAGGCCAGATGGGTATTTGGGTGGAAAAGGATGGCTCTAAATCTACCATGAAATACACAAATAATTGAAGGGATTAACATATTGAGTGCATGTGACAAAAATACAGTCCCCAAACAAGAAAAAAAATCTATGTAAAACTGAGTAGAATGGAAACTGAAAGTACTCCTTTCTAGTAATTAAGAATCCTTAAAAATTGCTTCCAAATGGCAAGAATAGCTTTTGATTCTTGTGCAAAAAGAGAAGCTGGAAGTCCTCTTCCAAACAACAATTTTTTTTTTTTGTCCTGCTGGTTGCTTACATTATGAATTCTGAATTTCCTACTTTTTGTTTTCTTGAACTTTCTATAGGCAACAGAAAAATTAGCAGTATTATCACAAAGATAATATACTAGTGAGCGCAAATTTTAATTGTGAAGTAATTTCCGTTGCTATTAATCTGTTAAAATGACTTTTGTTTGCTTTATGCTAAAAAAGTTTAGCTCCAACGGCAAACAAACAATTAGGGGAATAGATATGTTTTCTAACCTTTCAGTTCAGATCTGACAACATCCCTATTTCACTACCGAAGCTTCAGCAAAACCTCGACAAAGTTAATGAAATTTCAGGCTTTGCATTCCCACTTGGAAGCAAAAATTAAGCAGAAAAAATATTAAAACAACAAGCCAACAGTTTTAGGCTCTTAACACATTTTGTGAAGAAACAAAAAGCCCACGATTTTGCACTCTGTTCCTGTTTGTGGGACACCTTTAAAAATAAATCTCAATCTACTATTTTATCATTTGAAACCAATCTTCCCAGGTCCACTGGGCTTAGCGAACTGAGCAGCCCGCTATGCATGGAGCTAGAGAAATCATTTCTCAGCTAACAGCCTATTGTACCAGCCTCCCCTGGCAATTAATTTCAGGTGTGACTGACCATATAGTCTTCTCACACGAGCTGTTTTAATTATTTCAAAGATTGCTATACACATACCTGTGATGCCCATGCCCCCATGTAGCTGGACACAAGGGACTGTGCAGAAACGGGGGACAGGATGGAGCGAAGGCCCCATAGCTCTCGCCTGTTCGGACGCGGTCATCCTTGATAAGTCTGCCTCTGCCACACCTCTCGCAGTTCTGAGGCCTAAACTTACGTCAAGGGCCTAAAGACCCAGGCTCTGAAACATATTTGAACCCACTGAGAGAGAAAACCTAAGGCGGGGAAGTAAAAGGAGAACCTTGCCCGCATAAAGTTAAAAGTAAAACCAACCTGTGATACTGAGCACTTAGTTCAGTGATTTAGCAGTTATGGCTCCTCATTATTAAAATAAGAGGGAAGGGGAGAAGACGGCGCATTTGAGTAAAAGATAAGACCCAACCAAGGGCTTATCTACCGAGACCATGCGGCAACAAAAGCATAAAGGACGCAGACTGGAGGAGGCTCCTTGGAGCTCCCTCTCAGCTGGACTGAGATCCCCGAACCGTCTGTGACCACCGGCCTGATCCTTATCCACAGGTTGTATTACCCTCCCTGTGTAAGTAGTTGTGTTGTGTTATGTGTTACTATTTCGTGAACCTGTATGCTTGCTTAAGGACTCTGGCTCTCATAATAAACTGTCACCATATAGCACCTGCTTGACTGTGGAGTCTGAGTAGTGGTCGTTTCCCCCCCCTTCTTCTGGTACTATATGGTGCATGACACATACCTAAGCTCTCCTGAGCTCTCCACAACAGAACATCTTAATAACCACCGAAATACAATATCCAAGCACAGACAGCTCCACTTGATGAGGTACCTTTGCAAACCTTTTCAGATACCTACGAACATGTTTCATGTCCCTGTAGCATCAGTAACAAGAGTTATGCCAAGCACCAAGCTTGGCATACTGCTGAAGTGCTGAGGGTGTGCCAGAAAGGGGGAGACTGGGCGGAGTTTTAACTTGGAAAGTCCTTTTAAAGTCAGCAGGTCTAGTGTATTCAACTCCAGCTAGTGATAATGTATCACTGTACTGATGAGGAAACAGTTCCGGGGACCTGGTGCTCAGGAATTAGTTCCCTCTCTATATCCCTTCCTAACTCCCCATATCACCCTCCCTAATCTCACTGGCTTCTGGCATGACCCTGTGTGGGCTGCACCCAACTGTCTGTGCAAAGAACGATGCAGGAGGGGAGCATTCAGCAGCCAAGGCTTTGCAGCAGAAAGGGTGCTGCTGACCTCCTCTAGTGGCAAAGCTAATAGGAATGAAGAGTCTTTTTGGAGGCTCTGTGTGCCTAGGATCAACAATGTCACTTCATTCGGATTCAAGCAGTCTGCAGGCGGAGGATCCCCAAACTTAGGTTGCAGGGTCATGTCAGCAGGAGTGGATGCAACAGCGGTGGCTCCTGCCTGTGCTGTGCTGCACCTGTAGCATGATGGAAGGGGATGGCCAGTTGCTCAAGCGACATTCAGGTGCTGCGCTGAGGTAGCTCACATATGATGTTTTTGCCACATTCCTTTAGGTGAAAAGCAACCGTAAGAAACTCATTCTTCAGTGACTTGCAGCTCACACCCAAAGAAGCAAGTGAGGATGAAAGGAAAACACCCAGGAGGGTGTGAAGCCACAGTCCCATGCGGGATTGGACACCAATGCCAAGAACAATGTGGCCACTGTGCAGAAGATTGCTCTGGAAGCATAAAGACATCATGCATAGGAAACAAAAGCTTCACAGTTTGATAAACAGCTCACTCACCCTAATCACAGGTGTTGTTACTAAAATCCATTTGGTCTGGACTCTCCCTGCAAGCAGCAAAACTCTTCTGCTTGCTTTTCACACGCATCTGCGTCTGAGTCAACTTAATCTTTCAGCATGAACTGTTAAAAGCTTCCTAACCGTGCCGTGCGACGGGCGTGTTACAAAGCTCTGAGAGACAGAGCCGGTATTGAAGCGCTCAAATGCTGATAACCCTGGCTGCGTACTTCGGAGCTGCAATAGCCGAGGTGGGCAGTGGGGCATGTTCTCAATGAGTCGCTGGAGAACTCCTCTGAAATCTGCCGTCCTGGCTGGATGATGGAGTGCCCAGGACAGGTGAGCCTCTGGCTGCAGCAAGGAAACCCTGACCGCAGCGGGGGAGCCCGCTGCACATGGGAGTCGCTTGAATTTCAAGGGCAGTACGAACGTAATCAGAGGCCAAATATTTTGGCCGGGGTCAGAGTGTACAGATCCTGCCTTGGTGCCCTTGGACTGGAGATTTGGAAAGGTTTTAAACTTATTTCTCCCGTTCTGCCACCAGAGGGCACGGCTCCCTTCTCTGTCAGGGGAAGCATCAGCCAGCAAGGGCAGGGGCGTTGCCTGCCGGAGAAGTTTGATGTCCTTTTTCTCCCACCTCCCCCTATACCTGCTTTTCAACCTCTTGGCTGGACCTAAAGCCCTGTCTGAGAAGAAGAAAGTACCTGAGAACTTTTGCCGAGGCAAAAGGGAAGGCAGTCGGCTGTCACTTCGCGTAGCTTGGGAGAGCGTCCGATATGGCTCGATCCTACGTGGACCCCATGGTTTGTGTGGTAATCAGAGCCCTGCCTCGGTGTCACTGATGTTTCCCGGCACCGCAGGACAAGCTGTGCAAGCCTGTACTGCCCTGTTTTCAATGTCAGGGACTGTCCCTTTCTGCGACAAAGGAGAGATGCCACCCTATGTCTGAAAAGCCTTATTATAGCAGGATGAAGAATGAAGAGTCCCAGGCAGTGGATCTCCCTCTTTGTCCCCCAGAGCTCTTGGAAATGGGCTTGTACTTAGAAGATGGCACTGGGTGCCATCTGCAACTTATTTTCTGCTTGAAGTCATAATCCTCTGCCTCATCCCCCTGGAAAAACACCCCGCCGTCAGGCAAAGACAGGGGCATGGGTAGGTGAGGCTTGCTGCAGCTCTTGACCTTGGGGCAAGCGAGCTGGGTACAGAACCAGACGCTCACTCCTCCTTCACGGCCATTTCAGAACCGTGGCATGCAGGGCAGAGAGCAATAGGAGGACAGTGACCTTTTTTCTGCAAAGACCATTTGGTAAACAGCACATTTTGTTTTGTTTTATTTCTTCTTCAGCAGCCACTGCCAGCACAGTGTGACAACCAGCATACCCTCTGCTTTGAGGTGACGACAGAAATCCAACCAGAGCAACCACGGATTTGAACCATTTTTGTCTTATTCTTTTTTTTTACCATAAATAAAATACAGGCTAAAACATAGGATGTTAGTGACGCCTTTGGGAAGTCAGAATAAGGTGAGTTCAGAAACACTGACAGTAAAACAAAGAAGAAACGCTGTGTGCACGGTAATTTGTACTAGCCTGAGGCTCAGGCCAACTCAGTTTACAGTGAGGCTTTCCAACAGCCATTGGGAAGCAAAAAATTTTAGCTTGCAGCAAAGTTGGCCACCTTTTCTCTAACAAATGGATTTCCAAAGCAGCATGGGTTTTTGATGCTGTATGTGGACCCAGAACTAATTTCCCAGATGTATTTCTCACTGATGAGTGTTCATCCAAGAATTTATGCAAATGTATTTCAGGTTGTGAGGTGCTGGCAAATTGTTCACTGCTCCTGATAAGAGACATATGACTGGTCTCCAACAGTGGCATCGTCAGTTTTTTGGATTGCTGATTAGAATAATGAAACTTTGTTTTTAAACATTAGAAGTCAGAAGAAACAAAAACTGAATTAGTGAAACTTTTTGTTTTAGTTTGCCAAACTAAGATTTTGTTTATCCTTAATTACTACTAATTTTGATCACAATTAATAAATTGTTCAGATACAAATATGTATGGAGTAACAAATAACTGTAATCTTCCACCCACATGAACAAAAGTCCATGCAAAATAAGCAAACATGATCTTACCAAAGCAGTCATTTAATAATAAGGAAAAACAGTAATAAACATTATTTTCATTTTTTGCAGATAGCAGATAAAATGGACATGAATTGGAATTTAGCAATTCAGTAGTAAAAGCAAAAATAAAAGACACTCTAAGATACTGCTATGTCCAAGTGCCAGGTATCAGAGGCCGTTGTGCTGGAAAAGATTAGGAGTCTGCAAGCAGTGACTTAGGACGTACAGATTTCCCAAGCAACCAAGATTGTATTCCCATGCAAATGATCAACCTACTAAAAATACCAGGAGATTGAAAGGATCTGCTTTATATAAGCAGAAATATACAAATCAGCATTTCATGAAGGCTCACCATCAGGCATCAGCAGGTCTTTAATGGGTGTCTTAAACATCTGTTTTCATCCCCTCTCCCTGACAAGTTGTCTCTTTACAAGCACCAGATGCCTCCGAGGCTGCGGAGCTGCCAGGCAGCCAGCCCTGGAGACTCAGCAAGGGAAAGGCAATTATCACCAGCAAAGAGGAGCACAACATGACTAAGGGGTGCCTTCCCAGGAGATTGGTGGAGTTCATCCTAAAGGACGCATGAAATTTGGGCACTAAAACTGTGGGCTGCAGAAGCACTGCAAAACCCCAAGGCAGGGCCCCAAGGACACAGTGGGCAGATGCCCACGATGCGATACAGCTACTACTGCGACTCCAAGTTCGATCTCCAGCCTGGGAGCTGTAGTCCCACCACCAGAAGCAGTAGCAATGAGAACCCATCATTATCATCATCATCATCATCATCATCATCATGGTAAAAACCCCTGTGATGTGACCCTTGATTTCTTTCGGTATCTCCTGCCCGACATGAGGCAACTAAAACCATTCACTCTGTCCCCTTTTAAACCTATATCCTCCAGTTGCCAAATGGCTCTTAGTCTTCTCTGCCAAAGGCACAATATAGATCGTACTGAGGGACTTTGTTCTGGCAGCACTGCGGTCCCGCTGCATTAATCTTGGATGAAAATGTCTGGTGCTATAAATGGCTCTATATGTATTTCCAAATATTAGGTGATGTGAGTAATCTGAAATCTCCCTGGGCAAAATTTCTGAATTAGGAACTCAGAAGAAGCTGGACTGTCTCCTGACCTCGTGCACTAAGCAGCTAGGTAACGCGGATGTTGAATTCTCTTTCTACACAGCCTTTTAGCCTGGGAGGATCTGCTTTAATGGTCCTTTTGCAGTGACCAGAGCGGATTCTTTATTGAGCTTCCCATGGATAAATTTTTGCTTCAGCTCTTAGTCATTGGGCTATGCCTCCTTTGTGACAGCAGGGTCAAGCCTCAAGATGATTATGTAGCAACCATGACACTCCAGATGTACTCCTGGGTTCCCTAGAAAACCAAACACGCAATCTCTGTTAAGAAGTTCCAGCATATGGGATGCGGTCTGCTTATAATTCCCAAAACCGTCAACAAAAATGGATAAAAATATTATTACCACTGTACAGGCAGGGAAACTGAAGCAGGCAGCGGGAGAGACTTCCCAAGGTCAGCAAAAGAGCCAAGAGCAAAATCAGGCCCCCCGCTGCTTGCTGTTAGACACAACCCACTAGGCTGCAGCTGGTAGTGGTGAGGAACAAAGGAGCACTTCCCACAAAGGAGATGGACAGCCATCACTGTAAATGCTCATCAGTCACATTGGTTTAATGGGTAAGAACAGCAGACATCTCTGAACCTGACTGTCCCACTGATAATGGTGACGGGGGCCATGGGCTGGACTGCACATCACGGGCAAAGCCCATCATGCAGGTTGATGGTAAAACATCTACAAAGCCTCTTGGCATTCCCAGCAGGCAGCAGGGCTGCATGGCCCTGCCCTGTTGAGAGCTTTTCTGCCCAAAGAAATGGTACAGAGCTCCTATCCACCCTTTTGTAGCATGGCGTGTTGTGCATGGGCCTCTCAAAGCAGCCCTAAGAATGAGTTTTGACCCCATCATCAGACGGCAAGGTGTTTCGACATTCAATAATCCACCAAGACTGGGGCCTGGCAGTGTATTTTCTTCTCTTTCCAACCCTCCCACGCATTGCATCTTTATGACAGGCATTGGCTACCGGACCAAGCAGAGAGAGATTGCTTTTGTCCTTCTTCCTTTGTGCTTTTGCAGGGCCAACGCACCAGCTTGTCCTTTCTGGTGAAGAGTCCTCAGCTTCACTGCACTCCCGATGAGATGCTAGCCTCCCTTTGTCACTGACTCCCCCCAAAGCCCTCTGCCAGGGACCCCTCTGGGCGGATTCCCGGAGCTCTGTCTCAGCTCAGCTCGAGATCTTATGTATTCAGTGTTGCCTACAGTGAAGAGAGGGCTCTGTGTAAGTAAGGCTCTTGTATTTTCATTTTTCCCCTACGTTGTTTTCTTTGGGAAAGTTAAACAGCAGCTGGAAGAGCTCTATTGCAACCCCAACATTATTTTCTGAACCAGATGCTTATTTTAATGATGTACACAGAAACAATAGGAAGTTCCTCTGGAAGCGATGGCACTGCAGCTTCTCTAAAGTGATTAGCATTTTGGCAGCAGCTATTTTCACCCACAGAAAGCAGCTCAGGGTTAAGAATGAAGGTGTAAGAAGCAGCATTACTGATTACAGCTCCAGTCTGGCCAGTGCTTCTATTATAAACCTTTATTTTTTCCCCTCTAGGAATTTTTCTTTGGCCTGAAACCCAGCATACTGGGCAGAATTACCATTGATCCTTATTGCTCTTACTGCTGCAGCCGAGACACATCTTGAAAACATATATTAAGTTTTGAATTAGATCAGAGATCCCTTCCTTTTTTAACCTTTCCACTATTTTACTAGTTTGGGACTGCATTGCTCAAACCCCCTTCTCCATTCAGCTGTGTATAATTGTTGACTACCTAATGGAAAAGTATTCTAGAGCTTGATAAAGAAGAATAGTTTTGCTACAAGATGTTCAATACCACCTATAGGAGTACAGAGCTTGTTTTGACTCTCTTTTGGTCTCTGCAGGGCAGCGTGAACCCTTGTAGAAAAGATTTTTTCCAGGAAACAGTTCTGCTGCGTCACTGCTATTCACCTCTTGCTTTCTGCAGAGCTTCACTGATTTCATCTCAGGAAAGGCAGCTGAGGTTTCACATCTGTAATAGTCCTCTTGGAGCAGGACTCAAGCACGCTCCAGCAAACCTGGCCAGGCTGCAGCGCACCTACCAGACCAGCGTATGTAGAGTCTCAGGAGGCTTTGATTGCTAGTGCAGAACGGAGCGACCTAAAGTCACTTTGTAAAGTGAAGCACCAGTTACGGATAATTGTTAAGAAAATAAATAGGATTTGCTGTTTACCGTTGTTTTTCTGCAGTTCTAAAACTGAACTAGGGATGTTGTCAGGAGCCAACGTTTTCTGGATGCCTCATGCTAGCCTGCCTTTGCTACACTCAGGGACACACAACGCAGCAGGAATTGATTTGAGGAAGCATGGAGAACCGACAGCTTTTGCTGAAAGGAGTGTTCTCATATTTTTATCATAATGTTATTTCTGGTTTTCGTTGAAAAAAAAGTATTCAAAATAACAAAACCTGAAATGTTTTATTCTCCTTTATCCCTCTCACTTTTCCCTCTTGTTTACTCCTCTTTTCCTTTGCAACTGGTATAAGGAGGAGAAAAGGAGGTGAAAAATAAACAAATGAAAGTATTTTTTTAATAGAAGGGAGAGAGGGTGCTTCTGTTTCTGTCAAACAAAACAGAAATATTGCATCAAAATAGAAAATACGTGAAAGTGGTTGTTGGGGGCAATTTTGTCAGACTATTTTTATTGGTATTTTTATCACCATCATCATTAACCCACTATGCTTTCAGTGCTACCTCTCACTGCTAGGAAAGACTGATGATTTCTTCAGAAGTCCTGGAGTGGATCCAGAGACCTCAATTCCTGAGACAGGGTCAGGCCATAAAAGCAGGAGGGCGTCAAGCAGTGTCGCAAGGGCAATTCCAGCTGTGGAGCTGGTGATTCACTGCTCCTGTCCGTGGACTAATGACCACCTTTTCCTCATCACATCTTGATCTTTCACTGCCACAGAGCGCAAACAACAAGCAACTCTCAAGCAAGAAAGTAAACCTTTGCCAGAAGAAGTCACCTGGAAATATCTCTACTCTGATCAACTAATGTTCTGACCAAGAGAGATTTCACCCAGTCCCTGACTTTTCCTTTCCTCCAGGAACAAGGTATCAGGCAAGGACAAGCCAATGCTAACAACATCATCAGCCCTAAACTGCTAGGGACATCCCCCTGCAGGAAGCTGGGCTGTATGCAGTGCTCCAAGGTCTCCTTAGGTCAATGGATAAAGGCCAGTATCCTCTGTAGGAAACTGCTTAAACTCAGTACTGATCAAAGATGTGGCTGTCTAGACTCTAGGACCAAGAAATACTTTTGCACCTTTGCTTCTGAACAAGATCAAGATAACACGCTGTGACAGCTTCTCCCTCCAAGAGATTCCAGGGAAGAGACCTCTCACCACAGTATCACATCTTGCAGTTGCGTACCTGTGCATCATGGACAGGGCATCTGAGAAGTTTGTATGAGCAGTATGCTGCATGATCAGCAAGTCAGAAGAATTCGTCCCAAATCTTTTCACAAATCTAGATGTAGCCGCTGGACAGGTTTACCCAATGTTTGATAAAGCTGGTGCCAGACGCAATATAGGTCCACTCAGACAAGATAGAGATGCTGGTATTTGGAAGAGGTTGTGCTCTGAGAAAATATAATAAAAATCCATAAGCTGTCAACTGAAGTGATTTGCTTGACTACTATCAGAGGTGGGAGGGTATAGATAGAAGTAACTCTGCTCTGAGACTGCTCTGCAGGCCAGAAAGATCTTTTCCATCATTGCCTGACAAGAGGGCAGCATTGCTGTCAGGAGCAGATCTCACCCCTGTGACCCATCTGCAAAAACTATGCCTGAGAACAAGGAAACCAAAGGTTTCAGCTTCATAATTTCACTGGTCTTAAAAAATACGCAGGAGATTTTTAAGATTAGCGGCTCAGTTTTCCTGCTTTGTCCAAGCTCTTTCTACACTGAAGTAAAACAAGGAATGGTCAAGGAGTTGATGTAGTCCCACAAGGCAAAGCAAAAGCATGGGAAATGGGCCTTGCTCTGTGCTGCGGAGGAGTTATACAACTGTAAAGAAAAAGCACTTTACTTTGGTGACTGTTGTGCAGAGCAAGTGATTTATCGTATTTCAAATTTTCATTTGGATTTGAGACAAACAGATTTTGGCATATTAGCTTCTCCCGTGAGCGTATCCCAGACATTCTCAATCCTTGGTGGGAAGGACTATCCTGGAAAGAATTAGGCACGTTGAGGGTGAGTCACTGCCCTTGTTCCTTCAGCTGGTGGGATGTGTTCAGTCCTCAGGGAAATTATGGAGGAACGCAACCTCCCTATTAATGGGTCCAACAGAAGAGGCATACCAGCCAGCTGTGAAAGACTGATACAGACATAACAGCATTAGGCTTTGCCATTTCCCTTGGACTCATTCAGTTTGTGACCATGCGCTGTGGAACCAAGACCAACACAGCAACAGAAGGTGGAGATACCATGCCTGTACCTGAGCAAAGACAAACTCACTCCTGACGGTACAACGGCACACAAAGAATTAACCATGCAAGGCATTTGTACAGAGATGGATGGGTCCTTCTCCATAGCCTTCACCATGTCACTCGTCTGTAAAACTAAACTCCTCATGTGCTGAGGAGAACCAGCAAGCAGGATGATAGCTGCTTGCACTTCCCTTGGCTTCAGGCCACAGGAAGACTAAAGTAAATGAAAGCAAAGTAGGAAGAACATGAATGCCTCTGCTCCAAATATGTTGTGTACAGGTTGCTTGACACAGAGAAGACGAGAGGAAACAGAGAGCAGAGTGCCACAAGGTTGGCAATTGCTATCTGCTAAGCATTTTGCAATTGGTTGCCACCACGACCGGAGCTTCTTGTGAAGACACTTGGAAGAAAGTGAGTGAGATATGGCCAGGGGAGAGCAGGGAGAAGACTGAGCAGCAAGTGATGGAGGCAGAGGAAGTCAGAGTATGTTCAAAGAGTAAAGAGCACCTCAGCAGTGGGGGGAGTGTGGGAGGAGAGGGTTGGGTAGAGGAAAAACATCTGCTGGTGAGTAGGGGGGAAGCAGATGCATGTAAGAGGATGGAGTGAGGGGCAGTAGGAGAGCGGGGAAAGCACTGTGTCTAAAGGGCCCTGCAAGGGTCACACCAGAGGTAGAAATCTTTCTTTTAGGGGTTGCAAATCACAATTACCTTGGTTGGATTAGGGGGGCATGCCACTGTAAACGGAAGTGGTTTACCCAAAGAGCAAACCTCTCTGCTAAAAGGTTATCTAGAGAAGTATGGAGACATTAATTTAGGAGGCAATTTTTAACCTTGGCAGCTGCCTTATCCAGTCTCCCCAACAAGGCAGATGAAACCTGATGGATACGGGGTTCTGCAATACTAAGGGATATTTCTTGTTTAGTTAATGTTCCTGATTTATACAATGATAACAAGAGCCCAAGGAAAGCACTGCTCTGCCATTCTATCTCTATAGGTCAGAAGTTTAAGGTTTTAGTATTGCCGTCATTTTTTTTAAACATTGAAATACCCAGGCTGGACACCGTATATCTTTCCCACTAGCTGGCATTCTGCAGCAACAGCCTCATTTGTATTCTGTCTTTTACTTGAGCAAAAAAACCCACTCTGCATTGCCACAACTAAGTACTTCCCCACTGCGATACAGAGATTGCCAAACAGTCACACTAAATTCAACATGTCCCTGCTAGCATATTTTATTCATACTGACGGTCTGCTTCACAGTGTGTTCCCAAAGAATTGCTTTAAAATTTAAGCTCCAGACTTCCAACAAAATATATAAAGCAAAATAAAGTGAGTATCTCTTTCTACGTAGCTGTACAATGGAGTTGCCTCTCCTTCAAGACTGATCTATCACAGATTTCCAGCAGAGTTTTTTTCCCCACACAGGGCTTGAGTGACTTCATGTACAAAGGAGAAATTTGTGACTTCTTAAAGAGTTGCTGTCTATAAAGTCCTGCTCCTTTTCCAGTTAAAAATGAACTTCGGGCTGAGGAGAAGTTTTGGACTGGATGATCCCACAAAGTGAGGCTTCCTCAAGATCGTGTTCATGAGTGGACCCCACCAGGACACACAAAGTCCCTGACGCTGAACCAATCCTTGGGGCACTGTATTTCTGTCTTGAGGAGCAGGAGTGGCCATATCTGTTGGGGATTAAAGTCTCACTGGCCCCTCTTGGTTGGATCTTCACACAGTAGCCTTTTCCTCACTCTCTGATTTTGTTTGTGAAAGGAAATCCAGCTAAACCCATGATGTAACTTCAAGTAAGGCATTGCAGGGAATCTGACGCCTTTGTGGGCCAGAGCCATTTTTTGTAGGGCTCTCCTTTGCTGTCAGCAAGTCCAGGGTTTCACCCATGGGTCTGGGCAGAACTTACAGGAGCATCCTCCAGGTACAATAAAGGCTGTGTAACATTTGGCACTCTGACACACATTGGGTACTCCTGGGGCTGGGAAGTATCTGGGCTAAACTAGACTCTTTCCACAGCCCACGGGGAAAGACAGGACCTCCAGGGGTTGGCTCACAGCCTCTCAGACATGTCTTAGGGTAGGAGGACTCCCCATCTGGAGCTTCCTCCATCGTGTCAGAGAGATGCAGGCAGAGTTCACAGCGGGCATCGCTACTTTTCCGATAGACTGAACGAGGCAGATCTATCCTTTCTTTTGTGGACAGAGCAAAACACCTGGGGAGAAATGGGGAAAAAAGAGACATCAGCTGCTGGTGGTGATTTGTGTCAGGAGCAACAGGCTAGAAAAGATGCCTCCCCTTACCCTGCGTGAGACATTTCCTGCAACACTTGAGTTTTCTCTCACTGACTCTTACTGCAACCACTTTTTGAATTTTTACTGGCGTCAATATGAGACCACTCTTGGTGCCACATACACTCCCTAAGGTCATGAGGTTGAGCACTGCTCCATGAGTGACAGTGCAGTCCAGGGATGGCAAGACTGGGCTGCTCCTCGGGGGAAGGTGAGCTGGGAGCCAAACAAGGTGAGCAGGGCAGGTCCAGTGGCAATAACCATGGTCAGCCACAGTCTAGTGATGTCCAGGCAAGGCCAAAGTGACAAGGAAGGTCTGAGGTCAAGCTGGGAACTCAAGTCACCGTGGTCCAAGTCTAGATGCAACACATACTCGAGACAGCTCAGGCAAGAGCTAAGGCCAAGGGACTGAGCTCCAACGCTGCCCCTGGGCCAGCAAGTGATGAAGGGTCCAGAAGAGGCTGGTCGGGGCAATGACAGCTTGCTGGTGACAGCCATCGCGAGGGGAAGCATAGGAATAACATTATCCCTTGGCTGGTTAAGCACTTCTAACACTTAGCCAATAACAGGACTTACCCTCAGACATCCAGCTTTTTAATTGCCACCACACTTTATTCTAAGACCTCTTCCTCTCCCACGCTTCGATGTTACGCAACTATTAATAGCCTCTCCTGCAAGGAGCTGGAAACAGAGGGAGAGCTAAGGGAATTAATTGTATTACAAAATGTTACAATCGATGCCCTGCAAAGGAGTGGAGAAGAGATGCTCACTGCCAGCTTCTCCTTCTCCCACCAGAGCTTCCCAGGCGGCACCAGCTCCCTGGCTCGGGCAGCTCGGCCACAGCTATAATTCAGTGTTAGCCAAAAATTTTATTTCAGCAGGAAAAGCTGAAACAGCAGAGGGCTTCTTGTCACTGTCTGTGGACAAGCCCAGGAGAGGCAGAAATGGTTTGTTTAATGCCATCTCTCATTATTCCTGGCACTTTATGACTCATTAAATGTCCTAGTTTTGTAGCTAACTCCTGCTGAGCTCAACATTTGATACACATTTATGGGGGGCCTGTTGGCTGTAATAACGATTGAACTATTCATAATTCCCCTAACAATGTTAACTCCTTCCTTTGCGTGCCAGGTTTCCTTTAAACAACTGTAAGATAAAGATACTTGGGACTTCAGTTCTTAACGCAGAATGGATTACATTTATCTGGACAATTTATTAGCATAGCTGTATGCTGCAGTTAGACACACTTGTCCTGAGCCTAGATAAACTATGCTGTGTCCTAATACCTTTTACACTGCTCTCCTTCTGTATCTACTACGCTTTTTACCATGGATGTATCCATGCAGATGGATGCCTGATACCGATTCCCCTCAGGAGGAGGTCGGCAGCAAACACATCAGTATTCACTCACTTGTATGGAACGGGAACAGGAGCCAAAAGACCCTTCTTGCCCATTACAGGTGGGTATTAGAAGCAAGGGACCTCTGTTCAAGAACCTTCTTGTGATATCAGTGATCTTGTCAGCTTCTGCCCTGTTTTCCAGCTTGCTTTCTTTGCAAAAGGTCAGCGAGAATTCAAAACAGAGCCCAGCAACATGTTGACCCAACCTGACAACTGATGCAAACAGGGCAACTGCAAGCACTCAGCACAAGTTTGACAGACACAAGTATTTTTCAAGATGACAGCACATTTAACCTGTCTCTTCTGAAAGCATCATGCACGATCACCTCGGAGACAGGTGGACAGGTCTGTGATTTAGGTTAATTTTCCTTTCATTCACTTGAAGCACAGTCACTTAGCCTGGCCACTCTGAAAAGATGTGACTTTGTGTCTACAGTCAAACAAATTCAGTCTGTGTATATTTTGGCGCATGACTGAAAAGTCACCAACAAAATCACACAGGTCCGAAAGGAAGGTCAGTATCTTGGGTTACTTTAAACTCAAGCTGGAAGTTATTTGCAGCTTCAACCAAAGAGTCTGACATAGAAATGCGCCTGATTTCAGACTTCTGATTTGGAGGAGAATGCTTTCAGAAATTAAGCTGTGTGTAGGACAGTATTCAAGATGGCCTTGTACTGGGTCTGGCTGGGATGGAGTTAACTTTCTTCACAGCAGCCCATATGGTGCTGTGCCTTGCACCTGTGGCTAAAATAGCATTGGTAACACACCGATGTTTTGGCTATTGCTGAGCGGTGCTCGCACAGCGTCAAGGCTTTCTCTCCAACATCCCCCCCACCAGCAACCATCTCAAAGGTCAGTAGGCTGGAGGTGGGCAGGCGGTTGGGAGGGGACATAGCTGGGACAGCTGACCCAAACAACCAAAGGGATATCCCATACCATATGAAGTCATGCTCAGCAATAAAAGCTCAGGGAAGGGAGGATGATGGGAGGGGCATTCGTGGTTATGTTATTTGTCTTCCCTAGAAACCGCTACATGTACTGAAGTCCTGCTTCCCAGAATGTGGCTGGACATCTCCCTGCCGATGGGAAGTAATGAATGAATTCCTCTTTTTGCTTTCCTTTGCTTCTGTGTGCAGCTTTTGCTTTTCTTAATAATTGTATTTATCTCAACCCATGAGCTTTTCCGTCTCATTTTCTCCCCCAGGCCTGTTGAGATGGGAGAGTGAGAGAGCGGCTGGGTGGGCGTCTGGCAGCCAGTCAAGGTCAACCCACCCCAGGGTTCTGGACAAAGATTAATTTTCTTGACTGGTTCTCTCCATTTTGGTTACTGCTGATCACAAAGAAAACAGATGACATAAATGTCAAAGACGTTTTCATATGAGAATTGTCAATTTGATTCAATACTTCCAACCTCAAATATTCAATACTCAATAGTCCTGATTAAAAAGGAAAAAACCACTTCGGGTCTTACCTTTGAAGTCTTGGCGTTTGAGCTCACAGGACGTAGTATTATGGCCAGCATATTCTAGTTCAAGCCTGTGTTGCCCTACTGGGAGTGGCCCCACTCTCACTCGTGCCTGTTTTATATTCTTGCTGCTTGTCTTAGGTCAAGTAAGAGACCCTGACACTAGCAGTCAGGAGGAGAGTCAAACGACCTTTATGATCTGGCTGGCAAAAACAGGGACAAGAAGGGTCTTGTTCATTCTTGCAAAATCTTTTATTTCAGAGGTGGTTTGCAGTAGCAGCCAGGCTGTGTTCAGAGTCTGCTGTAGGGTGGCCCAGAAGGAGCAGATGACGCAGGAGGTCTGCACAGGAGTCCAGTTTGTCACCGCAGCATTTCTCACAGTGTGCAGCAGTTCCTGTCAGCAGGAAGAAAACCAATCACTGATTTCAGTCAAGTGCTTTGACTGCAGTATTTCTGTCTTTGTCCTACATTGTTTTATGCAAGGTTTAGACACTTACTATTGGTGTCTTGAGCTTTTGCTGAAGGATAGCATTTTAAAGTTAGACACATGGCTGTTACGAAATGAAGAAAATGCACAAAATCACCTCTGGAGGACTGAAAACAACAAATTGCAATGCACAGGCTTGAGTGTCAGAGAATATGCTTCTCTGGAAGGGATTTAGTTACTTTCTTACTCCATGAAACAAGCGACATCGCTCAGAAAAGACTCCCTGTGGGGAACTTGATCCTTTGGGAGGGAGGATAAGTTAGTGATTAGAGATGAAACGCAAAGGTGTTTTCAGCAGAGTGGCTGCTTGCTCGATTTTCTAATACAGTACATTACATTGCTAATGGAAATGTAGCTTTGCACCTTCTGTTATTCTCCCAGTAGAATTAATTTCAGCACTGTTTGCATGCCAAACATGCACACTCACAGCTGTGAGCTCCAGGGAGCGGGAGAAGGCACAGCTTGGACCCGCACAGATAAGATCGCAAAGAGTCTGCAACAGGGCTGGGAGCTGAACCCGCTGCCTTTGCCAAGTGACTTCACCACAAGACCATCTTTGCTCCTGCCCACAGGAACTGTCCCACACTGTTACAGACAGACCTCAGAAGCCAGCAGATCGGGGGAAAAGCATCTGGCTGTTTCGAAGTCCTTTGGGAGATCCGCAGGGATAGGAGTTTTCTGTTCCACTCCGTGATGCAGCAAAGAGGGGAAAAACACCCACCATTTCCCACAGAGCAGCTATCCCTTCCCAGTATGCTAATCCAACCTGCACCCCCGTTCCTGCCAGGAATCTCTCCGTTAGGCTGCATGTGTCATTTATTAAGAAATAAGAGAGAGCAGGGAGGAACAGCTTTTGAAGAAGCAGGCCATGCACGAGCAGGGAAACAGAGTGCTAAATGTTTGGGAACCCTCGGAGGTGAAAGTACCACAGGAGTGCCACATGGCAGTGCTGCTGGCATACATACTGTGCTGCTAACGTAGCTCTCCACACGCCCCTTATGGAGAGAGACAATCGTGGAGCTGGAGACACAGAGCTCACTAAATCCGATGGTCATGAAACAGGAAAGTAAAGGGAGTAAATTGTTCCATGCAACAAGAGCCACCATCCCAAGCTGAAAGCCCTGGGAAACAAAGCAGCAGGGCATGTAAGAAGTACTTCCTTGGCAGCTGACTTCGAATGGAGCAGCTGAAGTTTTCACTTGGATTTGCAGCTGCGTGTTTGTGAAGAAAATGAGGGTGGAAAAGCTGGAGAAACACCAAGAGAGACTTTCTGAGAGGACTGCAGGCTTGTACTTGAGAGAGGGAAAAGTATCTCCTGCTCTGCTGGTGTGCTCAAGGTACACAAACTGCAGGAATATCCAACTCGTATTTCATCCTGCTGGAAGCAAGTCACAAAGCCCCAACTCCTAATTAGCTGCTCAGACCAAGAGGAGATAATCTATTTTCCAAGTGCTTAGGTAGAATAAGAGTGAAATCATAAGATGTGAGGCAGCGCTTCTGCTCTATTATTGCGGTGCCAAAGCACAGCATCTTAAATAAAGTCAGCAATATTATTTTGTATGTGCTTAGGAGCAAACTGTAATCCCTCATCCAACATTTCCTGAGTCTGTAGAGTTACCCCTGTGTAAGCGAGGCCATAACTATATATACACAGCCATTAACTTACTTGGTTCCAATCAGCATAACTCCTGTCATTGCTTTGTATACCAAAAGAACAAAAACCAGCAGGAAACTTCTTTACTGGCAGGTCTGTTTCCAAAAAGCCAATTTGCATATATTTTTTACATCTCTGGAGAACAAAGCTCTTAATACCGACAAGACAGAAACTTCCCGAAGTCAAAACCTCCAGGCCAGAGCTTCCTTTCTTCGCCTCGTGTTAATCAGCAGAGGGTGATCTGTGAACCTGTCAGTAAAGTTTATCGGGGCGGTGAGTCACCACACGATGATCCCCAAGGTTATCTGGCGGCTCATCCAACCAGCCCGGCCTTGGTTAAAGAATCAAAGAGACGACTGGAAGCTGAAAACCGATGACAGCGGGATTTTGCAGGGATTTTGCACTTCCAGCCCACCCGCGATACATCACTTATGTAATATTGAGTATTTTATTTAAATGTGCGTAGGCTCGGGCCGTGAAAGAGAGCGCAGCGATGGCCACCCCGTCATCCCCTGGGCACGCAACAAATTCAACAGCACGAAATACAGCTCAGCTCTGCCCTGGAGGTCCTTTTTGTCCCGGGGGGAAGGGGACAGGCCATTTACCCTGCCGGGACTGCTGCTAACAAGGGACCCACCTTCCCTT
>NW_008794088.1:3214366-3227470 GCF_000699145.1 Aptenodytes forsteri
GGGGCGGGGGAGGGGGTGCCGCGGGGCCTGTCCGCCTCGCCCGGCGTCCCGGAGCTGGGCCTGGGCCTGGGTCCGTGCAGGCGGGCCGCTGCCCTCCCCGTGACCTTGGTGCCCTTCGCGGCGCGGGCCGGGAGGCAGCCGAGGGCTTTCTAGGCCCCAGCCCCGCGGCGGGGGCAAACGGGGCTGCGCCGAGTCGGGTGGGCGTTGCAGGGCCCCTGGAACCTCACTGTGGTTTTCTTTCCAACCCAGGAAGATCCTGCCTTGGTTCGCTGGGCCTATGCTAGGACGCAGAACGTCTACCCTACTTTCCGCCCGACACCCAAGACGTCCTTTCTGGGAGCTCTTTTTGCGATAGGCCCTATTCTCTTCTGGATTGCTGTCTTCAAAGCTGACAGGGTAAGTCAGGTGACAGCACTGAGTATCAGCGAACACCAAATTGTGAAATGTAGATCTGCCTGGAGACTTAATTGGTGGGATCCTCTTGCACCTAAGAATGATTAATGCCATTAAAGTAAAGAGGGAAGCAAGGCTGATACTGAGCCTGCTATCTCAAAGCCTCATAACTGCTTGCAAAGTCCTCTTGTGCTAAGAGCCCTGTATTGTACCCTTGGGTATGGCCAGTCACAGTTTCCCTGATCAGGATATTTTGCTATAATAAAGCTCTCTGTAGCACTGACACTGTAAATTAATCATAAGAGACTATTATTTTCAGCATTGACATGCTGAAACATGTCAGTGTTACTGACATGCAGTAACTGTGCCTTCTAAAATATGTTGACATGCAGTAACTGTGCCTTCTAAAATAAATAAATAGGGAGCTTATGGATGACAGACCTAGCAACGTCTCTGTGAATTGCCTGACCATTTCTCTAATCTCATGAAGCAAATGGGGAGGAGTACTTATGCTGATTACAGTGCCTGATCTCAGCTGGATTTTTAAGATTTTGGAAGGTTCATCTTGCTTCTCTTCTGATTCCTGAAATGTGGGTGTCAGAATCTGAGCAATGGTAGATCATTCTGAAAATACTCAGCTATATAGGCACATAAGAAAACGCTAGGTGACTGGCAGACAGTGGCTGTTTTTACTAGTGTATTTGTGGCTATTGTAAAACACTTTTATCTCCCTCTTCTGCACAAAAGTAGCATTTTTAGATCAAGTCATAAACAGGGAAGCACAAACATCAATTAAAATTAATAGAATATTTGTAGGGAATGCTGTGTACTAGAATGAATCAAAAATACAGGTTTTAGGAAACGTCAAGCGTGTTGATATAAACGTTGTTGAGACTTCAGCATCTCTGCAGTATTTTGTCATGCTGGTTTGGTTTTGTACATGAAGCCACACTGGGGCCTAGCCACCAAGTGGGGCTTAGCATGTGAGTGCTTGAAAACAAAGCTGTGTGAGTGAAATCTAGACATACTTGCTTGGGAATATTTAAGCTGAAGTCTTTAATGTAGTCTCCAGGACAGTTTGTTTTCCTTTATTCCAGTTCCCTTACTGATGTTTGGGGATTTTTCTTTGTTTTCTGGTAGTATATAAAGCACAATAACTATTATACTCTTTTCTCTGAGGAATGTTTGTTGTGTGTCTGGGAAAGCAAAAGATAAATTGCTAAGTCTTAAGGAAGTCGTCTGGTTTTATCCAGCAGAAGGAATCTGGGCAGTATCTGCAGTGTCTGTGTACTGTAACAATACCTGTCAGAAAGGTACATGACTGCAGAGTGAGATACAAATGGGCTGAAAGTGAACACAGGCGCATTTAGGCAAGTTATTAAGAAGTCTCTCCATAATTAGATCTCTAAACTGGATTATTCAGCCAGAAGGAGGAGGTAGAAACTAAATGTAGAAATTAACTGACGCAGCTAGTTTGGTGAAAAATACATGACAGAAATTGGTCTCTGCTGGCCTGTGAGAGTGGATAGATGTGCAGAGAGGTCAATCTGAGCCCGTCTTCCCTAGCTGGAAGGTGAGGCTAAATGCCTTATTCTTTTTTACTTTTTAACCACAACAGCTATTACCAGAGTTTGCGCTTATAGAATCATTAAGGTTGGAAAAGACGCTTAAGATTCATATGTGGTGCTATCTTCCTATAGTCCATGCTGAGATACTAGAACTGCTGTTCTCTTATCCCAGGCTGATTGAAACTTCTTCTCTAATAGGATAATGATGCATGTTCCCTTTCTTCCACAGGATCGTAAAGAGAAGCTTATCCAAGAAGGTAAATACAAGCGACCGTTCAGTCTATTTTAAGTTCCTGGAATTGCAGTGCTGTTCATGGGATAGAAGTAAAATAACATGTATTGTGTGCTGATGGTTTCTCCTTCATAAGAATAAATCTTAATTGATCATTGGTTGTCTTGCATCTTTAACAATTATGGAAAGTGCAAAAATGCAGGATTTTCATATCTAACGCAGATAGATACGAAGAGGATGTCCTGAACTCAACCAGTGTACTCCTTTGGTCTACATGCAGAGGCTCCTTTTAATCTGTGGAAGTTGCTGCTGTCAAGAGCAGCACAGGCTGAAGTTTAAAGTTAGTAGCAGGCTAAAATGTTAAACAAGCCCAAAGCAGCTTCCTAAAGAACTACTGCTTGCCTACTAGGTATTTCTTCCTGGCGTCGGTTTGACTATGTAGTTTGCCCTAATTGGATAATAGGCAAGTTCTGCAATACATTTTTAATAACTTTAGGAGCCTGCCTGACTGCTCTCAATAAGTTGAGTTAACTTTTTTTTTCCCCCTAATAAAATACAAGCCTAAACATGCATTTGTTTATTGCAATAAGCTCCTGGATAAAATTACCGTACCAGACTTGGAAATAGTGGGCTGAACATTGTCGTGCTATATGTGACTAGCATTTCCACTAATTCTGTGATTCCTGTGAGTGGGAGACAAGAAGTAGAAATACAAGGATTTCTATTTTTGACACAGATTCCCTTACAGTACAGGAGAATTCCATTTCACCCCTGCAAATGGGCCATGATTAAAAAAAACAAAACCCGCAAAGTGTAACTGAACCTTGTGCCTGCAAAGATGTCTTCTCTGCTTATTCTTATAGAAACCCAAGTCTTTTCTGCCCAGGTCAACTGGTATAGGAGGCTCTGGAATTGTTACTGCCAAAGTACTGAAATGTGAGTGTAAGGAAAAGATTTTTAATTCAGACTTGAATTTTCACACGGCCTGTAGGTGCCATCATGATCCAAACAACCCTCATTCTTCAGACATTATACAGGAGCGGTTTCTTCCCAAATGTTGAGGTCGATGCCAAAAACTCGGTCTGATGCAAAAGTTGAAGGCTTCCCTCTGCCTGCTGGGAAAGCAGCCTGTGTTTTTGACAGTGAAGTCAGCAAGAGCAGCTCTGCTAAGTCCCTTTCTGCATGATTAGGATGTAAGTATGGGCCATTTGCAGTCCATCAGAGTGAGTTGATGAGCTTTTTCACAAAGTCACAGAACGGCTGAGGTTAGAAGGGAGCTCTGGAGGTCATCTGGTCTAACCTCCTGCTCAAGCAGGGCCACCTTGAGCAGGCTGCCCAGGGCCGTGTCCAGACGGCTTTTGAGTATCTCCAAGGATGGAGACTCCACAACCTCTCTGGGCAACCTGTGCTAGTGCTCAGTTGCTCTCACGGTAAAAATATGTTTCCTGATTATTTAAAATTTTTTTTTTTTTTAAGAAAGTGTTTCTTGTTGTAGCTCTTCCCTTTCCTGTCTGGGTTGTGAAATGTTCAGGCAGTGGGGGCTTGGCGCTAGGGCTCTGTGCAGCAGCTGTGCAAAGCCATGGCCTGCTTTTGCTATCCCATATGTGCTCTCAACAACCATCTTGCACCTGTCTCTGCAGCTTGTTCTCCTGCTAGCTTAACTAAAGCAAACCCAGATTATTCTCTCTGCAGAACAGCTTCTAAAAGACTGTCACAAATGATATTACAAGATACGGCTGTGGGTCAGTGCAGAGAGAGACATCAATGCATAGAGAAAGTGGTCATTAGGGAAAGAAATAATTGTTTGTCTGAGCATGCTAAATTAACTATCTTCTTGCTGCCACAAACTAATTTGAACTCCCAGGACCGATTTCCTCAGCTAATTGGAACTTGAGTTGCCACACATGCAAATTCTCCCTTGCAGCTGCATTTGATTCAGGCCAGCTGAGCAAATGGTTTGGGATGGGTTGTGGATGAGCACAGCACCTCTAGTCTTTTAGGCCAGCCTCGGATCGATGCTCGTGGTACCTGCCACAGCCCTTTCCTTTGCAGATGAGAGTGTCTGATGCTATGTCCCTGCAGATTTGAGCGTGGTGCTTGGGGAAAGGCTGCCCTACTTCTTTCTCTCATTATTTGCAGAACTCTCCGAGCTGTTTTCTTGCAAGGAACGAACGTGCTATGCTACTGGAGGTGGGGTGGGTGGTTTGAGGCAGTGGTGCTGGGTGCATAGAGGAAGGAAAGGGGAGTTTCCCTTCAGAAATGTAGGGTGAAGACAGGAGAGTGAGCGTGCCTCGTGGAATTTTACCCTTGACTGATGTTACCACCCGCGTCTGCTTCAGTGATGAGTCTATAGCAAGAGAAACTCAAGCCTGCAGTTCACTGGATGGTAATTTAGGTCCCAAACAGAAAACAAGCTTTTTCCCCTCTGCCTGTGAAACATTTAGACCTCATTTATCCCTGGATCAGTCTGATTAAATCAGCTTTTCTGGCAAATTGATTGTCCTGAATGTCCTTTTCTCAGCTGGCTATTTTAGAGTAAACATCTCCCTGTAGATTTTATAATGTAATACTTTGCTCAAAGCTGATGCTTTTTTTTCCCCAAGGATCTGGTGCAGATCCAAAACCGATGATGGATGTAACTGACTGAAGTTAGGTGTTGCAGCTCTACATTTCCTTCTCTTTTGGAAAATTGAGGATTGCTTCTCTTGGGTAGTAAGAAACATAGATCCTGATGGCACCAAGCTTAGTAACTGTTTCACGTAGGTATGTGCTAAAGCACAGGCCTGAGGTTTGGGGTGCCTGGGCCCTGGTTTCCAGCCTACTTGGGGCTTTCCTTTCTGCCTCCGCCCTGTGGAACTCACCACCTGGGGGTGAGGCTTGCATACTCCAAAGGATTTTTGAGGTCCTCCATGATGTTGTCTGCACTTCCAGGTACCTTCCCAGAAACAAATGCCTGGACTGGCCAGACAAGCCCTTTCGCATTTGCTATGCTGCAAAGTAGCACTTAACTAGGGAGAGAATTTGTCAAGTGCTGACAAACAAGTTGATGTTGAAGGATGGCCAGAGCGTGAGGTCGGAAAGGAAACTTTCCCTCACTTAGCAGTGAAGCGCTTTGGATTCTCCAACCTTTTCTAATTTGCGATCTACTTTTCTGATAATCAAGCGTTTCCTTGGCAGCCCTCCACAGAGCAGCAAGTTGAAATGGCCTGCTCTCATAGGAGACTTAGGTCTGCTAGAGCCTTCAGCTCTGTTTGGAAAGCTCTACCCCTGCAGGCAGCATAAAATGCTTTACTGATCCCTAGTTTCTCCCTGTGAAAGACGCACCAGGTCGTATTTTCAGGAGACCCTGTGAACAGGGGCTGGCTGTTACCTCGTATCCGCACAAGGTACAGCACTCACACCAACTACACATAGTGAGAGCCACGCTAGTACTTGAGCTTCAGCGTGTCACCAGGAAAGCTTTAATTGGATACTTGAAAGTTAAGAATAATGGTGGGTTTTTACTGCATTTCCCAAGTTACATAGGGATGATCATTTTCGGGGCTCAGTGGCTGCTGGAAATGCCGTTCTGTGCTGGAGCGCTCTGCATTGCCCCAGTTGACTGTGCCACCACATGTAGGTATGCTGGATTTCCGTCTTTGCTCACATATTGCAAGCAACAAATACTTCTCTTTACTTGTGCTTAGGGTTGAAATGGCTTTTCAGAGGTTCCCAGCACTTGTAGTAGTTTTTATCTAGGCAGTTGGAGGTCTGGAGACCCCATTTGGTGACAGCCAGACTGAGGGACGATTCGAACATGAAGGCCTGTTGGGAAAAGGGAAGGTAGGTTAGGGCAAGAGAGCGAGAGTTTGCATCCAGGCAAGGTGGCTCTGCTCTGCCACAAACATGGTCCAGCCCTGCCAAGTTCTGCCTCCAGCCCGATCAACCCGGGGGGAGAAAGCTCTTCAGAGCTGGCATTGCAATGCTGGTATTAACCAGGTCTCAGGAGTGACTTTGGATTCCCTGCATACACAGGAAGGCCAGGTTGTTCCAAAAGCTCTAGTTCAAGTTCTGTTGATGATCATCATCAGATTTTAGGGGGTGGAGAAAGGAGGACAGTCAGGGGTTTCGTTTCTTTGTCCATAGGCTAAGACAAAAATTAAATTAATCAGCATGAAAATTCCCAGCTTCCTGCTCAGGCGACAATTTATGTGGGCAGATGATCAAAGCTGCCTGGCATCGTATATCTCCAGGGGAGCTCCTGGGAGTTGAGTGGTGCTGATCGGTAAGGGAGGTGACTGCTGCAGCCGTTTGGTCCAACTTGCCAGCAAGAAGCTAGGCTGTACTTTGAGAGTGGCACAGGCGCAGTATGCCGTGCTGTATTCAAAACCTTACTGGCTCCCTTGGCTCCTTACCATGGTCCCTTCTGCAACCCTCTCAGGCTCCAGCTTGGCTTTGCTCGCCTTCTCAAAACAGTCAGCGTCTGGCCCGTGAGGAGTCATCATGCTGTGCAAGCTGGCCCCTCCAGGCTGGAAGCCTTCCTCCTTTGCTTCGTAGTGGCCTTTGATGAGCCCCATGAACTCACTCATGCAGTTCCCTGCAGGAGGCATGGAGAAGAGGTTGCAACGCAGTGTGATTGGGAGGCATCACAGCTGGGCTGTGAGCTCCTTGAAACCCACGAGCTAAGCTGGGCCAGGCAGTGGGTGGAGTGGAGGTTCCTAAGCAGGGCATCACAAGAGAGGACATCAGGGAACCTACAGACGATACTTGTAAAGCTGTACAGGTTTTATTCTGCTCTTAATTATCTGGATTCAGAAACTGAGAGCTCCCTAATGAAGGTGCATTGATGCCGAAAGACCTGTGCTTTTCCTACCACCTCGAGCTGTGTAAGTACTACACCTGCATACGGACTGCATGGTGTAACCTGATATTTACAGACTTGGGTGAGAGATCTTAAAGCGCTGGAAAGAAAGTTTAGTATAATCATCCCTGTGTTATGGGCACTGAGGCAAAAATGCCTGGTCAGTAGTCTGGTGAGAGAGCCCGGTCTGCTGGCCCAGGTTATAAATTTGAAATCATTTTGTTCTATATTCTTCTACCACCTCCAGTCTAGCCAGGCGCTTCAGTACCTTATGCTTTTGATTCGTGCATTATTTACTTATTTCTCGAGAGCCACTGTATGCCCAAAGACAAGGGGCCAAATTTGTCTTTCCCCAAGGAAGAACACTTTTAAGTAGACCCTCTGAAACCAATGGAGTAATACACCACTAACTTAGGTAAGGATGGCTATATCTAATCATTCGGTACTTACTGAGTTATGCTCCCTGTAAGGGAAGTACTTTAACATCTGCCATCCCAAGCTTTCAGCTTTAGTAGACCTGATGTGACTAAACAATATGGCAACATTCTGCTTAGCGGTCAGTTTTTGCAAAACCAGGACACGCTTCTGTAGCTATGTTATACATAGCCCTTTTTAACCTCTAGTTCGGTCTTCGTTAAGTACAATCCAGGGTCTGAAACGTTTAGTAACAAAACTAATTTAGCTCAAAGCAGAGTTGGCCTATATAAGTATGCAAACATTTATTAATTTTCATCCCAAGTTGTCAGTATCTCATGCAAGACCGGATTGTTATGGGCTTTTCATTGAACTCGCTCATGTACTGTGCTTGGCACACTCAGGCTGCTGTACAGACCCTAAGAGCTGGATTGCCAATGCGTCTGCAACAGGACTCATACTATTGCTTAGGAGGAATGCGCTGGTGAGTAGGAAACCAGGCTAGGGCTTAAGAGACGAGCTGAGTGCAGTTTCTTATTCATTCACAGATTTCCTGCGTCACCCCAAGAACTTTGGCGCACCGCCATTCCCTATCAGTAAAATAGCGTTGTCCTCTACAAGCAGGATGCTGTGAAGTTAAAATCCTTTAGTGCCCATTAGATACTAGGTCTCACCATAATGAGAATCACACAAGTACTCTCCCAGGCACAGATGCAATATATGGTATAAAAGCTGTATCAGACACATTTCCAACCTGTGGTCTAAAGACCCTAGGAGTAATTCACAGCCTCCAGGGATGTAGAAAGGTGACCAAGAGAAGTCAGTATTTATGAGCTGCACAGCCACCTTTGTATGTGAAATTGTTACAGTGTCTAGGGGGAAATTCTTGGACCACCATTGCTATATTTGCACTTGGGGCAAAGTTAAGGCAAGACGAAAATCATGACTCTGAGTGCACCAAAGTTCTCTGAACACAGGCTTTCCACTGCGCCTGAGAAGAGGAGGCAACAGGGGATTTCTGGCAAACAAAATAGGCCTCTTGTAAAATATTCAGAGAGGAGCGTTCAGCAGCACTGAACTTGTGCTACTCCTACCCCAGAGTTGCTCTGTCCTGTTGCACCTCTCTAGTGGTACAAGATTCTCATCACCACACTAATTTCAGAGGGAACTAGCATGCAGTGTCTTGATAATTGACTGTTGCGATGTCTGCCTTACCCACTCAAGTTCTGCCCCTCCATGGCTGGGCTGGAGTAGACAACCAACCTGCTCATCATGAATTTAGTGCTCAAGCCTATGGCCGAGGTACTGTGGTCAAGTGAGTAGCTGTGGTAGCTGTCTGCATGGGTACTCTCAGCTCACAACACAGTTGAGAGAATGAGAGTTATTATTTCAGCCGTCTTTTACCACAGACTAAGCAAGGTTGAACAAGTTCATGTTGTTCAACACAACGTGTCTGTGGAAAGTTCGCACAGCTCTGCTGATGCACAGCAACTTAATCGTGGTAAACCGGCTGTGTGTCTCACCTTTTAGGGTCTAATAAAAGAGGTAACTGTGACCTGGCACTATCCCAGCCGGTCAGGAGACATGTTTCCATGTCACACTCATTACTGGGAATGAAAGCAGAATGATAGGGCAGGACTTTGCCTGTGGGATTTACTCGGACAGCAGCACAGCTGCCTACTGTGATTGCAAGCGCCACTAATTCTGCCAGCCCCCAAGATGCTTGGAAATATGTCTAAGTAGCAGGAAGAGCTGGCTATTAAACTGTGGTTAGCAAGTGTGCAGAAAGCCTCTCAGCACTTCAAAGTGACCATAGTGTGACCTTGATAGCTTCTGAGATGGTGGGGCCTTTTAGCTGTCAACAGAAGGGCTGCAGCGTGAGCAAGCTTTCCCCCTCAGTCTCATAGAGCAGGTTGCCTCATCCCTACCCTGGAAGGGCAATCCCATGTGGGCAACTGGATTTCTAGCACCCGTTCAATGCAACATGTGGCCATGCTCTGCCAAGACGAAACCAAAAAACTGCCAAAAAGAAACCGGCTCTGGTGATGGCAATCAAATCCCCCAAAAATCAACCAGCTGCCTGAGAAGGAGCCCAGTTCCTGATCTCTGGCTTCTTAAATGCCAGAGGTACCTCCATCACTGTGCAGGTGATGAAGAAGGGCTCAGGAGAGCCAGTTCAATCCTTTGCTGTAACTTTGATCTCACCGTGTGAGTGGCCTTGGGCAGCTCTACGTCCGTCTGCTTCTCACCACCTGTGATGTCGTATTTTCCTTTCTCCTGTTCTTTATCTATGTACTCTAATGAGATATTAAGCTATTCATGGCTGGGTGGCAGGACAATTTCTGATGCATTTGTGAAATGCCAAGTTCAATATGCACCTGGTCTCAGTGGGAGCCCCTTGAGTACAGACGCATCCATCTATGCAGACACCACCAGCCCATCACCTCTGAGTTTTCCTGAGATGCTCTAAATAGGAACATCTTTGGGTTTGTTCGTTTTCCAGGGAGGACTGGCTGACTCCAAGAAGCTGACTCTAACTGTGCCAAGGGCAACAAATCAGACTGCTTCTTCCCTGTGTGTGCTCTCAAATAAATGGAGGCTTGTTTTTTCCCTGCAGTCCTGTACTCAAGCACAACCAACAAAAAGCAGACGTACGGTGGTAGTATGGTGGACGGAAGGTGTTGTTAGCTACCCCCCATCGCGGGGGGAATATGACAAAGTCAGCGAGTGCCACTCCAGGACGGGTCGACTTGGCTGTCAGGACAGTGAAGATAGAAGGATCCTGAAAAAAGCAAAGCAAAAAGCATGAAACAGAGCAGGGCTCAGAGCTATCTGCTCAGGTCATCCAGCCGGTAAACCTGACTGATACAGCCCCGCCCTTGCCAAAACACTTTTACCACCTGCACCTGCTGGTGCGGGTGAGATTTATGACCCTGTGTGACAGCACCCAGCATCTCGATCCCGTGCTGAACGTGGGAGACAAAAGTGATGGGACTGGACGGTTCTTCCTTTAGGCAGCCTTGGAGAGCCTTCCCTGCCCCAGCAATGATGCCCTTGGAGCCAGCAGCCCAGATGCAGGGGAGGGGCAGCCCTGCAAGATGGGGTACTGTAATTCCAGGAGCAGTCTCCAGCACTCCTCCTACCATGAAACTGTACCTCCTCCTCAGCTGGTTACAGAGGACAGGAACATCCTGCTGGAGGCATCTAGCCTCACAGCCCTGTTGGTTTACAAACAGGGAGAACAAAGTGCAGAGGAATTGTGGCTTGCTTCAAGGATTTTTGAAGCCTCTAGTCCAGTAAAGTGATTTTCTGGGCTTTGATCCCAAAACCATCCTTCTCTTGGCAGGTTTTTCTAGAGTTTAAACAATACTTTCTGTTGGTTGTCTCACTAGAAATGCTCCAGTCTCCTTGCACACCCACTTGCAGAAGCAGCGCCGAGAGATGGCATCACTGCGGGCACCTCTCCCACTGGGCTGGCTTCCGTTTTAGAAGAGCTGCTCACATTAGTTTTGGCTTTAATTACTTTCCATAAGATCTAGAAATTATTGCAATGAAAGCTGCCAGCTCTTCGAACGAATTTCAGTGCTGGGCTCAGAGGAACCAGGGGAAGGAGTCTGTGCAATTGCAAGAAATAAATCAAGGCAAGAATTCGAAGCAAAAGTCTTTTTGCTGAGTTGCACGGTGTATGTTGGCTTCAGTATTCAGCTCTCCTCCAGGGTGCAGAAATTCTATGCTAAGCTGCATAAAGCTAAGAAGCTGATCAATCTCCAGTTATGTCTTTGTACCGTACCACAAAGGAGGTTGTCTTTCTTTATAAGAGCTTGGTTTGGGCCCAGGGAAAGCAGCACAAGGGATTTCACACTGTTTCTTAGAACACAACATATTTTTTAACAGGCGCTGAGCCCCTGGAGCTCAGGGTGAGTTTGGATGGTACGGCATCCACACAGCATTGCTCTGCCTTGCCCAGCTCCAGAACTTACCGCGTGGTCAAAAGCAACGGAATTAATGACCATGAATTTTTCCAGATGGTATTTGTACGGCGTGTAGTTCCCGTGCCAGGCTACAACATTGAAGGGGGAGAAATCCTAGCAAAGCAGAGAGAGAGAAGGTTACCATACACAGCCTTCCAACTTGCTGCACGTATGCAGGGCACCGCTCCCTCCAAGATTAAAAATGGGTTTAGTGCTGATGAGAGGTACACCGGCAGCCTGGAGCACGATGCCCTTTAGGCACAGCCCGACATTGCGAGGATGTGGTTTTCCTCAGCGTTTCCACTTGGTGAGCCTCGGCCCTCCCTCTGGGGTGTGGTCTCTAAGGGCTTTCGAGTGCCCAGGCAGTGCTTGAACAAGGCCAGCTGCAACACTGGCTCTCTGGTGAGGAAACCCTGGCTTTTCACAGCAGCCCCAGCTCCTCTTTTCTACTCTGTCACTATAAACGTATGGAAACAGTGAGGCAAAGACCATCCTTGAGTCTTTGGGCAACCAAGTCTTCACAAACACTTTTTTCCAGACTGAGGAGCCTCAACTGGGAAGATGAGTGACCCAACAAGGCAAGAGCTCAGTCCTGCTCCACTTAACCCAGCAGGACCTCCCGAGACTACGTGCACGCTACTGAGTTGCACATCCCAGGCCATGCACTGGCAGTCGCTGCGCTTCAGTGTTACCTGTTCTCCCGGGGGCATCCTCACCTGCTGGGCTGCAAACAGCTTGCCCTGGTACTTGCTGATCACCGTGTAGCCCCCCGGCACTTGGCGGTCCTCGTACCACGCGACGGGCACCAAGAAGTCTCGTGGGTTGGCCAGGCCATTGGCTCCTGTGAAAGAAAAAGAGATGCCAGAGCTCTTTGGGCAACCTGCAAGCAAAGTGAGAGGCTGGCACAATTTCCTGGCTTCGTGGGTGCCCTTCTGCCTTTGAATGACCTTACTGCTTCTTGGCCCACCACGAAACCTGAAATAGTCATGTACTTCTTGTGCTCCTATGAGTAGGTAATTGTAATACATCCTAGCGTTTAAGTCAAGTCATTTAAGTCATTTAAGACAGGTCTCCCCTAGTTCCCTTTTGAACAAGATTAGTACTTCATCCTCAATTAAAAGCATGTAACAGCTAGGAATGAAGCAAAAAACGGAGGGTGAATTGCTCTCTGTTCCTGGACATCCTGCCGGTTGGACACTTAGCCGTGCAGAAGTTACAAGGCATGTCATGAGGGGGCCAAATACATTTCTGAATGCTTGCAAAAAGAGTAATAAAGTAAGAGCTAGTGATACCTACAGACTCTCGGCATACTGAGGGGTTGGTTAGCGTGAGGAGTGCATTTTCAAAGTGCAAAGCACCATACGGGTGCTGAAGTATTCTTCTTCTTCTCATTAGTATTATTGTTACAAAGTGGTTTGGAATTTCTTGGATAAAAATGCAGACATTACTACCTGCTGCTAAGGTTTAACAGTCAGTGCTTTTCTCCAGCTGTCATTTTTCAAGTGAAAAGTGAAGTTAGAATAAAGTAAGACTGAAATACAAAGGATCTTGGTCTCTGAGGGGAAGGCGGGTAGGTGGTGAGAAGAGGAGCTCATAATTACCACCTCCTGAAAAGGTTTACAGGCAAATGCATTCATTTTCTTTTCTCCAGAAAGTAAACCTTATAATAGATTCCTGCCTTCTGGA
>NW_008794088.1:3227551-3236576 GCF_000699145.1 Aptenodytes forsteri
CACCCCCACCCCCACCCCAGTCCAACAGTGTCTGAAAAACTAGCTGATGGGAAAACTTGTTACAAACGGGCTGGGGCAATAATATCAATAACCAAGTGGAGCAGGCACAGAGCGCAAGAAATGGGTGAAGGCAGGTAACCTCAGCTGGCTGAAAGGAAAGCTCCTGAAAAATCACTGTAGGCTCGATGCGGAAAGAGATGTGCCCAGCACATCACATGGGAGAGATGCTCGAGCGGGGTCCCATTAAATGGCTGCAAATTGGGTTGGTTCCCTACTGCAAGAACAACCGGCTTCAGTTTTGTTATGGCCATGAGATGTTTGCAAAGGCCCTCTGAATGCAGATGGGCCACGCCAAGCTTGTTACTAATTGATAATACCTAGTCAGTTTACTTCAAGCATGGCCAGTCTTTTAGAACTCACTGAGAGCTATAAAACAAGCCCAGTCCAGTGGGGGGAAAAAAACCCAACCCAACCTAAAATGAAAAACACCCAACCCCAAAACAACAGTCTGAAAGTGGAGAACTATTGGTACCGGTTTTGTTGTTATTTTAGCTGTTACAAGGGAAGTTTCACTTGTTTCCCTGAGACGATCTTAGTAGCAGTAACCAGGAGGTGTTTTTCTCAGCAAGGAAATTTTGGAGGCGAGTACTCCAGGGATAAGGAAGGTGAAATAACCTGAGCTGAGCACCTCCGGAAAGCTGGCTGGGAAATCACAGCAGGGACGGCGGGGCTTCAGGTGCCGTGCACCCTCGCAATATCTTTGTCGTGGCAGCAAGAGGCTCTGCCTTTGCGATCTGTGACATTGCACAGACCAGGAGGCAGCTGGCAGAGAGGATCCGTGAGAGAGCTAGACCTGTGCTCAGTGAAGGCAGATCCACCTTGGCAGCACAACACAGAGATGCGAATGTGTTGCTGATCCCAGTCCTGTGCTGCTCATTTTATTGATTTTGAATTCTCCAAGGAGAACAGCTTCTGACACTAAGGCACTCTAGGCTCTAGAGCTCTAAGGTGCCTCTGTTCACAGAGGTGGGGGGAAAAACACTTGATTAAATCTAAAATGGGGCTTCAAGAATATCTGTTGCCTCTGAAATCTGCCTTTCCTTTTACTGGGTAAATTATCTCCTATTACTCCAGTTTATGCCATGTCCGTGAGTAAGGGGCATCAGTGATGATGGCTTTTTGAGTTTGTTTTGGTAGGAACAGATTCAGAGCCAGCAGATGGGAACTCCCAGATCAGAAGGGAAGAGAGAAAGGGGAAAAAGGGGAGAGAAATGGTCCCTTCAGTCCCAGGGGAATCTTGGGACAACTGGGGTGTCACATTTTTTTGGGGGGATGCTTGCTTTGCTGGGGAATAACAGTGCCGGGATGGAAAGCATTTTTGGGAAGGAGTGTGTGCACAGGAGGATTTATTATGTGGGAGATAAAAGGATGGATCGGGGCTCGTAATTCCTGGCTGTCTCTATGAAATTCACTGTAGGTCTGATGGGAGATTGTTACCAATGGGTCCGAGGTCAGGCAGCTCGAAGTGTGCCCCGTACACCTCCAGAATGTAGCCTCTGGTCTCTCCAAACACCTCCACGCTGAAACGCATTCCTTGCTGGAAAATAAAGGAAGATACTAGGATCATCCCAGGACTTTCCTGACAAACCACGAAAAGCTGAATGCAGGAGCTGGCTTGCTCCAAGGTCGGGCTCTGAGCCACAGGCAAGGTGCAGTCAGCCCTTACCTGGATGACACAGATTTCGTTGGGCTCCACTAGCATCTTCCCAAACTCGGTTGTGATGAACAGTTTCCCTTGCTGGGGCACTGTGGAAACACAATGCAGGCAGAGGAGCTGAAGCGATGTGGTGAATGCCTTCCTCTCTGTCCACCAAGAACACCCGGGCTCCAAGGAAGAGCAATGGGGCCTTTCTGACCCTGCCTCACAGCGGGACCGGGCTCCCTCTCCCATGCAGAGCCTTGCAGCAGAGATGCCTGCACTGGAAGGAGAGCTCCCAGACCAGCCCCATTGCCCCCACATCACAGCAGGTGCCTGCGTGAGGTTAAGCCGTCCATCACCTCGCATTCCCTTGATGTAGGGTTTGTGCCACAGACGCTAAGTCCAGATAAATGGGTCTTGATATACTCGGGGCCATACCTGTCCTTATCGTGATCTTCATGTAAAATGGTGCACGTACCCATCCTTGTCATGACCCCGGCAGTGTGAGATGTCTGGGAATAGCTAATTCTCCCTGCTTCCTAAGGGTAGAAGTAATGCTATACTAACATCTGCATTATTTTCCTGGACTGTCCTGGCACAGGAGAGCTCACATTTTGACTTGAAAAGCTAGCAGATTTACAAACCCTGTCCTAGCACTTTTACTTCACAGTAGTGAGGGAGGTGAGTCAGAACATTTTTATAGCTATTTTATGGGAGAATTGTTTCTGTTGGTGACCCCAACGCATTTCTGTCCCTCGGTCAAGAAAGATACGAGCAAATGTCAGGCTTCTGATACCACTCAGAATATTTTTCGGCATGAGCGCACTTTATGTGCCAACCTCAACACTCATCGTGGCAGTCTGGTTGCTTGAGGCTGGCAGAGCACGGGAGCTAAGCTGCAATGCCAAATACTCTTGGACTGAAGAAACGAAGGCGTCTAGCTGTAAACTGTTCAGAAATCCTGAGGCTTATGTTTTCCAGAAAACCTCCGCCAGTGGTGTGCCTAATACCGGTCTGGGGAGTGCTGGGGAACGTTCCCTGAGCACCATGCTAAGGAAGTAGGGTCACTGCTCAAAACCAAAGTTGAGGTCTGGCACAGACGTGCAACCCACCCAGCAGCCCAGCTGGTGCCAGACCACCAAATCTGGATGGCATGAGGGTGAAGCCAACCCTCCCCTCCAAGTCTTGGCTGTAGGGCTCTAGAGGAACAAGAGGCAGGCAGGTGGCAAGCCAGGTAGACCCTCATGGGGGAAAGGAAAAGCTGAAGCATCAACTCACCAATTAGGAAGTCTCCATCTGAATTATAAAGGCATCTAAAGAAAAAGGAGAACAGGAAGGTCAAGGTGCTGCAAGCCCCAGGCACACACCACGACCACAGCTGGGAGTTTTGAGCTGGGAGATTGGCATGGCAGAGGTCTCCCCTTTGGCACCAGAAATGCTATTTCCAGGTCAGTGAATGCTATTAATATACGGGCCGGTGCAGAGGAGGCAGGAAGGTTTAATGTGCATGGCCTGGAAGCAGGATCTCCTCCGACCTCTGCCAGGTCCCTGCCTTTTTGGCCATGGGTGCATCAGGTGTTGTAAACTGGGGAGCAGGGCTGACTTCCCCCATGGGTAGCGATGCCCATCAGAGGCTGCATGCGTGTTGACCTCTGAGGAGCAGCTCCGGTTCCTGGGACGAGAGCATCTGGATCCAACACATCCCCTCTTGCTGCATCCCCATGTCCAGCTCCCTCCTTCTCTTGGTGGCTCCCCACCCACTCCCCCCGTGCTTGGCCATGGAGCACAACCTGCTTCACAAACACCTGCCATGGACACCGTGAACACCTTCACCTGTGCATACAGGAACACAGGGACACAGAGACAGAGACGCTGGGAACAGCTGGACTCAGGCACAGTGGCGACAGACGTACACGTGCAGGCAGCCAGCCTGGGGCAGCCCGAGCCTCCGGCGTAGCAGTCACTGACCTGTTGAGCATGGAGGTGTTGCAGACGAAAATATGGACGGCGATGCCATTGCGTCCTCTGGGCTCACCTGCGCCGCACAAGGTGTGCAGTCCCTACGGGCAAACCCAAAGCATTGGGAGTGAGCGGCAGGCAGCGGGGCAGGGGCCAGCCCCTTCTTCTCCCCTCAACCCACCCCCTTGCGGGGGCTCACCCCCTCTCCCTGCTTCCCGTTACCAGCCTTTCCATGTATGGCCTTTTGCCAAACGTGTTGGCTTTTCTTTAACATATTAAGGGTTTCTTAAAAATCCATGTAAGCTGGTGTTTCCCAGCCCAGGGACTGGGGAGAGCTGAGGGTTGGGGCTTTTTTTTTGACGAGTTCCTTGAAAGGCAATGAAGAAAATCAAGTCCACTGTCAGTTGGTCGAAATCTGGGATCCTCTCCCCTCCCACGGATGCTCCGCAAGCCCAGCGGTGTCAAAACCGCTGCTGTTAGCCCAATGCTGAGCATCCCGTGTGCCCCGCTACCCCCCGAGGGGGAGCAGAGATGGAGGATGCCCGGATGCCCTGGCCCCCCGACTTACGCTCACAAAGTCCAGCTTATTCTGAGGGGCTTTCGGGATCTCGAAAGGTTTCCATCGCAGCTAGATTGCAGCAAACAAAAAGCAAGAAAGCGATGCCAGTCATTACAACGAAAACAGTGGCAATTCAAAAGAAAGCAGACCCCTGTCCCCCCTGCTTCCGTGCCTTCTGCTAGCTGAGGTAGCTTTCTCTTTCCTCTTTGCCTTGCTTAATTTGGTTTCCAGGTTTCTTTTGATTTATGGAGATTTTTTTTTGGTTTTAATCATAATTTTGTTAAATAATTGGCAGGCCTGTGTAGTGCCAAGGTTAAAAAAAGCCTGTTTAAAAGCTGTCTTTTCCTCTATTACTAACAACTCTGTTGAGAGCAAAGACATTCAGATGAGCAGGCTTTCCACAGCCAAATTGTCACGGTCCTGTGCTCCACTCCGCGCTGGATGATTCACTCCCTCCATGGCCCGAGCATAACACTCCTGTTTGCTCCACCTCATTTTCCCCACATCCGAAGCAGAAATATCTCTACCTGCGTGAGTGGGAGCTGCGAGCAGCACTAATTACTTCTTGCAAAGCCTGTCGAGATCCCCAGGCAGAAGGGGCCAGAGGAGTCCGAAGTATTTATTACTGCTAATACCATATTAAGGGTCTTTGCAGTTTTTGGGAATGAGGTGCTGCGGCTGAGAGCCCCTCAGCAGGGGGGGTTCACTGCGGACCAACCCAAACACCCAAAATTAGGAGGATGTTGACGTGGCCAGCTGCCAGATATATCCCTTGCATCGATACACTTGACCCCAGATGGAAGTGCCTGTGACTCTGGGCATCCACAAGAACATTTTCTTGCTTTTATCTACCTGACCTGGCGGTTCTTGACATGTTTTTAGGCTGGTGCCCTGAGAAAACAAAGTTTATGGGACTCCGTGTCTGTGCCTGCCGCTCCCAAAAATTTTGAACTATATGAAATTTCAGCTAAATTTGAAAGGGATACAAAGATATTAAATTCCCCCAAGCCTCATGGAAGTTTTCCAAACCCAAATCAAAATGTGGGTGCCCAGGCAACTTGTCAGGCTCTCCTGGAGAGCCGGCCTCGGGAGGAAACAGGCACCTGCGCCCAGCGAGTGCATCTGCCAGTAAAGCTGAGCGAAGCAGGGGCTCATTGCTATTTAATCAGCTGCACCCCAGGCCTGGCCCCGCAGCTTGGCCCTCTCCGCTCTGCTCTCCGAAGCCACCTGCTTCCCAAGGGTGTGCCACCGCCACAGCCTCGCAACGGCCCTGGGTCGGATCCTGGGTTGGATCCATCCCTCGTCCCTTCCTCCCCCCATCCCGTTTGCTGCCGGGCAGAGGCACGTTTTCCTCCCCGGGAGACCTGGGAAGCTCCATGCTGGTGCCTGCTCAGGGTCACACTGCTGGGGTGCCGGGCGGAGGGGAAGAGGCTGCTGGAGAAGCTGTGTATTCTGGATGGAGACACCAAACACACCCACCAGCAGATCAGATGTGACCCTTGCGAGGTATCGACACCGCACAGATGAGCCAGTGAGATAATGCTGAACCTCAGGTTTTGCTTTCGGACTTCTTTAAAGCATGTTTTCCTTTGGTTTCCAAGACAGCCTTCCAGACATGAACCAGAGCCAATGCAAAGCATGGTCAGAAGGTGCTCCAGAGCCTGCTGCCACCCCCAGCAGTGGGACCTTCCCCAGCTCCCGTTCATTTCGTGGCAGCTGTGAAGGCCAGCAGTGGCATCTCAACGTGAACTGTTCCTCTAATGATTTTTTTTAACCCTTCAGGATAGGGAATTGGGACCCAGCTGACAAAAACCATTGGGAAATACTGACAGAAAGGACACACGGAGGGACAAAGAAAGAAGACCCTGAAGACCAGGGGGAGAGAGAGAGGGAGGGAGAACAGGCAAAAGAAGATAAATAAATGTCAGGTATAAAGATGGTCTAAAGGGAAGCAATTTTTCTCACTGAGGAAAATGGAAGATGACAGTAAATCTGCAGCTGAAGTAATAAGTATAGTGCAGTTCCTGCATAACAGCTTCATTTTCACTTTCGTCCCTGAGGACACCTCCACGGTTGTCATTCCTGTGGGACAAGGAGAGCAGGAAATCGGTTTGTCATCCAGCCCATTGGTCACAACTGAAAATGGTGTCTGGCCCCTCTCCTCCAAAATGCTGGCAAACTGCAAAGCCACTGCCCGGCTCTGCAGGCCATTCATCCGGCCCGTCTCTGCTGCATTTGGGTTTCACCGGTGCAAGAAAAGAATGAGCTCCCTGAGCCAGAAGAGCAGTCCAAGATAGCCAGCGGCAGCCAGCACCAGGTGCTGAAAATGGGGAAGCTTTTAGTGTTTCCCTGCTGTATGATCTGTGAGCCTCCTGAGTTATGGCACCTCTGTGCTTACTATTACTTTATAGGTTTTCTCTCTCCAAGGTTTGTCCAATCACTTTTTGAACCCACCTGGATCCTCTGGCAAGAAGTTTCACAGCTTATGCATTTATTTTGTTTTAACGTGACATTCATTATTGGTATTCATTTTCTCCCTGTCTCTCAATCATATCTTCCCTTGGTCATCTCTCTTCCAGGCTGGAGAGCTTTCTTCTGTTTCAGCATTTCTTGCACGGATGTCATGCCATATTTTTTCATCACCTTTGTCCCCTTTTCTCTTTTGTCCCCGGTGCCCTTTATAATTGTTGCCATTGTCTTTGGGCAACATTAAAGGGTATTTTTTCCCATTGACTTCAATTATCTTTGCATAAGGCGGCTCCATATGGCCATCCTTTTAGATGGATGACAATCGGGAAAGCTCCGTAAGTGGGCTGGGTGAAACACAAAGCACTGCATGGAAGCGTCAGTCTTGTCCAACAAACTGAACCTGGTCTCTGGCTCTGCTTCAGAGAGGATGAGAAGGAAAGCAGAAAGACGGCTCCCACTTGCTGCTAGGAAATAACCCCTCTGGGCTTGATGATTGCCATTGAAAGCGGTGAGAGAGAGAGTGGGCAGGAGCTTCGTTGCTGTTCCCTTAGGTAAAAGAGGTACTACACGTAAATGGCTTGAGATGCTTGAAAGCCGGGCATCTTGGAATTACTGTAATCATAAATAACCGTAGTGGTAGATGCAGGCTGCGAAAGGGCATCGGGGATGGATGAGGTGTAACAGAAGTCATCGGAGCTTCATTTGGGAAGGAGCACCAAAGGGACCTAAATATGAGCCTGTCACCGCTCCTTGGTCAGTGGCTGGAAAACATATTCCAGCAGAACTGGGAAAGTATTTAGACAAATGGCAAGGCTGCCGGGAGGCTGGAGATTAGCTAATGATGATGTATTAAAGGGCAAAACCCGAGAGGAGTAAAATCCGATCACCACGAGGTGATGTTGAGAGGAGAATGGCAGGAGGAGAGAGTCAGATTAGCAAAGCCAAATGTTCTGGGGCTGGCAGGGAAGAAATCATGATTAAAGATGATGGCAAGGCCGTAACAGAGGAAGACAAATGCTGTGTCTCTGCGTGACTCTCCAGAATGAAGTTTGATTTCCCATAAGGGCTGCAGAGAAACGGGCTGGCACCCAGCAGCCTGTCCGAAAGCGCAGGGAAGGAGGGGATGGATGGCAGAGACACGCTGCTGCTCTGCCTGACAGGCTGGGGCATGATGAGCCTTTGATGGGGGAAGAGAGAGCAGCCTGAGAGGTGGCCAACAGGAACCCCCAAGGGAGATGCTAGATAGCACAGACCAAACCCTGTGACACTGCGGCCGTGCTGGGAAGCAGCACAAGCATCCATCGAGGTGGGAAGCAACAAGCATCATATCGAGGGCTGTCCTTCCTTGGATGACCCGTAGGTGAGGAACAACGGGTGGCAGTCAGAACCCAGCTCCTGTGTTGGCCAGACCCCCAGCTCCCTGCGGCTCTCCACAGACCTCTTGCAGCTCAGTGCCTTTGCACCCTTGGTTAGCTTAATGTTTGACTGTCCTCCTGGCAGGACCAGGGCCCTTTCCAGCATGGTTACCTGGTTGGGGTCAGGCTCAACTTCATCCCAGTTGTGTGTCAAGTGGCCCTCCTCGAGAGGTTTGAAGGGTTTGTGGCAGACTGAAGGCAGGATCCGATACAGCCAGCTACAAAGAAGGAAAAGACCTGGATTAGCCTGGGGAAGAGGTTAAACCCTCTGGGTGGCTGTCAGCTGATTGAACTCTTAAAGGCATGAATAACATTTACATTGATGGCCACTGGACCAAAAGGTGTATTAAATATCAAACACCAGCTCACAGCCAGAGACTTCCAGAGAGATGGCTTTTTATTGTAGGCTCTAAATACAAATATATGCTGTTCTATGTAGGTAAACGTCTACATGTTTGTTTACATATAATTACATATGTTTACATTAACACACACATATATAGATGTATATAAAAAATAAAAATACAGCTTTATCTGTAGCTGAAATACAGCAATGTCTGAGGTGGAAAAAAAGCCTATTTAAACACAGCTGCAAAGCAGCTCAGACAAGACAGGGACGAGCACAGTATCTAACTGAAAGTGCAGAGGAGCTTTCAGGAGACAGAAGGTCACAGCCAGGATCTGAATTTGGACAGATTACTGAACGTAGCATCCTATGCCTGGCTGGCCATGCCCAGAGGACCACCAGCGAGCCCATGCAGCGAAGACCAGAGTTTTATGTGGGATGACGCTTCCTACTGCTGTAGGAGGTCCCCCATGCCTCCATCACTGCCTGGGACCATCACTCTCCTTCCTTGCTGCCTGCTGTGCCCATGGCTGCAGCCCCTGCCACCCCCGCCGCTCCAGTGGCTGCGGGCGGCCTCC
>NW_008794088.1:3236814-3269230 GCF_000699145.1 Aptenodytes forsteri
CGCCCCCCCCGCCGCCCCGGTGGCTGCGGCCGGCATCCGCACGCCGTGCACAGGCGCAGCCAAGCCCGAAGCTGGGCTTTTAATCAGGCTGGAGAGCAGAGGTAATCAGGAAAGCCTGAGCTAGGCAGGGTTGCCGATGCCTTTGATGTGTTAACAGCGGTGGTTGCAGTTTGGGTGGGTGGGAGAGGGGAGGAGGGAGCTCTCCCTTGAGAGCTGGAAAATTTCCATCAAGGACATCTTCGTGCGGCAAACAATGATTCATCCCTTTCCCACGCACACTGCGAGCTGGCACCAGCCTGGAGAGCAGAGCTCTGCTAGGCAGCTCAGATGATGCATTTGCCTTTCATTTGAATGAACAACAGAAGGGACAGAAAAGCCGCCATGGAAGAAGCAAAATGAGAAACCCATCTTCTGCAACCTGGTCATGGCTGGAGCACAATGACCAGGACAGAGCTCCAGGACGTTTGCTGCCAGCTGGAACGAGCTGTCCCTAGCACTGCTGGGAACGTGGGGTGGTAAGCAGCGTGCTGGGTGCCTGGCGCTGGTCTGAGCCCCAAAACAGGTACAACCTGAGCTAACACCTCACCGGCCCCAGCCGGCATGCAGGAGCATCCCTTAGGAGGAGGGAAGAGTCCTGCTCAGAGGCTTGGTTTTGACACTGTCCATCAGGTGCTTACCAGTGCCAGTCACAGTGGTGATGTTTTCGCAGTAGCATCAGGGCTGAGACCCCAAGGTTGTTTTGCACAGCACACAGCCCCCTCAGGACCATCTGGCGCCCGTGAACATACCCTCCCCTTCCTCTCTCGCTCAGAAAACCATTTTCTTCCCCATCCTGACACCCTCTTTCTCAGCATTTTCACAACCCACTCGCCCCACCCGACCATCCTCTCCCTCTCCTGTGGTTTTCTGCCCTTGCCCCTCTCCCAGCACACAGTGGAGGTTTTCGGATGCATCCTTCACCGCCTCCACCCGCCCGGGCTCGCAGAAAGCGCTGGTGGAACAGAGGTAGTCTCTCCATCGCTGCCCACTGCTCGCCCCAAGTGCCCCACATCACCCATCCACTGCCAGGGGTCACGATACCTTCGCTTATTCGTGGGCCGAGGACAGGTGAAGGCAGAGCCCGAGAGCTGTTCAGCGTACAGGCCGTATGGGCAGACTTGTGGGTTATTCTGAATGGGAAGAGAAGGAAAAATAAGGAGTGAGAGGCATCGGCACAGGATTTAGCTCTGGAACCCCCAGCAGAGGGCTGTGGCAGGCACCCAGCACCCCGATGCCATGGGGTGGACTGTGCTCCTGAGTCTGTGCATCAGCCCCGGTAGTCGTATCTTCTTGCTCCCGTGAGGCTGGATGCCCCGTGGGTACCAGCCAGACCCCAAAACCCATTCCCATATGCAAGAGGCTACAGAAGTGCCCTAAGGAGTCGGCAACAGCCATTGGGGCAACACGCCCGCTGCTAGAGCAAGCTGTATGGAGCAGTGCTCGCTAGGGTCGGCGACAGGAATGTCAGGGAAAAGGGGATTATTCCCAATGCTTGCAGGCTGCAAAGCAGACCATTATTATGCTCAAATTTTTTTGAGAGCAAGTGTTCAGATGGGTTGCTGCGGAGCATCATGTCTGTCTGGCTTTCCGGAGGGCTGATAAAGACTCGCAGCAGCTGCACCTTTGCTTCTTCCCTCCTATGCACTAAATGCCCCCTTCTTCTCCTGCCCTCTGGGAGGGATGCCCAGAGCAGGCATTTCGGCGGCATGCTGCTTCCTCCTGCCAGCGCTGTTTGCTGCCCAAGAACGGGAGTGACCTGTGTGGGAGCCTTTGCTTTTCCACAGGGCTTCTGCACAGTGACAGTCCTCCTTTGGAGTACAAAGGGGGCACTTTCCCCTTTGCAGAGCCGTAGGTGTGACTAGCACAGGTTTAGCAGCTCTTCTGAGTTCATAACTGAAGGACAGATTGCTCCTTTTCAGAGAACAGAAACTAAACATTTTGATCTAAGTAGGCCAGCATCTATTTGTTTGAGATCAGCAAGAAGCAAAGGCATCCAAGAACTGCAGGAAATACCCCGGTGAGACAGTCATACACCATTTGCTATCCCATCTCCCTCCTGCAAGGTCTAGTTTAGCATCCTGTCATCCTGCTGCGGCTGAGCAGATCAGCCATCCACACAGTATCAAACACTGCCCTGACAGGTGGGCAGAAGGAAGAGGTAAAGCTCTCATAACGCACGTAGCTTCCAGCCCTCAAACTCCATCTTGTCAGTATGGGTATGCAGTGAAGCAGGGGGATCAATAGCCCTTGTCATTTTTATCTTAGCCAGCACTACCGCAGATGCCAGTCTTATAAATACTGCAGAGGAGAAAGGATCCACCCCTGGGACTGGAGATTTTTTTGTCTAACTTGTTTTCAGATTTTTCTATTAACTCTTTTGACACCGAGTCCAAACTCTGTCCATGTGAGGGTACCCCACGAGGGGTCTCCTCGCCTGGAAAGTGGTGCTGCACTGGGAAATCACGAGGAGCACATCCACCACAGCCCACTGCCTGTTCCGACCAGCAGTCACCGCTATTGATCTCCCAGTTTTAAGGTGCCTCTTTCTTACATCTTTTCTGCACCCATCTGCTATAGCCAGTCTTAGAAACAAGACACTGCACCAGCTGAGCCATCAGTCTGATCCAGCACAGCAGTTTTTCTTTCTTGTGGGCACACCATAGTCTGCAATGCAGACCTAGGGGACATATATATGCATTTAACGTGTTCTAGTGTTGTGTGTTACTATCCACACTGGCACACAACATGTAAAACATCAGAACTGGGGAGATCCAGAAAACTCAGGAAAAGCGAAGGGCGAAGTTCGCTCTTTGACCTTAATTCTGCTGGCCTCTTTGCACAGAGGCTGAAGAGGAGCTGACTTGCACCAAGGGATGTCATTGACTGAGCGTAAGATGCTGCCATCCAAGTCCAAGAGATTACAGGGCATCCAAGGGAGGGCACAGTCAGCCTCAAAATGTGTGCTGGTGTAAAGGAGACCAGTGTAAAGGAGATGAGAGAGCTCTAATTCTTCAGGATTTCGTTCTTGCCTCTGCAGACTGAGTGGCTAGCATCACATGGGTCGTGATTCCTTTCTTTAAAACAGAAAAACCCAACATAATTTATTTTAATCTAACATGCTCAGAAGTTACTTTTACGAGTGAATCTGTCGGTTTATTACTACAGGCATTCATGTCCCCTCCCTGCAAAGAAGATGTTCTCCTGCCAAAGGCTTATAAGCCAGCTTCATCGAACCCAATTCCTACAGAAATCCCAAAAGCCGCCTCTCCTGAGTGAGCATGTCTCTCTGCCAAGCTTCAAATTTCTGCTCCGGTTTATTCCAGAGCCGATGTCTTCCTTCTCAGTGTGGCTGAGCCACTTCTATTGCAAACTCCTTTTGGAAAAAATGGTGTTGAGCGGAGGTAATTTAGGCAGGTCATAACCCCCTAGGTGAAACTTGGAAGCTCACAAGTAACTTAAAAATAGAAAGTATGAATGGAAATCTTTAATTCTGATTTTTGCCAGCATCTTATTATTCCAGTCCTGCATAAAGAAGGCTCCTAGAGACTTTTGTGGTGGCAGAGAGAAAGGAAACATGTTAAGATGAAAAGAAGCCCAGGGAACAGATATTCACTCTATTCCATGTCATTTTAGTAAAGCGCTTTAAAAAACTCAGTACCTGTCCCTCCGGTAAAGCTCCTGGACAGCGTGGATCCTCAGAAACATGTTCATTTCCAAATCCCGACATGTACTGTAAAATAAACCACACAACTCATCAGTCTCTTGAAAACACAAGCAAAACCTCTCCAGACAACCCATCCACCACTTCCCATGCTTTTTTTCAGGCTCTTTGTATGCATTAAGACTTTCTCAAGTGATCTACTTGTGTATTGCCACAGACCATTTTCACAGCTCCTGGATTCGCTTCATTAGCTAACCGCATGGTGGACTGAGAAGCAGAGACAGGATTTGCTCTTCTGCTAAATCTGCATGTACATTTTGACCACATTCTGCACCGTGCAGGCACTTGAGAAATAAGCCAAATATCACATGTACAGTCAGACTCAAGAACAACAGGGTGATGTATAGGAAGAAGAACTGCGCAACAACATTATGGAGGTGTGCTAGCACCATCAGAATTAAATCTGACTTCATTTGAATCGCGGATTTTCCAAAATCTGCAGACTGCTTTGCAAATTCGTGCACTGAGTCATGGCCCTCGGACGCTCAGGGATTGAAACTGGGAGTTGTTTCGTTGTCAGGTTCTTGTGATACATCCCCATGACCATCAAGAAAAAGGTCAGGACGCAGTTGGGATGGGGGAGGAAAGGAAACTCGGCTGGGACTTAAACTATATGTCACTGATTTGCCCTAAATGAGTATCGCCCAGTTGGGCATGAACTGTCCACCATGGTAGTAAGCAAGAAGTAATCCATTACCAGGTGATAATCCGGTTTTCTAGGGCGATGTATACCTGAGAGACTCATGGACGGACAAGACCTGCTCCCATCCCTGCTCTGCCTACAGCTGCTGTGGTCTGAGGGAGAGCGTGGCTAAAAGCCACAGGACCCCGGAGGATGCGGCTCTCAGCTTTGCGGCACTGAGAAAAGCCCCACAGTAAACCTGAGACACACAAGGGAAGCAGGTATAACAGAGACCTTAGCTTTGCACTGACAGAAATGTAAATACCGTCCCTTCAGATGCTATAGAAAGGCATGAAGCAACTCTGTTGAACTCTGCGTGAACGCAGAGGTGTTTTGGCAGCGATCAATGGTTCAGCTCCGTGGCCTGGGGAGAGAGTTAAATATTAATGCTCCCCTCTATCAACTGCAAGAGTAGCCGGGCTACTTGTCTGCCTTCACACAGCGGCGCTGGGATGGCAAAGCCCAGGAGTCCCAACACTTGGCTGACACATGCACGCTTGCTGCGACGGGGTGGCTGCGGCACTGCAGTGCTGCTGTGCCCCTGCAGCTGCCGGGGGGCTCCAGCGCTGAGAAACCCCAGCAAGCAGCAGGCACCCACCCTCAGTACGGTGCGACACCCTGGGAGGCAGAGGTCTGACACGAAGGTGGAGTGACAAAGACCCTATACCTGGTTTATTATATTATTATAGTGCCTGGATTATTTCCCCCAGGGGTTCTCAGCCCTGTGCAATTTGCAGCCCCCCTAGAAATTTCCCAGTGTAGCAGACGCTCAGAGAGCAAACCTGAAACCTCCCTGTGCTTTCCTCAGGCACCTTTCAGCCACCTGCAAGAAACGTCCATTCCCAGGGGGAGCCAGGCTGGCTGGAAGCCCTGCTTAGCCTGAACCTGAAAACATCTCGGATTCCGTTGGTTCAGGGAGGATATTTCTCTCCTTCTTACAAACGAACGTACATCGCTAGGACTCTGCTCTCCACTGGGTTCTGCAAGAAGTATATTGATATGCAAAGCAGCAGGTCACCTAAGCAGCCTTGGCAAATGTATTGTACTGGAGCACTTCTTTCTTTTTTTTTTCTTTTTTTCCTCCCCTCTTTTAAACGGAAATGCAGCAATATCTGATGGGACTGCAGCAGTTCCAGAATTAACTGAGACCTCTGCACTGCATCTTCCTCTGCCAGCAACATAAAGGTGGTGGGAGCATTTGCTGCGGGGCAGCCTTGATGAAAAGGGGAGGAAAGGGGGAAGAGGAGGAGAAGGGGGGCATGCTGATTTTCTGGAGGCATAGCCAGCAAGGCCCAGCAGGCTCTGCCATTAGCACAGCAAGGAGAGGGTTAATGCAACGTGCAGGCTGCTTTGCTGAGCATCACCTGCAAAATGCTCAACTTAAAGCTGGTGGAGAACTGGGAGGGCACAGCCTGTGGTTCTTTGGTGGGTTTGTGTATCTGGTAACCAGCGTGTGCTCCCCGGCAGCCCCCTGCCACACTGGGGGCGAGGGGGGAAGGAGGCACAGAGATTTTGCTGTGAGAAATCCATCCCCCATCCTTCAGGCTAAAAAGCTGGCGACCTGCACAGCTGGCCTGCCCATCCGCATCCCCAAAAGCCCCTTTGCTTCTGCTTGCTGGGCCAGGGGAAGGAAAGAAAACCAACTCAGCAGCAAGCATCTCGTGCCAGCAGCTGCTCCATGTCCACGTTGGTGCTGCACAGCAACTCGCCTGGCCCTGCACGGGTGGCTGGCTCCCAAGTGCAGCGATGCAGGCGGCTTCCCCCTGGGCTGGACGGAGAGCCGCTGCCTTCCTCGGCTGCGCATCACCGGGGGCTGCAGAGCCGCTGGTCACCGTCCAGTGATGCAGGAGGCTGGGTGGTCTGGGGCAGGGGAGCTGAGGCAGGGAAGAGGCAGTGTTTGGGAGAGGGTGGCATCGTCCCGCTGCCCTGAGGGTGGTGGCAGAAGCTGCTGCATCATTGTTTGGTCAAATCAATTCTTCCTTGCCAAGAAAAAAAAAAAAAAATTAATCCTCAGGTAACTGCATTGAGGGCTGAAAAAAAGACATTGGCAAGACTGCAGCCGCGGGAGGGGGGATGTCGTCCTGCCGGTGATTTATCACCCTGAGTGTGGCTCCAAGGCTTTGCCTGGATGTTCGGTGTGGCTTTTCTCATTCACTCATTTTGTCTTTCCCTGTGGCAGACCTCAGAGAGGCTTCCCTCCTCTCCATGTCCTTAGGGGTCAGTGTCAAACACTACTTGGGCTGCCAAAAATAGCTGCACCACACCAGCTCCCAGCGTGCAGCAGAGGTGTCGTGCTCCAGGGCTCTGGAGCACCACGTGGGGACCCTGCCAATGCAGGTCAGTCGGGAGCAGTGGCACAGGGGCCAGGCACAGCATGGCCCTTCTCCCTGCTGACCTTCTGAGCCCACCTCCCACCTCTCAGTTTGCATTGCACAGGGTGGCCCCAAGCCAGGGGAAATGACCCCTTTCTGCCTGCCCCGCACCCGCACCAGAGCATCCTTCCTGAGCGAAAAAAATCTGGAAAGATGGAAACCGACCCTTCTCCATGAAATGGTACTGTGTTTTTAGTCCAAAGTGACCTCCCTCTAAGTCTCCGCCTGGACTCCACAGCTCCTAGCCATGTTCTAAGTATCTCCAGGTTGGGTAGGTTGATGGGCACTATTCTGGTAATTGGGCAGGTGGTTTCTCTGTAAAACAAAGAGTTCTCTGTGGTCCTTTATTTTCACTTCTGCTTTTAATTACTGTTGTTATTTTGTTTGTGATTCTGTTGCTTTTTAAGCAAACGGGATCTTAGGAATTCATCTGACTCCACTTTGTTTTTTGTTTTGTTGTTTTTCAATAAAATGGGAGAGATAAAAGCCCAGCACAGCATAAGAAAATCAGCAAAACCCATTGATTGGAATAACCAGGATGCAAAGCAGAGTGCTCACAATGGGTATCGTGCTCTGACCTATAAACCATAACCTTTTGTTCACTGGATTAGACAGCAGGCATGGGAAAAACGCATTTGAAGTCTGAACACATAGACTGCAAAATAATTAAGGCCCTTCTTCAAATGCTGCATAATACATTCCTCTATCAGCTCCTGCTGCAGGACACAGGAAAACAACATTCACCTCTAGACAAAAGGCATGGCACTTTGTATCAGCTCAGACCAGTCAACACCGGAGCGTCTAACACAAACCCGCAGAAACAGGGACATGAGCATTCGGGGCAACGAGCAGGGCAGGTCTTTCACCCTCTGCGTGGGGCTCCACAGCCTCCTTGTGGGATAAAACCAAAGCACCCAAAGTGGAGCTCTGCCCCGATGCTGCCCTGGTGCCGCAGAGCCAACATCCCCGGCAGGAGCTGCCATCACCCTGACGTCTCGCCAACTCTCTGCTCCAAAAGTGCCGGGGATGGTCCAGGGCCAGACCCTTCCTGAAAGGACCTGCCCAGCTCCAAGGTGGGTCAGGGCACTTGGTGGAGGAGGGAAGAGAAGGATGGATGCCAGAAGGAGCGGAGAGGAAGGGTGAAGCAACACTTTTGGAGGAAAGATGCAAAGAGAAGATGGGCTAGGGAGAGGTGATGATGGGGTATGGATGCATATGATGTCTTGGAGAGAAGGCACTGGCAGAGCAGCCCGTTCCCATGGCCAGCTCTAGGCAGACCTATGCTCAACCTGGAGCCACAGTCACACCGGCCAACAAGGTGTTAGGGTCTGCTAGGAATGAGTCGGAGACAGAGACAGAGGGTGCTGTCAGGCCACTCATCTGGAGTGGTATGGGGGCTAGGCTGCCCCACTGCTGAAAGAGGATGGTGAAAGTTGGGGGGGGTCAGGGACAAGCAAGGAAGAAGCATGGCGAAATTTTACTGTATGAGAAGGCAGGACTCTTCAGAGATGAATAAGAAGACTTGTAAGACCACTATGTAAAATAATGAACATCGCAGAAGGCGGTGAAGGACCACACACGTATGTGTCAGGCATATCCAGAGCTAGGAAAAGGCTTAGTAACAATGACAGCCCCGAAGTCTGGGGAGAAACACGATGGTCCTGCACAAGCTCTCGACACCCGCAGCGGTCCTGGGGTGAGCCCTTGCCGCTCCTGCCTGCTGCAGCGTTTCTCACATGCCCCAATGGCCCTGGGGTGGCTGGCCCCCTGTGCTGCCACAGCGAGGTGTCGATGAGGTTCGGGGTTGTGATACTGGCAGTCCTACGCATGAACCATAAACCCGTCACGTCCCTCCCTTCTCCCCAAATTCCCCCATGCTCTGGCAAACGGCAGCAGGGAAAGCTCCTCCTGGCTGCCTCGCTGGGGCTCGGAGAGGAGGGCACGGCCGGAGCCCCGGTGTGCCGGCATGCCCTGTGTGTGGGACTGAGAAACTGCCCTGGGATGGAGACGCTGCTCCCCTGGGCTGCCGGGGAAGATGGCGGCCAGGGTTGCAACATCTGGGCAGATGTTACCAGCCAGATTTCATAGGCTGAGGGGGAAACACCTCCTTGGCAGCCAGGGCAGGAGGAGGGGTGCACGCGGAGGGTGGGGGAAGGACAAATCCAAATTAAGAGGTCCTGTGCTGGGACAGCCTGACCAAGAATGATTTCCAAAGGAGAACAGGGAGAGAAAAGCCTGTTTATAGACAAAACACAGCAAAATCCTTTATCCCAAGAGAGCTTTAAAAACACACCTTGAAACACAAAAGAGGGGCACATGGAAATGAAACAGATGCCAAAAATCTGGTGTCAGCAGAGAAGGGGTGTCCACAGCCAGCACTGGTGGGTTGTGGGCGCCCGACCCCTTACCTGCAAGCCCGTCATCCTCCTCCTGGTCCTCCTCCTCTTGGAGCAGACACAGACCCCAAGCAGGTATCTGGCCGAAGCAGCCTGCTGAGCAAAGCCTGCTAGCTGGTCGACTGAGCCGGGCTGGTGGCAGGCTGACAGTGCTGGAAGTGAGAAAGTCCAAGGGAGTTTTCAACCTGTTTGCTCAGCCCAGTCTGTGTTTAACCAAACGCCAGCCCTTCTCCGCAGAACCAACCTCAGGATCAATTTGAAGGTAACAAACGGGGGGTGAGGGGGACTGGGTTCCTTCACAGCTCCTTTTCCTCCTTAGATGTTAAAAAAGGGGTCGTAGTTCCCACACATGGGGGAAAAAAAGAACAAGGTGTTTAAGAACAAAGAAAAGCCATTTTTGCAACTGTTTTATATGCTTCTTTCATAAATTATACCTCTAGCAATTTTCATATACAACCCTCTAAATGTGTAACAAATATTTGTTCATTACGCTTCTGAGCCGTGTTACACTGGGGATAGAAAGGATTAAATCCCTGTCCTGGTGAAGGTAGTGATATTTGTGAAACACCGTGTGGCAACATTACACAGGAGTTTGGGGCCAAAAGTAAGGGAGGATTTTGTATTCCTGTGGCTAGAGCTAGTGAGGGGAACTTATAAATTCTGAAATATTAATATTTTTCACGAAAGCTGTTGCTGAGGAAGGAGTGGCAGCAAACATTTAGCTACAGAATACTAATGAAAGTTGCTCTGCATTTCCAGAAGTTGCGGGGGGAAAAATCAATTTATTTTATTTGATTTTTTTTACTTTGAATTCTCATATCTCCTCAAAAAAAAACAAAAAAAGGCAATCTTTTTTTCCCTTTCCGCGACTGCTCTACTATAAGTCCTGCCAGGAGGAAATCTCTAGGAGGCACACGCTGAAATTCGAACGTGACCCTGGACTTAACATCTCCTCCTCTCCTAGAGCATCCTGGAAGCCTTCCCTCCCCAAAGCAGTCACCAGTTCACATGGCCCCCACAGCAGCCAGCGAGAGCTCGGGCTGCAGGAGGGACAGGTCTTAATTGTTTTGTCTTCTCTAAAACTGGCACCTCCTTACACCACCCTGAGTAATACATCAGAGCCACCAAGAGCTGCCGCTTTTTAAGGTCTGGCAAACGAGGCTGGCTGCTACAAGGGAGAAGATGGGGTGTATGAAGAGACAGTGGTTACTGGTAGGGGAGAGGGAGAGCTAGTTTTCTTTGGCTGTCCCCCCTGGTCTTAGGATCACAGGGTCATAAGATAATTCAGGTCAGAAAGGACTTCAGAAGGTCACTAGTCCAACCTTCAGCTTAAAGCAGAGTCAGCTCTGAGATCACACTAGGCTGCTCAGGGCTTTATCCAGTCTTGTCTTGAAGACTTCCAATGATGGAGACTGCATAGCCTCACTGGGCAGATTGTTCCACTGCTTCATTGCCCTCATGGTCAAAAAGCTTTTCTTTATATGCAGCTTGAACTTCCCTTGTTTCGACTGATGGCAGTTGTCTCTCATCCTCCCACCATGCATTGCTGTGAAGAGCCAGGCTCCATCTTCTTGGTAACCTCTCCGTAGGTTACGTAGCTGCTGTCTGGTTCCCCCAAAGCCGTCTCTTCTCCAAGCTGCGCAAGCCCAGTCCCTCGCAAGATGTGGGCTCCAGCCCCCAACCAGCGTGGCTGGCCACTGCTGAACCTGCTGCAGTTGATCGGTCTTTCCTGTGTTGGAAACCCCAAAACCAGACACAGGATCTCCACTTCCCCTACAACACTTGTCTCCCTAGAGCAGGAGCACCACAGCCCTGGCAGGCCACAACACCTCACCTGCTTCTTCTTTCTTTCTTCATTCGTTTGTCTACACAGCTAAGACATTTTGAGCCAGTTCTGTCGTCATTTTTGCATACTGTTTCACGCAGGACAAACACTGAGCAAATAGCAACACAGCAAGCACAGATAGAGCCCTGGAGACATGGCGGGGGGGGGATTACTTGGAAATGGAGATAGAGAGCTGCAGTTGAAGACTTGCCTGGAAAGTAGCAAGACTTATTTATTGGCAGCACTGGCTGGAGCTGGTGCCTCACAACCAACAAGCAAGAGTGTTGTGGAGAGATGACCTGAGAAAGCAAGCATCCCATCCGTTCCTAAACTCTAGCGGGACTTTTTGCCTGCTTGAGAGCCACCTTCACCCACTGCCTCCAACTCCCCCAGCTTAGGGACAGTTCAGGGGCTGAGCTGGGCTCCTCTGGTTTCATGACTCTAATGGTTTTACCACATAGTCACCAGAAACAGACTCAGCTAACCTGGCTCTACAATATTAGGTAATGTTTTCTCTAAAACAGATCAAAATTTAGCCCCATTATAATGTGGGTGCGCTGAGGATGACTACAACTGGGAACTTCCGTCATTTTATTACAGCAGTACCTGAAAGTCTTGAACTGTAGACCTGGCCTCCCTTGTGTTAGGCTCTAGAAGAATATAGACTGAGTAATCTCCAAGTTATAAGTCTTCTTTAGGTCTCCGTTACTGCTTGCCATCTTCCCATTTGCCCAGGAAGGCTCTCTCCATACCCTGGCCTCTTCCAGCTTTGCCATAAAAACCCGCACCAGCAGTGGGGAATTCTCCAGCTCAAGGCAGAGATTGCAAATATGTTAGTTCACCCTGAGCAGTGATTCATCATTGCCAAAGAAATAAAGTACCCAGCACGTGCCACCTACCCTTGAGACTCCTTTCCTACCAGACAATATTTAAGAGTAAAGAGTTCATCTCACTTGTTTTCTGACAGTGAAGAATTATACATTTGACTACAGTTTTGGAAACCGAAGTTGCAAAGTTTCAGGGATTTCCAAGATTCCCCTTCCCCTGAGCCACACAGCAGGAGAGATAACAGCATGTTTTAGCTTACATTCCCCTTTGAGAACCTACGTTTCACCTTGCTCACACCTCTTTACAGGCTCTGCTCTCTTGTTTTCTTTCTGTGGGACAGGTAAAAATAAAGGTGTTGCTTTTTAATTATGTGTAGACCTACTTCCTGCTTGTTCTCTTTCCTAAGAAAGGACAAAATATTATCACTTTACTCACTTGCCAGCCATGTAAATGTTTTAAAGCTTATTAGGCTGCCTAACCTTGCTTTTCCATTCCATACAGGGAAAAACATTATTTAATGAGACCCTGTTGAACTGAAACTTGATTTATTGACCTCCAAATTATATGAAATACAGAAAAGGTTTCTTAACACTTCTGTGGTGTTTCTGACCTAGCCCATCCCATTTAAGAGGGAAATCATAAATCCATGCTGACTACTCCCAATCATCTTCATGTCCTTCATGTGTCTTGAAATGGTTTCCAAGATTAGTTGCCTCAAAGCAATGGAGCATCCCTTGGAGGGATGGAGCATCCCTTCTCGGGGATGGAGGTGAGGCTGACCGGCCTGTAGTTCTGTGGACTTTCCTTTTTGCCCTTAAATGTGAATGTTAAGTGGTGGTCAAACACTGGAATAGGTTTCCCAGGGCAGTTGTGTATTCTCCAGCTGTGAAGATATTCAAAACCCAACGGGACATGGTCCTGGGCAACCTGCTCCAGCTGATGCTGCTTGAGCAGGGGTGTTGGACTAGGTGATCTCCAGAGGTCACTTCCAACCTCAATGATTCTGTGATTCTGTGATTTGCTTAAACAACCCCTTTAGTTAGTTGCAGCAGCTCTTAAAAATAGATCTTATGAAACATTAAGTATAGATGTACTTCATTAATATTTTAGAACTGTCTTCGTTATCACATGAACATGATTCATAAACACAATGAATTAAGTGTGGAAGAATGAGCATTAAAAGCGTCCAGTGTCTTCTCAGCTATCTTTCTGGGTTTATGACATCTGCGCAGTGCATGGCTTCACATGGCCTTTACCCCAAAGAGATTCCAGCTGAAATACATAACAAAACCCAAAAGAGGTACGTAAAAAAGCATACGACATCAATGCAACAGTATTTGCTACCACGTGATGTATATGCAACTGTATGGTACCTTCATACCAGCAGCGTATTAGATGTGAACTGTTCTCACAGGCATCGTGATGGAGATACGAAAGGAGCTCATCTAAGTCAGAGAGGCAGAATGAGAGAAAGTACCAAGGGGCTTGATTGAAAATTTAACGGCTTAAAAATGGCATCTAGCGTTCAACATCTCAGTGGTGACTGAAAGACGAGGAGGAGAATGGAAGAAGCCTTTCAAATAGAAGATGAGGCAGCTTATATTTGATCCAATAGACAAAGGGGACTCAAATGACTCAACTTCATAGCATGTGCATTAAAAGGCCTTTCGCTTCCTGCCATTTAAAAGTCCAGGTGGTGGGCCACTGCATGGGTGAATGACCTGGGTTCCTGAGAGAAAAGGGAGGGGAGGACAAGGGGCGGTAGTCCCTTTGCTTCCCTATGCTCTCCATTAGCATTTTCCTATGCAATGCATATTTCATGCCACGTGGCAGAGGCAAGGCTGTATATTCTTCCTTGTCCCTTTACCTTAATACTTGCCTATTAGAGTACCCGCTTTCCAGAACAGGGCCTACATCTTCACAAATTTCTACTCTGTGCTTAGCACAGTGCTTCCCAGCACGAATGGTAGTCTGCCAGCGCTGCTATGATGAGTACAATTACTGGATCACGGCTCCCCATCACTTCTTGTAGCGGGTGGTTGTCCAATCCCAAAAGTAAAGCTCTTCTGTTCTGTGCGTGTTGATCTGAACACGTCCATAAGGCTTGGAAAAGGGGACTAGCAGAACAGAACGAGCTGGCCACCCGCTGATGCAGCAGCACAGAGCAGCACTGATGGGTTTTGCCACTGGTGAAGGCAACAAGCCCTGCCAGAAAGCCGGTGCGACGTCTTCGACTGGATGTTGCAGAATAGTCAGAACCACAACAGATGTCGCCTCGGAGTGAATGATTTGAAACGTCTGGGAATTTTACTCTGCTAAATTGCCAGATTCAGCATGCGTGCACAACGTATGTAAGAGGCAACTGAGAGAGGCAGATCCTTTCTGATGTGGCCACGGACCTGCTGTTGCAGCGGCCCACTGCTTTTCACAGTGATGTATCTTGTTTCTAAAAGGACCAACCACTTCTCCTGCCGATCTTTATCCAGACAAAATGCATTCATTTTACATATTCATGAATGTATTCATTCACTCCTGTCTCTACGATCTCAGCTTCCCCAACTGGCACTTCTTCTCTGTTTGTTAACCCTTTACACACTGCCAAATGGGACAGGAGCTCTCTAGAGCAGCTGTCTTTGTTTATCTGCTAGTGTACTACTTAGTACCAGGGGATTTAACCTCTTTTTTGAACCTTTCATCACAATGTAAGACAATAAAGCAATAATATTTATACTTTTTTATCACTGCCAACAGCTTTGCGGCAAAAAAGGGTCTTTTTAATAACATGTACTTTTTTGTAGAGTAGGTCTTATGAAATATGTCCTTGCCATTTTTCTGGGACTATTCAGCAGCAGATGCCAGACAGGTTAATCATTTATTTGCGCAGGAAAGGTCATAAAAGTTGTCTGCAGTGGAAAGCACACACTCCTTGTCGCCAAAAAGCAGATGCTGCATGAAAAGAGGCTGGAGAAACTACCTGCTCACCTTGATGTGATGCTTCTGCTTTCAGGCTAGAAGAACCACTCCTAGGAGTCAGGAGAAAATTTAGTCACCTTGCCTGGTTCTGTCCTTCCTCACTCCGGTGCAACGGCTAAGGAGAGTGTTAATTTTGGACTGTCACTGAATTTTGTGATGTGACCTTTTATTCATCAAGGGTAGGACAGGCCATCACGCCCACGTAAGCCACAGCAGAACAAGCCTCAGGAAGAGAGGATGGTCTCAGACATCAAGATAAAATACTCTGAACGTAGCCTTCAAAGCTACCGGGCCTCCTTGTCCTTTAATAAATCTTTAACCCAAAGCCAGCAGTGTGTTTCCACTTTGTAAACGTTAACTTTCGGGTCAAAGGGAACATAGCATGGGTTAATCACACACTATTTCACTTCATGCTCCTTCTCCTAGTCAAAAGAAATGACTGAACTTCGAGTTGGATTGCCCACACAGCCCAGACTTCCGTTTGGTTGATCTAGTTAAGAAAGAGTGTGTGTTTTTATTTATGAGCTTTGTCTTGTATTCCGCATCTTTTTGAGAGAAGTCCGTGGTGGTATGCTGAGAACAAGTTTCCCTGTGCAATTTCAGTAGGCATGGAACCAGAGTTTCTGTGCATTGATAAGCCCAAGGGGCACAACAAGCTGTATCTCAGTGATATAATGCAAAAGCAGGAGAAAGAGAACACATTTCTGTACTTAACAGTATTTGCAGCAGGGGTTGGCTAAGCAGCTAAACTGCCAAAGCTAGATTTCACAGTCTCTTTGCTGCCACAGATAGCTCTGATCATCTAAACCAGCTTCCTTACAAACATACTGGGGTACTTTTCCTCAAAGCTGTGTTAAAGCACATCTTTCAGAAAACTACTAATTCTACCCTGAAAAACCCCAATCGATGACAAATCTGCTTTCTTCCATTAACCATTTCAGGTGTCATCACTCTCACTGTTAGGGAACATCTAATTTCAAGATCCGTTTAGACTCAAGTCCTGAGAATCAGGGTTTATTGCAGCTTTGCCTGCACATTTGGAAAGCCCTTACACTGCCCATGTACCCACAGTTAGTGATGAAGACTCTTCTTAATTTCTTCATTGTGTATTCTCATCTATCATAAAGAAACGTTTTCCCCGTTTATTGATCAGATGTTAGAATAAACCCACAGTAGCGCAAGTGGATAATACCAAGAACAATACTTTTGGCTACATTGTCAGGCCCTCACTAGGTAGGAGAGCTTTGCAGTTGATTGGACATTTGAAATTAAAGAGGATTGGGACTGATTTTGTTCTCCTTCCCCTCTCGTACCTGACACCTACCTAAAGTTTTTTCCAAAACCAGTGTCTGTCTGAGGACCTAACGCACAGTGCTGCAGCAAAGCACACCCTAAGGAAAGCTTTACCTCTGAGCGCTTCCTGGTAACTTGCCAGCCAGTGACAGGTTCATCAATAATGATAATGGCTTTTTGTCAAAGAAAACTACTGCACTGAGCCACAGACTTGCTCAACCCTGTAGGAATCAAAGTAACCGGCATCCTCGTAAGGAAAGTTGAGACAGGAACATGACTTCTAATGGAAAGAGCTGACTAACAAAAGAAATAGAAGGATTAAGCTCCCTTTGCTGAAAAGCAGAAGCAGGTTTTCGATCGGTGAAGTCTGTCACCTCCTTAACAACTGAGAAACGAGGATTCAAGCCCCAACTTCACTATACCTCACTGAAAAATCTATTGACTGCAGGCTACGACACAGCAGTTCATATCTCATTTGTCATAAATAGAGCATATTGCAGCTGCCTCTGCAAATATTATCAATAATGAAAATTTGTATTAAGGTTGCACCCAAACCCCCATTACTGGATAGGTTTCACATGCTTAAAGCCAGTGGCACCTTTGCTAAAGATTGCTGCAAGGAGCCGGCAATCCTGTTGCTACAAGAACAAAAACGTATACTTAAGATTTTAAGGTTACTGTACACATGGGCTTCCTACTTTTCTGCATGGAAATCAAGAGGGGCAGATTTGGGGGATTTTCCATGTTTAGGACATAGTCATGCTTCTGACTATCCCCTCAGTCATCAAACTGGTCATAAATCAACCAGAAAGCTCTGCCGAGCCCCTCGGGAAGAGGGGAGGCTCATTGTTTATTTGCTATACATTTCACCTGTGTGCACATGGGAAGTCTAACACATCTCAAATGTACCTGCGTGAGCCATCTTCACTGACACCTCTGGTACACAGCATCTGGGCATGTATTTCTGCCTGGGAAATAACACGGAGAGATCGAGTAGCTCCAGTTTAAAGGAACTGGGTAAAAGTACTTTGAAGTGAAATGCGTGTGCCTGTGACAGACAGAAGAGACAGAGACAGACAGAAAGAGACAGACAGAAGGAGAAGGAGAGATGTCAGAAAGAGACAGAGAGACAGACAGAAGGAGAAGGAGAGATGTAGGAAAACAGAGAGACAAAGACACGCAGAGAGAGACGAACAGAGAGAGAAATCAAGTAGTACAGGAAGAGAAACAAAGCATGGCGGACAGAAAAATGGGAAGCAGAGGGCGGAACAGGGGGAGCACAAGGAGAGGGATCTTTGTGACCCTCAGTGACATGGAGGGGTGAGACATGGGAAGTGGGGAGAGAAAGGGGGATGGAAATTGGGAGAAAGGGAGCTGGAGGGACAGAGAAAGGGGGTGGACACAGGCAAGACAGACAGAAGGGTAATAGAGGGCATGGGGCTTGGGGGGGGAGCAGAGAAAAGAAAGATGAACAACATAGATGGAGGAGTGAAGTGTGGCACAGAGAAAGTGTTCGGTGCCACAGCCCCAAAACTGGAGGTGAACCTTTTCTGGGCAGCTGAAACAGGTGAGGTGCAAACAGCAATGCAACTGACTCCGGCTGCTCACGTACTCCTGGTTCTGATGAGAAGCTAGCACTTCCTTTAAAAATAAATGTAACATCATCAACATACATACACAACTCCTTTACACATCACCTTGTCCTAAGAGGAAAAATTATACATAATTGTGGTTACCTGCTGAGATCTAAACAAATAAGATACTTAACCTGGACTGGAGACCTATTTGCATTAAAATAGCTAAGATGTTGGATTCACAACATTACATTAACACAGGTGTAAGACAACCACTACATTCAAGCCTGTGATCCAAAAAGCAAACAGGGTTTGGCTGGACAATGAATATTTGGGAGAAAGATCAACACTTTTTTTTTAGTGACAATTTAAAACTGATGTTCAGACATTCTGAGACAGAAGTAAAGCAGAAGCACGGAAGGGATGGGGCAGTGAGGAAGGGTAAAGTCAATGCAAAGAACTGGGACGGTCATTCCACATCACCCGCTGGATCCTGACATTTGATATATACCACAGCAAGTGTGAGATATTCTTGCTCTACACACAAAACCAATATGGGTACAACCGAGGTACGGTGCTAAACTGGTGGCACTTGTGTATGGAGCTACTATCTCTGATTAAGATGCACCTAATCCCACACATCAATCCTAGTCAGCAGGTTAAAGGTGCCTGCAACAGCTTCTGCCAATTCCCATGGTTTGGCTTATTTATAATTATCAGTCCATTCTGCCTCTGCATTACATTTAGGAAAACAGAAGCTACCACTCCAAACAAAAAATGTATGGAGCTATTTCAAGAGAGCTACAGTGTGTGCCAGTCATGTAAATGTGAAAACTACAAAACAGGGATACTGCAATTATCCAAACCCCAAGCATGCAAAAACCATGAAATTTCAGGATTATATTTAAACATAACTTGAATATGCTAATATCCTTAACTCGGCCCTGATGAAACACTAGAAGAAAAGTAGGTAAAAATACATGGAAAAACCCACACAGGTGTTTTACAAAGCAATCTATTCTAATCAGGGACAGAAACGCTAAAGCACTGTAATCCTGCTCAGACAGGTCTGCAACCATTTTTCAGGGCTACTGATAGAGTACAGCACAGAAATTTAGCCTTTACCCTTTAGAATTATAACCGTGACAGCTACCTAAAGGATTTCAGTGCATTAAAACTAACTATTGCAGTTAAATGATTTGTTTATGTAGGACAGAGTTAAGGTTGGTGATATCAGAATAAATATTGCGACAACGTAAACAGCTTGGAACAACTCTGGTACTCATTTTCTTCAAGTTAAACATCCAGACTAAAATGAAAAAAGGGTAAACTCTGTCATTCTCAATGTAGTGAAAGCACTACAATTTGATAAACAGATACGTCAGAGCCTTGCCTCCAGGGAAGCCTCCTTCACTTCGCAGATGGGACAGTGGGACTGACCATGAAGTCACTTGTCAGACCACACAGCAGGTCAATTCAAGAGTGGATGGAGATATCCTGGGAGGAGTTTTATGGCTTACAGTTGTATGAATGCATCCAGACTTAGCTGAGCCTAGAGCAGGAGCCCCAGCCTCAAGCAAACTTCCCTCTCAATCTGCTAACCTTCTACCGCTTGCCCACGTGCTCTACTTTTCCTCGGTACTATTCACTTTATCTTGCCTCCCTCCTATCACAACAGTATCTTTTTCTAATTTGCCTCTAAATCCTGATTGTCATCACCTTCAGTCCCACTGATGCATAGGAACTATGCATTCTCTCCTCTTCCTGGAGTGTGAACTGATCTTCACAAGATTTCTCATGTGAAGACATTTCTTCTTTGTGGAGCCTCAGGAGTGAAATGCACAAATACAGATAAGCTGTAACTAGGACTTAGGTCACCCTACAGCATGCTGAGCAATGTTCCTTTTTTAATTGAAGAGGGCTACTTAGGGTAGTTGCTTCCTCCAAATCAAAGATCTGTACAACCACTGCTTTGTGCAGCATCTTAAACTAAATGGCCTCCCTTATTCTCCAACACTTCCTTCACCCTATGGCTTCTTTAGGAGAATTGGAAGAAATAGCCCTTGCTTGATTGTTCTGCTCTGCAGTTACTTGGTAACTGGAGGGAGCCCAGATCTGATTACCCTAAGACAGCACCTGACCTTGAGAAAATAATTCCAGCTTTCATTGTCAAAGGAGCAGAGAGACATTGGTGCTGTCATGAGCTGCACAGCTCAGACATGGGTTATCTGCTATGAATATTTCGGGACCTTATTTTCCCTGGTTGTAAAGTAAATGCAAACTAGTAACCTATTTCATACAGGCATCTAAAAACTCACTGCACTCATGTTTGCAAATGCTTTCTGGAAATGGCCTAAGGAAAAGCAAAGTAACCATATTTTTAGTAAGTTTGACTGGTGCACCTAGCTGTCATTTTGGTGCCTGATTAGTGGCAATAGGCAGTTTTCTATTTCTTTCCAAGCAGCTGCTAGAGAAGAGCTGCAGGCAGATGTAATCTGGAGACTGCAGAACTCTGCTCGCTGTCAATTTCACACCAGCATTTTAATTTCTTCTATCCCCATTTATTATTAATCTGTATTTATATCTAACTCTAGCTCTTAGTTAGCCTTTGCCAGAGGCTTAACCATTAGACGTAACTGTGAGGAAGGAGGGGAAAGAAGAAACTGCCATAAATCAGGCTTTTACCACTCCATATAATTATGGGGAGGTGAGAAACCGTGCAAAGCTTGAGCTATTTAGGAAGACAATACCTTGCACAGTAGATCAGACCAGGGCAAGTCTCCTTTATCCTTAGTGCTAAATATGACAAGGAAACGTCCCTATCACAGAACTTTCCTTCTAATCATGCTCAGTTCCTACTTTTTACAGGGCTTTATATCCTCTTTTAAATTTCTATCCGTTCTAATTCAGAGGATGTTCTTACACTTCCTGTTTTCTGAATCCGCTAAGCTCTCAGGCTCAGTAAGACCACGTCACATTTGTTCCAAATAAGCACTGTATAAAAGCATATGTTTTCTATCAGCTTTCCATGCATTGCCTTTTCATTTAAGAGCAAGACCACACTCAATTATGAAAAGATAAACAGGAGTACCTGATTCCTTTGTTCTCTCCAAAGTAAACAATTTTAATTTAAGCAGCAGAATTAATACCATTTATTTTCTACTCATGATTTTCTTTTTAAGGCTTCAAATCTCTTTTCATCTCTTGCCTATTTCTTTTATCCCTTTTGAAAAGGACTGAACAGTGTGTTCCAGGTGAGACAACACCATTCATTTAATGAAGGCATTCTATTATTTTCCAGACCATTCCTTACCCATCCTGACAATTTTGCTCACTTGTTTTGTTCACTTTACTGTAAATGAGAAGCCTGCTCAGTGTCATCTTTCCTTTAGAGGTAAGATGAATGTAATTCATTGCAAAGACTGTCCATAAGTTTTCCAAAATGGAGACAAAGATGTCACGTATACGTGCTGTGTATGATAAAGTTTCCCACAGCAATGTGAGAGGCATTCAATTTATTGCACGCTTTCCCCAAATGTTCCCATATATCCAGACAGCCTGCAATCCTAAGAAACACTCTAGGCTTCAGATTAGACTCTTCCCCAAGTCTTCTCCAGCAAAAGTAGCTTCAGCAGTCTACCCGGCCAAAGCACAGTATCATTTTACTCTGCTTGACATAAGCATTATTGTCTTTAAGCATCCAGTCGGAATGGGAGTGTCGTTAGGAACTCAGAGAAGTCATCTTCCACTTCTTCAGTATTCAATCATAATGAAGGCTCTTCAGTGTTCCTCCTCCAAACCTTTTCCTTTCAGAGAAGCCAGGAATCTAGAGACAAGAAACGTAAGTTGTCATGTCAGAATCAGCATGAGCTCCCACTAGCCCACATTCGAGTCCCTGTTACCAAGCCAACTGCAGCTATGCCTTCCTCTTCCACGCTGCCTCCAGAATCAGGACTAAAATGCTTCAGTTTACTGCTCGAGGAACACCATCCATTAAATGAGATGCAAAACTTGAGTATGGCTCATTTGTTCTATGAAGCTCCTTAAGGCTTTTTGGCAAGGGTTACAATGAAAGCCTTAATTTCTTGGGCAAATCCTAAACCAGTTAATTACAGATTTCAAAGTCCGTATTTCCCCCCACATTCAAATGCATACAAGAATTTCTCCTCCATTCATCTTTAAAACTATTAAATAGTATTATCAAGTTCTGTTAAACAGCTGTTGAGACTTTATGCCTTCTAACCTGAGACAGCAGCCCTTCACTGGTAGTTGAAAGTACAGTTTTATCAATTGCTGAAAGCTTTAAGAAAACCATCAGAATAAAAGTGGCTGCAACAATGCAAAGGATTAGCACTCCTGCTTTTGCAGCCAATCTGTAGACGCTGCTTACACCGTGACAATGAGTGCTTACAAAGAAAGTCTACTTGAAACCATCAGAAACTTCTCTGGCTTAAGGGTATTTCAAACAGATTTGCAATCCGATGCACCTGTGAATCCCCCATAAGAAAGAGATGCACTGCTTTCTAATACCATGTGTCTGTCCTATTGGTGGCATCATAAAATTATTTGATTACAGTCCAGAATAACTTTTAGATATCTAACTGCACACAAGCAGAAACAGCAGACCCAGTAAACACATCCTCCCAAAACAATTCCATACTCTCATAGGAAATACAGTATATTAAAATGGAAGGCGTCAACCAAGCACTACAAATCACGCCAGGAGAACATGGGCATGTATGGATGGTATAGGATGAAAATGTAATTTATAATACAGAGTAGATTGCTTAGGTTACATACTTCATTGGTAAACTGAGAAAGCTAAAGAGCTTACCCAAAATAAAAGTCCACTAAAAAAGCACAACCTAAATTTAGTTAGGGTTTTCAGGCCCAAAACTCAGACAGATATGCACGGTATTCATTCAGGAATTGTTTTGTTCATCTCTGAAAAGCAATCATCTCTAAGGGTAAAATCAGGCAGATTTTGCACAAAGGTTCGTCTCATCAAAACTGCTTTGGGAATTCGAAAAGGAAAAATGCAATCATTATAACGAAAAAGTAGCAGGACACCATAGCTAAAAACTTATCTGCTTTAGCTTTTTTTATATCAAAGTCACTAATTAAGAGTAACAATTATTTATCAGAGATCTGATTGAAGTCGTAGCTACAATTTGAAACTTATCATTCTTTTCATCCTGAAGAAGTCTGTAATAGAAATACCTCAAAACACGAGTGATCGAAGAGACCTATCGTAGAAAACCCACAAATACATTCGTAAGATTTACATTAAGTAGATAATTTCAAATAATAACATTAAGAGGTCACAACGAAATCTCCAGTTCCCATCTGGATTTTGTCTCTTTAAATATGACTGTCCACTACTTGAGATTTGTTTTAAGCTTTTGAGCTGTTTTCAGTGAGGCAGATGAAAGTAGTCATCAGAAGGCTGTAATCTTTGGCACGCGGCCATGAGAAATATACAGTTAATCCCTGGCTAGCCACTAAAAATGATCAAATAAGAAGAGTAACATTCTTACATCATGCATGAAAGACAATCAGCACACAAGCAGATTTCTGCATTAAGCTATCATCCCCATGAAAGGGAGACTTCCTTTCACTAGAATGTGGGGAGGAGGGGAGAGGGGAAGAAAAATGGCATCATGCAGAACTGAAAGAGGAAAAAGCAAATTTATTTTTAAAAGGCATAAAAAAACGCTCAAAGAAAGTAAGCATTTTGTAATTCATGACTATTTTTTCCCCACTCTCCCTAAGGGGCTTTCAGCACAGATACATCTAATGATACGTTCAATTGTATTTCAGTGGTGCCATTCATGGTATTTTGCAAGCACCGCACAGATACGGTAAGTGGAACCTCGCTACTCCCCACATAGTAAACTGCACATGGGAAGGTGGGGGGCACAAAAAGTTGAAGTGGCCTGCCCAAACCAGGAGAGTCCTTTTGTTAGTTCTTCACCAGCTGTACTGAAAACAGTTAACTCAGCCATTTAGGAATTAATTACAAGCTGGTATCATACTGCCACTTTCCTTGTGGCTCCACTGGTTCTATGAAAACTACCTGTACAAAACATCAAATGCTAGTCCCAGCTGTGCAAAAAAAGCCTTTTCATTGACCTTCAGGACAGCATCTCTGGCCTAAATCTGCAACCAAGCAGCCTGAAGCTGACAGATCTGAAAGAGATCATATTTGCCCATTTTACCTCACTCTTGCAACTTCTACTATGTTAGCATACTTAATTATTACACTGCCAATCACATTACAAACACTTCCACTGACAAGAGTCAGCCATTTTTCTGTCTATCCAAAACAGCTGTGCTCCCACAGATTTAAAAACTCAATTACCAGCATAGATTATCATTTAAGTCACATGAAGCCCATGTTTTAAAGAGGACTCTGTCAGCAGTTCCCATCACACAGGGAGAAACAAAACAAAAAAGGAGGAAAAATGACAAACCTGATTGCCATCTCTCAAGAAGTATCTCTTCTCTATGACCTGGGAAAAACAGAGAATGATCTCAGCTGGCACAGCATATGCATAACCTCAGATGCCAATCAACACTTCACACTGGGACAAGGTCTGAACCCATGTCCCCTGCTCCAGGCCTATTGCTTTAAGTGAAAAGCTCTATTACACATAGAAGGAGTTGCCACCTCCAGCAATTCTTAGTAAAGCTGTGTTATCCCCAACTTCTACATGTCTAATTTAGTTAGCCCTCTTTAGTAATGGAGGTGATGGTTTGGGTGTCTCCTTACTGCATCAGTGTCAGTTATTGCCACCCCTCTTTGCAGGCACAGCAGTTCTGAGCACTAGCAAAAGCTCATTCTGCAGGTGCATAACAACTCCAGTGGTTCCGAGTAGCCCCTGGGCATAGGTGATGCTTGAGAAGAGGTAGCCTGGCTTGCTCTCTGAGAATGATGCACAAACTGTCTGTCCTGTAGGATATCTATGGAGGCAGTACTGTCAATCCAAGAATCAAAAAGTGATTTGTATCACCCTGTACGACCTATGCCCTCCTCCAAAGAAAATTCAGGCCAAATTTCCTCTAAAGCATGATGTGTTACAGGAGGTGATCAGCTCTACTATGATTTCTTTGTCCAGGGGATGCTTAAACCAGAGCATTCCTTCTGTCATTTTCACAGTAGGCCTTGATGCTCTCTTGCGCAGGAAGGGAGAGTAATATGCCAAATTTCTTAATTCCTAAGGTTTGCTTTAACCAGGAGCAACAGAGCTAACCATAGTCTTGTAACTCCCCACATTACCACCTTAGCACACTGCAAACCCTCTGGCCTGCCAAAGGACTCCAAAAGCATATGCAGAGTGTCTTTGCACATCTGTGAGTTGTGTTTCATTGCTCTATGCAGATCAAGAATCAAACCTTCAAGCAGATCAGCTATTTTCTGGAAGTTTCCAAAAGCAGACCAATCTTTGGCGTCCCCACACCTGGCTTGAACCAACTCAAAAAATGGAATGTGAAAGGAGCAGCTATCTGCTGTTCCATGTTCACATCACAGACAGCGTTCAATCCATAGAACAATAAAACATAATTTAATTGACTTGATTTACCTTATCAAAAAACCTGCTTAGCTTGACAGCATTGGATGAACCTGCAGCCAGGTAACGAGGATTGGTGCAATCCTAGAACACACAAAAGACAACAACAAACCAAACACAAAGAAATCAATGCAAGGAAGCCATACACGTGGAAATCAACATACCCTTTCCCCTGACACATGCACATGGGATCAGTTAAGGAAAACACTGTATATCTGCTGATTTCTGCTCCACAGTCATTTGAGAGAAAAGCCCAACTTCTGTTCTGTGAATCAACCGGAGAATTCTAAGTGCCCCGCTATGTGTTCCACATCTTCCTTCTGCCACCAGCTATACAGTCAGCTAATAATTTGTACAGGCTACACAGTGCTTGTGTGCATATATACAAGCACTCACACAGCACGTGTATTTTTATACATATATATACACATTATATATACATAAAAAGTGATCTTGATGTTTCATTCAAAGATAGTCTGTGTCAGAACTAAGAACAGGGAAGAGAAAACTTAACTCCCAACCACCAATTCTAAGCTTCAGTGACCTTATCTAACACTGCCTATACCTCCCTATAGTGAAACAAAGACGATCGTTTCATCAAGCAAGGGGGACGGCCAATCAAAATGTGCATGACTCCAGCATTACTGAGAAAATGTCCAAAAGCCCAGTTTTTGTAACAACATCTCTACTTACTAAAAATCGGAATCATTCCCATATAAAAGAAAAACAACACTGGTGACAAGGATACGAACCAAATTTATCTCTTCGGCATTGAAATCCTCAGCCAAGAAAGCTGTTCTAGTCAAAACTTCATTCCGCTTAGTTTCTGGGATCTGATCCAGCTTTGTTCCTATTACCAGCAGCGGAATCTGGTTATCAGCAAACTGTTCACGGTCATAGTCACTGATGAGGGGAAACAAATACAATTCCAAATGAAGCGATGGTCATGTAAATGGGCACAGGGGTGCCATCAGCTCCCCTGTCCGTTTCAAGTAACGGTCATTTATTTATTAAGGGTCATTATTTATCTAAGTGAGAATGTGCTGTATCTGTAAATTAAGGAAGGGCTTCTGCATCTAAGTCACTACACAGGGATTGAAAGGAAAGAGAAAAGAAACCACATGAGCTGCATTTCTTCTCGGCATAGATGAACTGCAGAAGAAATGCTAACACAAGGAGGAAAGAAAGAGGAATTCCAGTACTGTACCAAGTGTGTGCAGCCACCAGAGACCGATCAGGGAGCTGGCATCTCTGAAAATCTAAAGTCCCTACACATATACACTTTTTAAGGAGGGACAATGGAATAAATTGCAACTGTGAAACACTACCCCTTTCCACCTTAGATCAATGAGGGTTGCAATAACAATTCTGTGGCGGCAAGTTACTAATTCTTCTACATTCAAGTAAAGGTAGCAACTACAAGCTGAATGCCAACAAGCTTTCATTCAGATATGAATAATGATCAAAGATAGCCTTTATAAAATAAATAATATTGCAATTAAATGTCCTCACAAATCCAAGCTCCAATCATTCCCCTCACACTTGTCTTTCATTTTTACCTGAACCAAGATCTCTAGAAAGTAACTTTACAACCAACAGCAACAACTTGACCAAGCAATTGCTAGTGGCTGAGCATCTGTCCCTGACAGAAGTTAAGCTTTTGAAAATTAAAACAATTGTGAAGAACCTGTATGTGGAAAAACTGGAGAAGTTTGCAGTTTATATAGTGCAAACCCTCCTTCCCTTCTCCCATGTTTCTACAGAAACGCCTGTGTACCAGCACAGGCAGATAAACAATTGATATTCTTCCCACAAAAAGCTACCCCTTATTATTGCTTCCCTGCTCATGTGTGAGGTTTATCAATTATCTTAAAACCTCCTTGACTACGTGTATAACCGGAGCATGGAGATACAGGAGGAAACACTTGACAAGATGTTGGAAAGCTAATTATGAACATGCTGTTTAAGCAGAGTTTTCCAAGCTCTTTTTTAGCCACACTCCTGAAATAATTCCCTCACCACCCAAAACAAAAAATAATTAAGTGAACTTCCTCAGTCTTGGTGCACTGAGGGAAAGCCTTTTGGAACAGAGACACGCCAGCCCATGACACTTCCTGTACAAGGGCTTTGCATGTCTCAGTACGGACACAGAAGACTTCAGGTATCAGGGACTGGACCCACTCTCACAGATGCCTCAGACAAATGAAGGACGCAGTAAACATCTTTTCCATTAAAGCAAGGTCTCTGCCATACAGTTTGGGAATCTACTGGCAGAATGGCCTGATTGGCAGTGTAAAACAAAAGAACAGTGGTTTTCTTTGATATCCATTTTTTTCTTTCTTTTTTTTTAAAAGTCTAGCCACATCTAATTTCATATGGCCTTCAAGTAGCCTTAGGGATGAACAAAGACTTCCATAACAGCTTGGAATTACTGCGTCTTAACCCTGCACATGTTTTTCACTCACCCATTTGTCACGAGAACTCCTGTTGGAGCGACATCTCTGTTGAGTGCTTCCAAAGACCAGCGATACAAATTCTGGGATGATTTCTTGTTGGTTAAGTCATGCACTAAAATTATTCCTAAAGTGAAAGAGAAGGCAGCAAGATGCTATTTAATGATATATTTTTTTTTCATTATCTTACCAGAATGACATCTGCAGGTTCCCAGATATGTGAGAATGAAGAAAGGGAAATAAAACCAGTTCAGTTACAGTGAACGAGTAAAGCTGAAAATATCAGTATGCAACAGGTTTTTTAAAGCTGCTTATCAGGAATTGGATAAGAGCTAAGAGAAAAATCTCATGAAAGGAGGAAATGAACAGCCACCTCAGGGTTCAACCTGCAAGAGGCTTGCAGGCATTCCCTGATTCTGCTCTGTCTAGCCCTAATGATACTGAAACTCTGTATTACTGCAGCAGAGAATTTAGCCTCTCTCCGTTTTACCTAATTGGTAAACATAGCTATCTTTTTGTCACACCATCTAAGAAGTCTAAAGGCTGTTTCTTTGTTTCAAAGAGTTTAGAGAGCACTATTGCTTTCCTGCATTTTCAAGAACTAATGCTACATACTTGGGGAGGTATCCAAAGGGGAAACAGATTCTGATAAACTTTCACAGTCCACCAAATGGCTGGTAGAAACATGAATTAATAAGATTTAATGTATTTAAGATTAAGCTTCTAGCATTTTTCATTACCATGATCCTTCAAAATGTAAAATCTAAGATAGAAAAACAGCCAGCCAAACTTCCTAGCTGTGCTATTAACAGACACCCACTTCTGATAACCACAGTTCCTAACTCAATTACCAATTCCTGCTAGCAAATTTCTTCTATTTATTCACACCTTCTGCAACCTGTGGAATGTTCCCACTTCCTCCAGACTTCAAACCATCATTAATTCAAGGACAAAATGGAATTATACCCCTTATCTTCATCAGGATTTGTTCTCAGCACACTTCACAGCCCACAGGTGGAGAAAACTTATTAATTTAATCTTTCACCTTAACTCCAAAGGTGCCACCCACTGTACAAACTATGAACACACCACATTTCCACAACCATTCTCCACTACCCCACACGACTGTGCACAGACTCTCCTGTGAGAGTTCCCAGCATATCACATAGCCCTATTTCAAAGCATTTGTCTCAGTAACAGCATAAAAAGGCAACTCAACTGCGTGTCCACCCCCAGCGTAGGGAGAAAAAGCCTGATACAACATAACTTGGCCTACGGTAACAGATTCAGAGGCACTGCCGCATCATCTGTGGGAAATGCTCTCCACCTCCAGACACTCTTCCTCGGTTCTGTTTTTGATTGGTCAGTTCCCTTATCTGCTTCATGGAAAACCTACACAGTTAGTTGCACCAGCAGAAAAAGACTATGTCAACATCAAAAAAGGGCAGGCAGGACCAATGACTACTCAAGGAAATGTTCCTCCCCCATTAAGGTCTGCAAGCCACAGCCTTACTGCCTAGTCACTGTCCTAGACTATCGGAGTCCACACACTAGATGCAGGGACACCAAAGCAGAAGATCTGCAGTCAAACCAAAAGCAAACCGTACCTAACCTTGTCAACAACCAGGTCTCACTGACAGCCTGCACAGATGCTGCCACAACCAAACATTAACTGTCTTTTGATCTCAGTTTTCAGACCACTGCAAGCCCAGAAAGCACAAGCAGTCAAGCAGAAGGAACGCATTCATCTTCTCGTCTTAAATCAGGTCAAACAGAGGCAATTTGTGAGACAAATTCCTCTAACGAAGGAATTAATGTAATGAAAGAAACCAGAGCCAAGGCTAACTACCAAAGTCAACAGTTTTCATATGCGAGCTGCCTAATAATATCTTTTGGGCAGTGGAGATAAATAACTATTTTAATACATCATCAATTATAATTCAGACACATAAGTTCAAGATTTCATCTCCTAATGGGCTGCTCTAAGATATTTCCAAGTCTAACCCATACTCACTGGCATACACTGGATGTGGTGTCAGAAAGAAATACATTTTTTTCATACACCAAAGAGGCTTGCTTTGAGGGCACAACTCAACTCAAACCTTATCTACAGAGGTCTGGTTAACAATATAAGCAAGAGGTACCTACAACACAGTTTTCTTCCTGGGAAAGGAGGAAGAAATAACTAGTTAAATAATCACAGAGCAAAAATGTTTATTGTATGGCTAAACACATTATTGAAAGGCCCTCAAATGACTGGGAACAAGAAATGAGAATCAAACAGAACATTTGAGACGAATTTTCAGAAGTGGTTGTTAATCTAGTATACATCTATTTTTAGTGAACTATCCTTGGATGCCAAAAAGTAACAATTGAAATACTGCATTATTAAGTTTATAATCTCTTATTTGCTCTTATTAGTGGTACAGATGAACTAGTAGGCTTTTAAGTCAGTATCTCAACTGAAGGCATAAAATACTACTTTCTATCTACAGCAAGTTGCAAGATTCAATTATTAAAAATAATTTTGGAAATTAAATGAGCAGAGGCATGATGGTTATCAGCACATTGCAATTTTATGAGAGAACAGTTCAAATTTGCCAGGGTAGGATATAACTATGAAAGGTCATATAAATTCAAATAATTATTTCCCTGCTGTAGGTTTTGGAACCAAACAGACAAGAAAATATAAATCATATTTCTGCATGTGTATCAGGCCTGGAAAGGTGAAGGCAACCTTTATGTCTGCAAGTGTAGCTGGAAGGGACCTCACTGCAACTTCAAAGACTCCCTGCTGTGCCAGCTGCACAAGACTGAAGTGAAAGGCTGATGAAGCTCATCTGCACAGGTTTGCCTAAAATAGCTTTCCAGTTCAAAACTGCATCCATAAAATTCCGCCTACGAATAGTATCAGGTTTTTTCCTGTATAAGTGTGCTGGAATCAGAAAAGAGAACAATATAGCCCTCAGCCAGACTTAAAGGAATCCTGCCCCAGAACCAAGAGACAGCTCGTAACAGAAACAGTGATAAAACCAGATTTACACCAAGCAAACTTACCGTTCAGCAAGTTATAAAATACTGCTCGTGTGCTTTTCACACTAGTGGCACAACCCACTGAACCTCCAACATCCCACAGCTCAATGTAGTAGGTCTTCTCTTCTGGAGTCCCTTCTTTGTAGTCATGGATCTGATGAAAAATTCACATCATACATAACCACCGCATCAGCTCACGGGAGTTAATCCACACAACACTTACACATTCAGCTGAAAGGATTATTGTACTTGGATAGAAATTTGTAAATTCTCATGTTGACACCATTTCAAATCTCTCAAGTAGAAGAGATGGAATGAGTCAAGCAGTGACCACTGGATACCACAGCTCTTATATGAGGTGGAGCTTGGTGAGTCAGCAGGGAGTATCCTTTCCACCTCAATATTAACAAACCTAATGCCTCATGATGTGCTTAGAAATGGCATGTTGCTAAAGCAGATGAAAAAGTAAGGTCATGACTTCTTACAGTTGTTAAAACCCAGGTGGTAGTACTGCAAGAATATTAACATAGGTGACCACATCAGATTCCAACTGACCACATCTTTTTCCTCTCCAAATTCTCATTGACTTCTCAACTGAATTAATCAATCAACAATTTTTGCCCCAGTATCTGCTAGGCAGTTTCGCTTCACAGTCAACCAGGATTGCCGCATTTCTTTCCCGAAACTTTGGAAATACATTTCAGCATTCTTTGAGGTGAAACTCATAGATAAGACAGGATCATTCCTAACCTATGGCAATGCATTTCAAGGAGAATGCAGCAAAGAGCAATGAAGGAAGAAAGCATTTATCACCACCCCATGAGGATTGTAGGTTGGGCCAAAAAACTATTAGATTAATATCATTATTCCTCTAATAGCAGGTCCTGCAATAAGCAGAGAGGAAGAGAAGCAATCCTATGGTCACGCTTAGTCTCCTCAAATTAAACAAGCAAATTGTTTTTCCCCAGTATGTTTGCCTGACAATTTAGCTGTGCATTAGTGTTTCTCAGGGAAGCGTGCTTTAAGTTCTGTGCCTTCTGACTTAAACTGGCCGCTCCATGACTTGTAACACACCAGTGGCCACTGTGGTAAGGAGAGGTGCTACAAATGACAAGTATCTTGTCAGCTTTTGACAACCTTCTAAGGTCAAAACTTGCTCACACAAGTGCTCGGCTCATATTTGATACTACTGACTTCAAAAGATTAAGCTCTCAGCAAAAGAAAACCCTGAAACACACCTTTCTGGGGCGAAAAGTAATGAAAAGAAGAAAAAAATGTCAAGGCCCTTCCCTTCCCTTACACGTTAAGCAAGGGCTACAAAGAGGTCTGGCACATCACCTACTCGAACGTCCACCGAGCAGCCCACTGTCCAGGACGGGTTTCCCAATACCTGGTTTTGGCATAAGAGGTGAACAAGCGAAGATTTTCCGACACCTGCAAGAGCACACAAAGGACAACTCCTGGGAGAACACACAAGGGCAGGTAAAAGGCCAAGAGGTGACAGGCAGAAGCACCAACTAAACGCGGATGGTCCCGACAGGGGCGGGTAACGGCCACCGGTCAGTGCCCAACGGCCGGGGCAAAGGGGGAAGGGGGGCAAGGAGCAAAGACCCAAGGGCCAGCGGGGGGGCCCGCACTCCTGGCCCCAGGGTACCG
>NW_008794088.1:3270116-3288024 GCF_000699145.1 Aptenodytes forsteri
TGTTTACGGCGCTGCTGGCGGGCCGGGCGCGCCGGCACCGCCCGCGGGGGTCCGTGCTCCCCGCACGTTGTCCGGCTGGGCCGCTGCCCTGGGGCCCTGCTTCGCCTTTGGCTCCAAACCAGCGTCTGCCTCTCCTCGTCTGCTGTTTACGGGGGTTTTCTTGTTTGTTTTTTTTAGGAGATACTGCTGAGCCCCTCAAGTCTCTCGCCCTACAGGAGCCTACACAATCGGATGTTCAAAACTCAACACATAAAAGTGGGTAGGGAATAGGAAGCCATGCAAATAGTATAAGGGGTTCTCTACTTCGCTTGGCTTTAAAGCTTAGTCTGCTACTATAGTCTAGGAAGCCTGTGCAATGTGTGATTTGAAGGAAGCTGCAGGATTATGGAAATCTGAGGAGTAATTGACACTGTAAAAAATCTAGGGTGCAGTGAAATGGGCTGGGTGTATCGAGTCAACAGCCTGCTGCTGTCAAAAGGGACATCTTTAAGCTCATTCTTTTGTGCCACATTTGGCCATCGGCTGAGGCCATACAGTGATACCATTCAGTTCTCCAGGTCAGCAAGATATTTTCTTTTTGTGCATTAGTTTTCTGGCTTCATGAGCTTGCTGGTTCCCTGAGAAGCAGATGAACATCACATCTCATAATGGCACTAAGCTCTTAAATGGGTCCAACTGTCAAACTTGTATCATTACAAGTGGCTCAGAATGAGTAAGGAAGATAGGCATTCTGAAAAGGCTGTTCAGCAGTGCACAGTTAAGGTACACTTTCATGAAATATAGGTGGTTTAACATTTTTCAGCCACGAAAGGTGGAGTTTCTTCTTTTTTCTCTTCCCCTGAACTGGCATCCTCTCACATCTGCTGGTTCTGTTGCTCATCGGGCTTTTCCACTAGCTGATTAAACTGTTGAAAAACCTAGTAAAAGGAAAAAAAAAAAGAAAAAGAAAAGGTATTTTTCTGCCTTTTAGTGATGCAAATTGATGCACAGGAAGGTCTCATGAGTGCCAGAGCTGGCATGGGAGAGGGCAGAGCCATGTGCTTGGGAGAGGAGCAAATACCGTTCTGGCAGCAAAAAGGGATGATGGGAGTTTCATTACTACCTTCCAATTCCTTTAAGATACTATTTACAGCTCGTTTTCACACAGGATGCTTTAGGGAATTCTAAACAAAAACTACATGAATTAAAGCTAACCTGGTATCTTGCTATTTAGCTTCTCTGTTTCTTTATTGCTTACATCCACAGTATATACACTTGTTTGCTACACCCTGATGCACTGAAACTTTTCTGAACCTAATACTTTCATAAATCTTTGTCTTCTTTCTGCAATTCCTGAAAGTCAGATAATACCACTCACATCATCTATCATGATGAGAAGTGTGGTGTTCCAGGTCTCATTGAATCCAGGATATGAAAAACAATTACTGCTTTCTTCCTGTCAGAAACTTAACAAGGAATGCTGTACTTCAGTGCGATCATGACTTCTTAGGCTTGATATTTGTGAGAAATGCTCTTACTTCTTTTCCTTTAAAAAAAACCCACCAAAACCTTACAACTTCATTATGTGAGGGCCAATGTTGAGATGTCTCCAAAATAACAGATACTCTTCTGCTGGTATATGTTCAAATCGGAGTGTAAATTGTAAGAGTTTCTGGTGTCTGTGGTTAAAATGTTCTAGTGGCTTCACGTTACAGTTGAGTCAATTTAACATCTTTGCCACCACGTGGGGAAAGCTCGCTCTTCTATATCCCTAGCCATGCTTTCTTCTCTCTGCTTTGCGTAGGCTCTAGTCTGGTAACAGAAATGATTCAGTTCTTGAACTTTTCTCCCTTGCCCTCCCTCTAAAATACCCTACTTTTTTTGGCATGTTAGTTTTTCACTTTTTTATCAACTTGATTCACCTTGCTACATGAATAGGCAACTGTCAAAATTAACACAGAATGGTGGGGGTTGTGGCTGAAGGCTGGGAAGGAGAAGAAAGACTTCTTTATGGGAGGGAGGGTACAATTTGACTTAAGCTGTAACAGGAAACTGTACCTTCACCATTCTAGCCACTAAGTTTGGCCTTCCATTAGTAGTATGCTCCATTTTTTTTCTGCAGCTACCACTGTAAATAGTTTGTTAACGCCAATGTGTGTTTGAAGTACTTCTGAGTATTACATCTGTTTGTATACATGCACATAGGTAGTCCTTTAATTTACTGACATCTTGCTATTGTTTATGTCAGGTTTAGATTATGAATGTGATTGAGAATTACATCCTGAGCCTGCATTGTTCAATTTCTGCCTTGCATGGTCAGACCTTGTGGCCTCAAAGATTTAGTGAAAAAGAGCATTAACAATTTAAATTGGGTGTGGGGGAAAATAGGAAACACCTTTCTAAGTGTGGACAGTATGTCTGATAGACCTAGGTTCCCAGCCAACCCTGCAACTCCAAGTTTTCCTCCAAAAGAGATCTGGGGTGTTATAAAGGGTTTGTATACCCAAAAGAGTCTGAAGAGCAGTCTGCTTCCTTTTTCAAGATCCTGCTTTTAAAATGTTTACCTTGTCAAATATATCAACAGTGAGACTTCATTAAATTTTTTAAGGTAAAATTACTAATGGAATTAATATAAGCCTCCAAGTTATATGTTAAGACAAGGTGATGTTCATTTGCAGTATTGGATAAAAATTCAGGTTAGTTCACTGGCTGACTTACATTTTCATAACTTTTAGTTCTAGTTTCATCTACATTGTGGCTTCTAGGTATCACCTTTTTGGCACTTTTCATCTTTTGTCTCAGCTTTAGTCAGGAAAAACAGGAAGAAAAGCAGATCCAACAATCCTTAGCACAATTCCTGTTCGAGATCTCAAAAGAATTCTTGAAATCTTTCTATACAGAGAAGAAAAGTTCAGTTGCTTTGATGCTGCATCAGGAAGGTCTTGACCAGTGGAGATGTTTGCTCAGTTGAATTTCTGGCTTCTATATTGTCTTTGGTTCCATCATACTGAATGTTTTTTTGCACTTGCTCTCCTCTCGATTTCTTTATTGACATCTCTAGTTATGCTCAAGACCTACGCCTCGTGCATTTTACTCAACCTGAGGTATGATCTCCATTTTGCAGACAGTACCTTGAGTTTCTTCACCCAGCAGATCTGATTGTATTGCGTAACTGTAGGTCTTTCTTCCCAGTGTTGTCTTTTATAGCCACATCAATATCTATTCTTACATTTAGAGCATTTAAAAAAAAAAAAAAGTGTATTTAGGATTGCTGTCCTACTGTGATAACATAGACAGATCTACTTTCCTCCTATACACATAATACTGAATTGTATTCATGTAATTACCCAGAACAATTCCCCAACAGCTCTCTCTTTTATTAAAGCCCATGTTTAAATTTTGAAATTTTTCTTCTGGGTGTTTCTGAATATCATCCTGTCCAGCATGCTTTATTATTGGTGCTGTAGGTGCTTACTGCGTAGTGGTGTATCTTGGCCATTGTTTTTCTGTTGTTTTTTTTCCCTGACAATGTCCCTTGATGTTCATACATTATTAAGGTCAGTACAGACATTATTATGAAACAGATGCACGTCCATTAAAACCTTGTTAGGAGATGTTATCATATTTCTTTGCACACGTAATTAATTCAGGCTTGACTTACTGCTTTGATGGAAGGTGAAATTACTGCTCAAGGATGCAGTGGTAAAGTCCCCTGCTTTTGAATTTTAAACTGATGTTCTTGTGGCACTGGATTACAATTTGTGAGCTGGATCACTGTCTTTCTTGCCTGGTGAAGGGTAGTAAGGATTTGCAGCTCATGTCCTGTAGCCTGGGATTCATTGTGGGCCAGATGTCAGCTTCTAGAGAAACAATTTGTTAGCCCCTGGCCTGGTGAGTTCTGGCAGCGATATATGCTCGCTCTTGTGCCATCGTTCTGTATCACGTAGCTTATATGAGAACATGATTATCAACAGTGATGTTGTAAAATATACATTCATCCAACCATATAGATCTTGTTCGAGCCCTTGCTTTTGATCAGTTTGGCATTGGGCCTCAATGTAATATAAAAACTGGTGTTTGCTGAACATGTGTCCATGCTCATTTTTAGAGCTGTTAGTTGTGTTCAGCATTGTTGATTTTCATGTAGCAAAGTTTGACAAGGGTGTTCTTTGGCGGCTTTATTCTTTTTTTTTTCTTTCTTAAAGCTGACCCTAGTTGGTTGTCTCACCCAAAGGCTGTCTTCTGCAGGATTTAGAATTTAATCCCTGTTAATCAACTTTTTGAGGTGGAGATTAATGGGAAAGAATGGTTTGTGGTGTTTTCAGGATGCTTGTATTTCCATATATCCACGCCTGGAAGACAACCAGTGTTACACTCAAAATGCCCACTATCACCTGAGGATATAGAAGATTTGGACATCACTAAAAATCTCCAGTAGAGCAGAAGAAATAATTGTGTAAAAACTCCCGGTTCCACTAGATAAAAAAAAAAATTTTCTAGTGATTGACACTAAGAAATACTGTTAAATCTCTAACTATTGCTGAAAACCAAGGGAAAAGTGTATACTTTTAGAAGTGGTTTTATTTATTGGTCCCTTGTAGGTCTCAGTTTAAGTTGTTTGAGTGCATTATTTGGGAAATTGTACCTTAAACCTGTTGTGAAAGCGGCTGTGGAAATCTGCAGCTGTCTTATCAATGAGATTCTTGCAGAGAAAATGCTTTCCATCAGCTCTCAGATGAGGTATCCAGAGTGAGATGTGCTTATTTAAAAACACTTTTCTCCTTTTTTTTGTTACAACTGATGTTCTGAAGGTCACTGCCCACTGCAAGTTGCGTCGCCAAGTTTTTCTGCAAGGAATTTTTAGGGGACAGTGAATTGGTGAGGAGAGAAGTTTTTTTGTTTGTTTTTGAGATCAGCACTTAAAAACCTTTTGGCTTTCAAAATTTGACTTTAAATCTCTTCTGGGGTGCCAGGTTTTATTTAAAATTGATCTTTACATTAATGTTATACTGTGCTTAAACTCTGAATAAGATTTAATCTATTTGAATAAATAAAGGCTTCTGGCCAGCTTCTGCATTGACATTGTTTTATAGTATCAGTATGTTGCTGACAGATGCAGTCGAAAGCAAGATTTATCTTTAAGTGACTGAAAGACTGTAAAAATACCAACAGAATGAAACTGATTTTCGAGGACAATGTCCTGTGACGGTATTCAGATTGGGTCTGACTTAGAGATTCAAAAATACTGTATGGCTAACTCATGATGGGGCATCCTTTATTGCTAACGCTTTTACCTTTAACACAAAGCTCTATAAAACTGTCCTTTGTGTGAGATAAATCATTATGTATCTGGCATGCAAAAGAAAGCTGACTCTAGAAGTACTTGTTTCATGGCTAATTCATGCCATGATAAACATATTTTAATTTAATTTCCTTGAAGGGAAGCTGGAGCTGGACATCCAGGCATTGTTTTCTGTAAGCTATTCTCAGCCTGCACACCAGCAGTCAACAAATGTTCTGTTCATTTCAATTTGAGCACTGTGAATACTGTTTGGCCCTAAGTTAGAGAAAAAGAAAAGCTCAAGCAGGGAAGCATTTTAAAAGAAAAGAATGAAGGTGGTTCTTTTCTTACCCAAAGGCAGAAAAGACAGGACAATCTTAATGTACTTACTGTTAAACTCCACAATCCACAGCCTAATTGCTTTGCAGTTGCACTGGCCATAACCCTTGAGAGGAACATACCTCCTCAGTTGCAGAAGAGGGTAGGGGTTGGAGAGAAGTAAAGCTTCAGTGGGTAATGTTGCTTAAATTTTTTTGAGAGGGCAGTGTTTCTCATACAAAAAAAAAAAAAAAAAAAAAAAAAAAAAAAAAAAAAAAAAAAAAAAAAAAAAAAAAAAAAAAAAAAAAAAAAAAAATCCAAGCAGGCTACTGTGATAAATGATCACAGATTTTTGAGTAGTCTTAGCTGATGGAAGGAGTCATCAGCTGCTTGGTTACAAGTAGAGCTTGGTGATTTCAGGGGGGTGTCTTAATGTGGGGAGTATAGAAAAGTTCTGTAAGGGTGTTTGTCAAAAAGGATATTACAGGTTCTGTGATAACGATGAAGAAAATAGGATACCCATCCAGATCCTTTCTTCTGCTGTCGCTCTCCTCTTTCCTTTATTTGAGACTTGAATTCTGGGGAGGTACATACACAGTGTGTGAAACATCTGATGGGAATGAAAATTGAGATTGGCAGAGTTTTACTATTTATGATATTAGTTCACAGATAAAAATTGCTTAGCAGTGACGAACAAACAAATTAAGGTGTGGGGTTTTTCTTCAGTTGAAGGAACCTTTTGCTTAAGAAATGGTTATTCATATCCTAAACTAGCATAGAAGTCTTTTATATTGAAAAAGGCTATTCAAAGTTTTATTTGAAGTTTGTACTGGAAGTACAACCCCCTGAATGGGTATTTCAAAAGCACCTATACTACTTCATGCTTACCTTGAACCTTTCATACATGGAAATCCAAGTGCATTATGAGTGGAGGGGAATTTTGTTATTGCCTACAGACATATAGATTTGTAAGAGTGGAGGGAAAATGCGCAAAACCACCCTGTGAAATGAGAGTAAGCCTTTGCTCTGTGCCTTATGGAGTTGCTTCACTTTTTCTCTCCGCTGGACAAAACTGGCTGCTTCAGAAGAGTCACTGCTGTTAGTTGTCTGCTGGGGTTTGATTTTTGGCTATGTCTGTGGCATATGACAATATGAGGCATTCCTTGCATGATACAATTCTATATATGATCCTGTGTATGTCACAGAAGCATGTAATTGTCATGACCATGTGTGCCATTTGATGTTAAGGTGGAGAAAAATGAAGTGAAAATACAGTATGTATTTAGAAATTATTGTCTTATCACGACTTACTGTGTTGTCTGTGACAAGTAACTCAAAGGATACTTCATGGAATACTTTTTTCTTTTTAAACACATCGTCTCTTCATGTTCACTAAGTCGTGATTTTTACTTCATTTATCATGCTGTATTATCCATGGGCTTCTAAGGCCTGAATGTGAGACACTTAAAATGAAGGATCAGTCCTTTGGAAGGACCTATTTGCTCATGTAAGATCAAGGCTGAAGCAGTCTGTGATGTAGGAGTTGGTAGTGCTAACAGTTTTCATGCTGCAGATGGTTGACTAAGGTCTATTTATCAGAAAGTAAGGAAGAAGTCTGTCTGTTCTCATTGTGCCACTGGGAGCTTTTGCTTGAATGCATACCAGGCTGTACTAGCAAGCTGTCCTCATACAATATCACTGCCCAGTGATGTCTGAGGAGTAGAAGCAGGCAGGGCTACTTACAATGTGATCAAGTGACATCAACTGGGGCCATAAGACTACTCCACTCTTGGGCTGTCGTAGGACCTTTCTTGCTGTAGCCTTTTTCTGCTTCTCCCAAGCTACAAGTCTCAGCTGATCATGAAGCTGTCTACTGGAGCTCAGCTTCAAGACAGCTTTCTTATTCCAGCTCTGTTGGCTGTGGCTGAGTAGAAATGAAATCTGCTGTATATTATGGTACCAATTTCTTGTGCACTTTTTTAAAGTTTTCCGTTATTTTGTTTTGAATGGAGGTACTATTTCCTAATTCTACTTCCGTAGCATTGGTGTTATTAACACCTAAGGAGACAGTACAGGGCTTGGGAAAGAGAAATGGAAAACACCCCATCCTTTTCTTAGCTCTAAGTGAGATAAATCAAAACTTCTGAAGTCGGAAGACTAGCTAAGAATCCATCTGCCTTTTTTCATTGCAGTATACATGAAGCTCAAGATCTGAACCTGCTATGACTGACCCAGACGTCCTCACTGAGGTCCCAGCAGCTCTCAAACGCCTTGCCAAATACGTGGTGCGTGGCTTTTATGGCATTGAACATGCTTTGGCTCTGGACATTCTCATCAGGAACCCCTGTGTGAAGGAAGAGGACATGTTAGAGCTCCTTAAGTTTGATAGGAAGCAGCTGAGGGCTGTCCTCAACACCCTCAAGGGTGACAAGTTCATCAAATGCAGGATGAGGGTAGAGACGGCTCCAGACGGCAAAACCACCCGTCATAACTACTACTTCATCAACTACCGCCTTCTGGTTAATGTGGTGAAGTACAAGCTGGACCACATGAGGAGGAGGATTGAGACGGATGAAAGAGACTCCACCAATCGCGCCTCTTTTAAATGCCCCATTTGCTTCAGCACTTTCACAGACTTGGAGGCCAACCAGCTGTTTGACCCCAGGACAGGTAAGAGTTACAGGTAACAGAATGCTCTTGCTCTCTCCTTTGTCTGTAAGTGCTGGACTTTAAGGAAACAGTCTTAGGAAAATTCTCTTTGAGTTCGGCCGGAGCTAGAGGGCACTCTGTTTTTGCAGGTGGTAAATGTTTGCGCAAAATACAAAAGTTATGTATACAGACTTACACAGTCTGTACAGCAAATAGCAATGTTGATAAAATGCTTGAGTGACAAGCAGTAGAGAAATGGAGGTCTTATCGCAATTGAATTCAAGGGTGAATAAGGCAGTCTGTCCTTGTTGGAAGCTGATGTTTTTTCAGTATAACCTGGTCTTGCTTGTAAACTGTATGACTTACTGGTAGTTTGCAGAGAGGGCATACGTATAGTTGACTTTGGTATGCAAAAAATTTTGGTCATGCAAGGAGTGAGTTGTTACTGTTTAATTTTCTTCTAGCCACTTCATTATACTGTACAACCTTGTTTCCCCAGTGTAAAGTAGTCTCACAAAAGTTAAGAGAAATTAATTACAGACTTGTCTGATTGGGAGTAAACAAGATTCTTTTTAAAGTGTGTGTCTCAGTCTCACTGGAGGTGCATATCTGTCTCATGCATATGAAATAAGAATCTGGGTGCCATTGTCTACAGGGGCAGTCCAAATACTTTGTGCTTCTGTGCCAGGGAAGAAAAGGAAGAACACCTGCACCTGATGAGATCCTATTTTGCTAGTCTAATCTGGGATTATTTTGGGGGCAAGGCAGGGAGCAGGGGTTGGGTGTTAGGCTTCCACCTTCTGAATTAGTTTCTTTACTTTTTAATTTTTCCTTTTGAATTCTTTGTCCTGATCTTACTTTTCCACAAAAATAAAAGAGCAAAAGTTAGGAGAGCTCTTGGAAACATTGGAGTGTGGTGCTTTGTGTCAGTTATCATAATGAGAAACTAAAAATTCACTGTTCAGTGGTATTGAAGCTTTTAATCTAGGGTTACTGATGTCTAATCTGCTTTGGAGAAGGGCAAACACCCAACAAATGTTCAGCCTGTCATTTTCCCTCTTTCCTGCCTCCAAAGGTCAAGAGCTGTGAAACTCCTTTTACTTGAACAACCATGAAAATGATATTTGGTACTAGAGAAGCAGAATCCACTATGTCAAGTAACCATCGCTGCTGTAATCCAGCGCAGCTCTCCAAGTAGGAGTCTCTCCCTCATGGAGTACCAAAACCAGCAGTGCCAGCACAGATTTTCTATACTCACCACTGAGTATGGAAACTACACATGCTCTCTAGAGTAACGATTATCTGTGGCAGCTACAGTTGTGGGTGTCGGGCTGAAGGGGAATAGTGCTTTTGCAGTTTGCTTCAGTAAGGAGAGAGTAGAGAACCTGTACAGAGAACATAGTGGGGGGCATGAGACACTCATCCGAAGGGGACCTGTAACACTTTGCAGGTGAATCCTCCCGGCATGTGGGCGGTGAGTTCCAAGAGCAAAGAACTGGCTGTCAAGGAGATGCAGAAAAACAATAATGCTGGGATTCGGCTTTGACAGCAAGGCCTGTGCTCCAGGAACTGATGAGGTCAACCAAGGGTTTGTCTGCAGTACAGGTACTGGCTGCCTTCACAATGCGAAATCATTCACTGGCACATGGAGTGTTTTGCTGATGGAAGGAAAGGTTGAGTGCTGTTTTCCCAGCAATTCCCAGCAGTTGATTTCTGTCAGTATTAATACAAATAACAAGGTAGCGAGTTTACGTTCACTTACTTTCAGTAAGAACATACCTGTCTAGAATTTATGTATATTCTGTTTCTCCTTATATAACTTTTAAGTCAATGATAGCTTCATCTAGATAGTGCATGATGATACTGTTGTTTCTCAAGAGGTTTTACATGGAATACCAGTTTGGATAAGGCTCTCCAGTTTACTGTTTAAGAAGGTCTTATACTGTCTCCAAACCGTGAGACTGCTTGCTTCCGTTCTGGGTAAATAAGTGAGCAATTTGTTTTTTTAGTGAGAATGGCTGCTTTATATTGCAGTGGATTGTGTTGTCTGTGTATGTTTCCTGCTCCTCTGGAATTTCGTATTAGAAAAGAACTGAGACACCTTTGGGTCTCTTCACAGAGGGAGCTCGTGAGGACAAGGCATGTAGAGGAACAAAGTTTATGAGACAGTGAATAGCCATCCTTTTCCAAGGATGTCTTTAGCCCTTATCAGTGCTATACATAAACCTCTCCCACTCATTGAAACTCATGGCAGTACAACTGCTGAAGGGTAGCTGAAAGCCGCATGAATTTCGGTCACGGTTGACCTGAGCTGCTGCTCCTGGACTGCAGTCATGTTGATAAAATTTTGTGAATCAAAAGGCCTGCAGGGCCAAAGTCTGCTAGTCCATGGAGCAGGTAGAGCATGGAAGGCATTCTCTGCACTAGTCTAGACGAGGCTGCACTTAAATTGGCGATCTATTAAAAGACATCCTGTTTCACTGTCTCCTTGTTGTCCTTGTCACTCAGAGATGGGGATGGTTTAGATGTCCTGTGTTTTCTTCTGCTTCGCTTTCCTCTTCCCTAGTTACAACTCAAATGCAAACTCTGAGCAATTGTTGTAGAATGAAAGGATTGGAAGAGGAGGTTATTGCTCTTGCCCTTCCTTATCAGTGATGGTGAGGAGGTTTCCAGAATCTCTCCATGACTGTAGTCATTCTATTGCAATTTGTGAATTAAGAGTGCTTGTGAAGAGCCTGTCCATAAGTTGGATCTGTAGTGCTATTTAATTTTTACCACAGCATCTGTGTCTGTCTCTCGGCTTCAGCAGAGGTCTGTTTGTTATAGGTTACCAGCTGTCAAATGGAGGCTTTTTTAGCTCTGTGCTTTACTGCATTTGAGTAAATGGAGTAAATTGAGTCCATTATTTTGAAATAAACTGATGTGTTTGTTTTCATCAGAAGATGTGACTATTGGTGTTTTTGGAAGGTGGAAATGTGTCTGTTGAGAGAAAATAATTGATAGTAAGAAGGGTATGTTTTCAGGGCACATAGGTATAGATGTGCTTTGGTTGCTGTTCATCCAATTAATTTGGAAAAATATTTTTGAACAGAGCAGCAAGTTTGCCACTAAGGTAATTTTAAATGTAGATTTTAAATGGTATAAATGTTACTTTGAGAGTGTGATCGCTCTGTTTTTAAAAGTATTATGTGATTTTTCTCCATCCCTTTTTCTGCCATTAAACATCTCAACCCAAAAAAGCTCCAAAAACTTATTATAGTGTGAAAGGTTGAACAAGTATTGTCTGGTACTTGTAAGAATTTCAAGGACAGGAATCATGTAATGTTAAAGAAACTGTCAGATGGTGAAAGTCAAGGTGATGAAAAAAAATAGAGTTTTGCTGCTCTTCTTCCACTCACAAAGGGATTTTTGAAAAGTGAAAAGAAAGAAACACGTGTTGGAGGAGTCACTTGGTTGTATGACCAGTGGGTGCCTGCTAGCTCTAAGCATGGCGTGCCCAGGTCATGAGTTTTAGCCCCATCTGCTCTAAATGAAGTGCTTGAATAGATCTCCAGAGATCACACTTTCTCCTCACTGGCAGTTTTTACTGTTGCCTCCAAAGAAGCTAACTTCTGCTTTTAGAGGCAAACAGCTTGGACACAGTGTGCTTTTATTTTGCAAAAGTTTGCTGTGGAAACTTGTAGCAAAGCTAAGAACTTTGTGATTCAAGAGGTCGCATATTTGCAGTTTGCCTATTGACCTGGCAGTGCCTTTGACGGGAATTGGTGCAGGCTGGGTTGTTTCAGGCTGAGAGGATGGTTCTTAGCCACTTTTGTGAGTGTTTTGAGATCTACAGAAAGAAAAACACTAATGCTGTGTGAATGAAAAGTGTTACTTCTAGCCTTGTGTTTCAGATGGGATGACTGAGAAAGGAAAAAGATTGTCATTTTCCTAGAAGATCCTAATATGAGCACTTGAAATACGTACATGCATACAAAATCATTGCCTTTCACTTGTGCCATTGTCTGCTGTCTACCTGTGCTGTGATATTTCATCACTCTTTGTTCTGCATGCTAGCAGTTGCATGCAGCTGACATTGTGATGAAGCCTCATGCAGGTGGAAAGCTGCAGCCATTCCCTTAAATAAGGTAAGGGCTATCTCTTGAGGCAGCGATGTACAAGAAAGAGTTTTAATTGAGCAGCAGTAAGGGAAGCCAGATGTTAAATGTATACTGTGAGTAACACTGCTGACCTCTGTCTATTCCCAGACCTGGGCTGACAGTGGACACTGGCATAAAGGACACTGGGTTTTCAAGTGTTTCATCTAGAGATAGGATATTATTTCATCAGGCTCTTACACAGACCTATGGGAAGAATTTGCTTCTTTGTGCTTTTAAATGTAGAAACTACAGAAATTTGGTTTCTGTAGGCCAGTTCCTGAAATTGCAGAGTAATCTAAACAACTCGATACCATCTTGTGGATTGGATTTAAAAAAAAAAAAAATTCTTGGAGAATTAAGTATGCACAAGTCTGTTGTGCGGAGTAGGGGGAGGAAGGACAGGAGGAGCTGCATGGTCTCACCCAGTAGAGGGAGCTGTCTTCTTTTCTCTATACATATGGGCTTGGGTTGGTTAATTTATTGAATGTCACAAAACTGGAAATTATGTTCATGGATGTGTGTTCTGTAGCGTGATTAACTGGGTCTGGTTGCGGGAGGTCTCTCTGATGTATCCTGTTCTCATACCCTAATCATATTTGTAAATCTAGTGTGGTGTTGGAGTTGACTGTCAAATTCAAGGTCAATTTGAAAGAAAGTATGTGACTAGAAACTACAAAACGGAGAGTGGGGTTGAAGTGAAGGAGTGACAGAAATGAGATCCCGCAGTGCATCACACTGTTATTCAGCCCTGGATTTCTTTAGGTATTCTAAATACCAAACTGTATCAGGATACTCACCAGCGTAGCAGGTGAATTTGATCCTAGAAAGAAAATATAAGGCTAGATGAAGTAGTTTTTCCTCTGTTCTCTTCTACCTTTGCAATATAATTTTTATCCAGTCTTTTGTTTCTTTCACTTCTGTCACTGTGAAGAAAAACCTTGATGTTAACAGTAAATTGTAATTACAGTTGGTCTCTCTTACGTACTGGTCTCTCTTACGTACATCTATACATTAAGTGTCCTCACTGTAACATTCAGTTAGCTAAGACATGAATAATAGTGGAAAGAAAAGGATGGAAGATAAGTGGGTAATGTGAATCAGGAAGATTATGCTGTTGGGATGTTCTTAATTGCAGTTGTAATCACTGGAGTCTTTTGTTGTTATTGGAAATCATAGCAGCTAATTACTTGTCTACTCTTTGCCCTCCCACAGTTTGCTCTTGGTTTGGTGAATGATTTTGGATATAGCTATCTTACTGTTGCTGAAGATGCACTGTAATAGTAACATACTGTGTTTCTGGACCCCTTTCTTATTCTGTGTGCTGATAAGAAATTTAATTTGGGAAGAACAGATTGAAGGTGGCAATATCAGTTTTATAGAAGGGAAGACAACACCTTGAATTTCATTTTAACCCCGCTTGTTTTACTGTCAGCCTCTCACATGTCATTTGTATACTTCATAAGAGAATTGCACATAACGTGTTCAGAGGCTGGTTTTCTGTATCTGTCACAAGGCACCTTATATCGCATTCAGGCAGCCTGTATGCAGCTGAGCGTTTGTATGGTTTGGGCCCTGTTACTGAGGTTAGAAATTTGACTGGTCTTTGATTTTTTTACTTTGGTCTTACGTGTTGACTTCTAGAGCTACTGCCTTTTCTTCTGAGTGCTCAGCTTCTCACTTCATACCCAGTGAGCTATTCAGAACACATCTGTCTTCTCTTCTTGTTTTGAATTTCCACTTCCTCAGGCAAGTTCTACACTAGCTTCAAATATTCCTCATCTGATTCAAATTACTTTTGAGCCTGTCCTATCTATTTTGTTAATTTTTTTCTTATGCTTCCCCTTCTCTCTGTTTTTTGCCTTGCCTTTTCTTGTGGAGCTCTTGTGTCCATTTCTGGTACATCTCTTTTTGTGTTCTGTCCCTTCCAACCATTAGAAAAAATAAATCACTTAGAGCTATTTAGTCTATATATTCACACTATGTAGTCAATCCTATTTGATCTTTATGCTGTTGATTCTTGTCCCTTAGGTTCAACGATTTTCAGAATAGACATTCTGGATAGCTTTGTCTACCATGTACTGCCATGCATGTGCTATATGATATTACTGCTACAACAATTCACAGCTTTTTACCAGCCAAAATCAGGACTTAAAAAGTCTTTTTGTGAATTGGCATACCAGAAGCTTCCATTGAAAAAGAAAGGATTCAAAGCAGTTCCGTTCTGAAGAACTTCAAGCTTTGTGAAGATTTTTTTTTTATTGTTGTTAGTTTTCCAAGTGTATGTAAACCCATCAGTGTGATTTTTCTTGACTTTACAGGCACATTTTGTTTGTCTGTGCTGCCACTGAGAGCTTTTGGCAAACACCCACAGAAGGAAACTGCCCATGTTCTGCTTAGTTTCTCTGTTTCTATTCAAATTGCTGGCAAAGGCTCCAAGACTATTCCTGTCAGCTTTACTCTGCTTCAGCTTGATAAGGCCTGGAGCCACAGGGAAGGGCAAACTGAGAAAAACATAACAGAATTAATGCGTGTTTTTCTAAAAGTAAGAATACTCTTTAGAATGACTTAAAAGGGTTGTGTAGGTTACATCTGTAACTTGAACTCATTCCCTGCGGGTTGGACACCCTGTCTGAAAGATGAACATCTAGTCTAACCACGAATCTCTTAGCTTGGTGGACAAACAGGTGAAGGTAGTGTTAAGAGCCTGTGCTATGCAGAACATCAGACCAGAGGATTGTAAGTCACTGGAGTAACTCAGAAAAGCTGTTGCCTGTAGAGTGCTGTCTGGTCACTTCCCTGTATTCCACATTGACCTCTGGCTGGTATGCTGTGTCTCTTAGATTAAAAAAAAAGTATCTGATAAACACATGCCCTGACTTACAGTACTGATACCATTTTTTTTGTCTGCAAAGGACATTTTATTATTAGAAGTGCAGGAAATAATTGCCCTTCAAGTAAAGGTTATCACTTTAACTTTTCTCTTGGCTTTGCAAATTGAAATAGATAACAGCAAGATCATCTCTGTAAAATCTGTGAATGTTGCTAAGCCACTTGCAGTGATGAAAGCTGGACTGCAGCATTCCTATCTTTTACTCTAGTAATTTGCTGTTCTTTTGGAAACTGCATCCTTGGTAATACCCGACAGCATTCCTTTTACTCTAGTAATTTGCTGTTCTTTTGAAACTGCATCCTTGGTAATACCATCTGCAAAGTGTGTCATCCTTTTAGGCATGGGTATCTGTAAGTCAGATCAGGAGCTCATGGAGAATCCTGTTACTTGTGTTGCAGTCTCTCTGCTGTTGGATGCAATTTGAGGGTATAGTATGTTGGCTCAGTTGGTATTTTGGCATAGTCTTCTTGGTTGAAGTGTAAAAAAAAAACCCGTTCTTTAATTCCTAATGAGCTTCCTTTGGATATTCCCTCTGTCCAGTTGCATCTTTCTCTGCTTACTGTCTGGCTTAATTTACCCACAGTGGGACAGAAGGAAGAACTCTGTCAGCTCAGAGCTGCTGAGGTTGTGCATATGAGCTGGAACAGAAATATCTCTTACTGAGAGGAGGAAAGGATTCCTCTCTTCTTTTCCAATTTTATATTGAATATGTATTAAATAATCTGGCGCTTCTGAATGATTAATAAGTTGATGTGTCTCATGCAGTCCATTTTTTGAACGTTTAATTTACCTTTTCAAGAGAAATGTCTTTGAATGCTCAAAAATTCTGTTACAGTATTTTTAATTCAGTTGGGCTAAAAATGGTCTGCACACTGAGATGAATGAGCAGCTCAGTGTTCCTCTAGATAATATAAAGTGGTTCTGAAGGTGCTTCTTTTTTTTTTTTCTTTTTAAGACATTAAATGTTAAATTGCTTCCCTTCTCTAATTGCAAACCCAGGTCAGCAGGAAGGGGAAGCTGTAGCACGAAATGTAGATTAATGTTGTTGTGAAATGCAGAAGCAAATTCAGTTGATATCTTTTGAATTTTCTGGAGTTTGCTACCTAAACCATGCCCGAGAAATAAATATATATAGGCAATTCTGCATATACATTGTAGGCTGAGATCAAGTTGCTATTTCACAACTGAGTTACAGCACTGCTATGCCATTAGAGCACCTTGCATGCCTCATTCTCCACTGATAACCTGCTGTGGCCCCCTGGCAGAGCTTATTAGCTTGTATCCCATACAGTGCTCTAGAGAAATGTATTTTAAACTGCTGATTGGGCCCCTGGACTGTCTTTGTATAGCTGTACTTGGTCCTTGGCCAGAATAAGCTAGTGTCTTTTTGTTTTTCAAATTAAGATCAGAGTAATACAGCATGGTGTGTTTTCTCCCAAAGTGCTATCAGGGTAGAAGTTAGATGCCCAAGTGTGTCCATCTTGTACTGAAATACATCTTCCAACGCACACTGCAGGTCAGGCACGGTGCTGATGCATTGTCAGTGTTGCCTGATGGGTGGTGAGATGGCATAGTAATACCATAATTATGGTGGTCAAAAATGGTAGGTCACGATGAAGTAACAGTGAAATGTAGTAGGCATCTGTATGAATCCTTCATGAGTCTATAAGTCTTGTAAGATTGGTGGCAACAGGGGCTTTACCATGAGATGCTTCATTAGGTAGATTCGATCAGCTTTACTTCAACTATTCACAAGTTCTAGAGGGTGAAGTGGGAAGGCAAAGTATCTGTGGTCATCTGGTATTTCTTCAAGAGGAAGTATTTTTTTAAGAGGAAATATTTTACTTAAGGATTTTTTTTTTCCATTTTCTGCATGTACCTCAGATGCACCAGAGATACGTCTGTCTTTCTGCTGTGTGGAGGCACACAGCAGAAACTTTTGCCCATCTGAAGGAGTCTGTTGGGAGCCCTGACCAAAATGTGATTTAAACAAGCAGATGTAGAAGACCTGAAAACATTACTAAGCTGTACAGAAACTCTAGAAGACAAATGAAAGGTGCCCAGATGGTTTGCTGAAGCCACAAATGAAAGTGCCCAGATGGTTTGCTGAAGCCAGTTCCATGGTTTGACTTACTTGGTTTGAGTGTTTGGAGCTTTATAGTATTTTTTTGAGGATGAAAAGTAGGTCCTCTACAGACAGAAATAGAAATTGTAACAACTTGCAAGGTAAGATGTTATACCGTACCTTGTGCAAGGTTAAGTGTTCCAAGTTCAGCTGCTTCTTGTTAAAGGAAGATGCCAAAGTGTTCCAAGTTCATTCAGCTGCTTCTTGTTAAAGGAAGATGCCTTCTCTGGTGGGCCTAATTTTCAGTATGTCTAGTGAAGTAATCTTCTGTTCTTTGACCTTTTTTTCGATGCCTGAATTTGAGAATAACCTGATGAAAAGCAGTTGTGGCAGAAGAGTGAAATCTGTTACTCTTGATGGATGGGAAGACAAGGGAAGAGACTCTTTCTCTTGCCAGTCGGGTAAAGTCCTTTTAGGTTGGTGTGGGTTGTTGCTTTTGGGGGTGGGGTGTCCATTTTTGTTTTGAGATTTTTTTGGTGGGTTGGCTTTGGGTTGTTTTTTGGTGGTTCTACTTAAATGTGGCCTGA
>NW_008794089.1:0-11499 GCF_000699145.1 Aptenodytes forsteri
AGGGTTCACTTACTGTTCTGATTTTGTCTCCTTATGTTTTTCACTAAAAAGCTATTTTGGACAGTTGAAGAAATCAAATGCATTCAAACGGTTCGTTTCTTTACGTTATTACAAAAAAAAAAAAACAAAAAAAAAAAAACAACAAAAAAAGGAAAAAAAAAGAAAAAAGAGAGAACAAGAAAGCAAAAAGGAGCTAGGAAGGAACAAGTAGAGGCGTATCAAAGAACTCAAGCTATAACCAAAAAGAAATATGTAAAATGCCTTTGCTCGTCTTCTCAATGCTGGACCAAAGCTCAATGTATGTAGGTATATGCACATTGTATAGATATGGCTAAATGTTGCTGACAATCTCGCAATACTAAACTGTTACTATTTAAAAAAAAGAAGAAATACAAAAATAAAACTGTTCATCAGTGTTTTACCTCAGCACTCTACTTGTACCCAGTTATTGACCAACATTCAAATAAGAAGATAAGAGAGGAAATTGATTTCCATGTCAATGTTTGACTGTAAAATCTGTTTGGAAAACATTTTGTAATGAGCTTTTTGTCATGTGGTTTGCTTGTTTCCAACTTGAGATTATGTGGGGCACATTTGTTTATTTATTGTTAAAAATTTATATTATTAATTATGGGGCACATTTGTTTATTTATTGTTAAAAAGTGATATTATTAATTATTATTATTATTACTATTATTATTATTATTATTTTTGTCCTATGTGCTATAATCTACAGAATGGTCACCAGGGTCACTTATGAAGCACTGCAAAGAGATCTGTTTTCCATACATGGAGCATGCAGCGGGAAAGATGGCAGTACAAAATGGACTGTATTGTGTTGTTAAAAAATACGAATAATTACAAAAGGAGTTGATGTGGTGGACTTGTGACCAAGAAACCAAACTGGATATTTAAAAGCTCCTTACTACTCTGACTTTGAAACCAAAGCTGATTTATCTGCACAGGTTGCTTAACATGAAAAAAATAAAAAATAAAAAAACTGACAAAAACTGTACTTAATCTAGAGCAATATCTGTACGGTCAGTAAAGCTGCACTTTGTGTATTTCTTAACAGCTTCAGATCTGTCACTTTTAATTTGTACCATAAAAAATAAAGAATTGTTTGACATGAAAAATAAGCTCCATTCATGTGTTTGTCTTAAATCTCATGAATTATTCACGTATCAGAGCTCATGTAATTTCACATCAGTTCAATACAAAAATGGTTAAATGTGCGAAAGAAAGGAAGAAAGAAAATCCGTTTGCACTGTGGAGCATCACTTTATCTGCAAAACTAAACGCTGTTTCTCTACCCAGAGTGGGCATGTACATTGGTGTTGTCTCATTTTCTCTACAGATATGCAGAGTAGAGGATCTGCCTAAGGAATATCGTGGAATCACTCAGGTGAGTGTGCGTTATCCCCCAGGCCAAGTGGAGCAAAGCACGGGTGGACATGGAAGGCCGGGAACGGTGCTTCCACAGCTCCCAGAACAAAGCCCCGGTAAGTGATGGAAGGGGAGTGTGGTAGCGAGCTTGGGTCAGCCTTTCAGATGATTTCTCTTACATTTTTGCAGAGCTCATGAGGTTCGTTCCTCATTTCTTTCTGTGATTATGATAGTAGGTAGCAGAAATGCCTGTTTTTCAGGCCATTTGCATTGAGTCGTATTGAGTTCTGTCTAAACACATGATTCTGAAAAATCAGCATGGTTTGAGAAATGAATTAGCTGTATTATAAAGTTGTTTTGGAAAAAAACAGCCTAGGAAAAAAGCTCTGACAATATTAGAACACTATGTTTGAGACTCAGGAAGAAAACTTTTGCAAAGCCTTTTTCCTTTGATTTTGTTAAATACTGGTTTACATTTCCAATACCACGTGTTAAATAATCGAAAATGAAAACAAAATATTTATTTGCATAGAAAATACAGGGAGTACCTGGGATATTTATTTATCCTGAATTTTCCCAGATTGGAGTTTCCCTTTTCCATGCATTTTTTACTGCATTTTATGAGATACATAAGAAAGCTAAAGGAAAAAGGTAAGTTTCTTGTTGACGTTGTGGTCCAGGCACCATAAGCAGGGCAAAGATGATAGAGGTATAGCTTTTTGTTAGACCAGCTAGTATATGTGGAAAAAGTAGATAAGCTTTTAAGTGCCCAAATCCTCCTTTGGTCTCAAACAAAAGCAGCTGAATCCAAAGGTAAACAGAAGCTGAGAACAAAGAGAAGTAGGACACTGGGGTACCATGATGATTTGAAGTCATAACTTAGTACTACCTACACTGCCATTTCTTTGTGTCATGGGCTAAACCATCGTGTGCCTGCTTCATTTCAACAGCAGAGACTACAGGCTTCCACACACCACCAACACACGGGGAGTGCCAACACCATTAATCCCCAAGAGGGATGCCTTGGGACTGAGTAGGCCTTACCTCTACCCCACTGGTAAATACCTGCTCTGCAGCATACCTCTTATGGTATGGATAAGGGTAGCCTAGCATACTACAGACCTATGGGGGTATCAAAATTGCACCAGCTCCTCTAGGCATCATGTCTCCACACCATGGTCTACCAGCCATACTTCAAACCCACAGAATTCATCTACTTACGTGATACAAGGATGTGGAGAATAACCCTTTGTGCTTGCATACCAGCTACTAAAATCTGAACACGTATCTTTTCATTCAATAGTGATAAAGCAACAATCAAACATTGGTTAGAGGCTTTTCCCCCTACCCTATTTAAAAATGCAAAATTTTCTCTTTGGATCACACTATAGGTATTTTAGCTGCCTCATAGGCACATGACCCTACCTAGCCATTACTTAAATAACCTGGATCTGTTTTGTCGCAAGAAATGGTGACTTCTTTGCAAATGGAATCAATTAGGTTCCCACTGATCACTGAAAGCTCAAAACAGATCCTACCTTCAAGCCACTGAAAGCTGACTTAATGAGACTTCGCACCCCTTGCTGTCTGCTTAAAAACCAAATTTCTAGAGCTTGGCTATGACAGTACTTCAAAGCTCCCTAAGTGCAACATTAAGGATGAAGAGCTTTAGAAGCACAATTCTTTCCATGGCCTCTCTTTTGTACTTCTTGCAAAAAAGAACATATTTGCAATACTCTTGACAAATGATAAACTCTCTCTGTGCCCTGCCCTCCCTTAAGACAGGTGCAATGGAAGGAAAGCTGGCCCTAAGATCAGAGAACTACATAGAGAAGACATGTTTTTAGATGGCCTATTCCCCTGTGCAGCTGCTTTACAACCGGTCACAGTCTAAATCTGTATCTGGGAGAAAAACTTGGAGTATTAGCAGGGCTTTGGTAAGCAAAGATTCTCTTCTACTGACTTAAACTTCAATTAAACAAGCACTCAGGAAGCGAAACACTTACCAAGAGGGAAGGTTCTCTTGGGGTTTGTTTTTTAATCTGAGAATTCAGATTTAATATGAATCACTCCCATATGAGATCGTGATGTTCTTGAAAATAATTGAGAATTAAAGAGTTGGAAGGTTTTTTTTCCTTCTCTCTCCCTCTGCTCTACAGACCTGGAGGTTTGTCTTTTTCCTCGTTCACAGTCCTTTACTGTTGCCTTTTGCCATATTATGGACAACAGTGGTCAGGACTGAGCAGAGAGTCACCGGGTAGCTCACCAGGTAGCTCACCAGCAGTGACTGTGTTTTTTAATCCAGACCCCGATTGCCCTGATTTCTTCTGAAATGCCAGCAGCAGCCTTGTCTAACCCACCAAAGCAGCTGCAGGGAGGGCATGTAGCAGCTCATGTAATAATGAGTCTTTCATTTTATTGCGTTCATAAGGACACTGAACTTCTCATATCATTGCATGATCACTGGCCTCATGTCAAAACACCAGTTGACTTCTCAGCCCAAGAGCTGTATGTAGAGTATGAAGTGTCTGGGTAGGTCTTGGTTCGGGCCAAAAACACACACACAAGCTCAAGGGGCAGCAAAAAATGGCTTTGGCAGTACTAAAACTGTGCTAGGGACTACCTGAGTGGGCCAGTCCTAAAAAAACACGAGAGAGTGTTTTTGTGGAGCAGCAGCACAGCATCAACACACTTGTCAGGTCTGGACTCCTTTCCTTCTTTTTGGACACCACATACTGCTGGTGTTCAGCTGATGAGCTCCTGGCTTTCAATTAACAAAAATCCATGCCCCATCCCATCTATCCATCAGTACCATCAACAGGAAGATCTCCCACCTTGTATGTTCTCTCTCAGTGATGGTCCCAGAGTGGTCCCTCAAATGGTCCCAGGATGCTGAAGGTCTTAAACGACAGCGAGTAAGATGGTGACACTGCACACGTCTGAACTGTGCAGCAATTTGCAATTGATCCCAGGGAAGCCAGGATTGCCCCAGCAGCCGTGGACTCCCTGGCTGCAGTGTGTAACCTCTGCACGCCCACCCCTTTTTTTAAATTCATCGAAGAACTTGCGCTGACATTCAGTCATTCCTGCTAATTTTTAATGCTAAAAATTTTAAACATCTCATGTTCTCATGAGCTGTTGATACCTTTTCTCTAAAACGTATAAACTTGTCTTTTAACTATCAACTGAAATGAAAAGAAGACAAAGCTATGAAGATCCTTTAATTTCTTTTTGCAAAGAAGGCACTCTGGTGTTCTTTTATCATCTTGCCTCTGTCCTTTTGATGTTTTCAGTTCAATTATGTGTTCTTAAACAGAGGAGCATGAAACTATCCCCAAATTACCCCTCAATTCATCCAGGTTAAGCTATCTGAAGAGAAGCGGTTATTTCTTGAATAGCAACAGCTATTTGCAGTTACTAGTTGTGGAAACTAAAGGGACTGATCTTGCAAGTGCATGATGTAGATAACTTTATTTGCCCAACTAGTGTTATTGGTGTTTTGATGCTACCTTCATAGATACATTTAGTGACGCGTAAGTCTTCACAGGATTGGACCTACCCTAGGCATTTGTGAATCGATACTCATATTTATCACTTTTTCTAGCTCATCCATCACTAAATCTTCATATGTCCTTTATTATTTTTGAAACACAAACAACTCAGAGGGGACTGTATCTCAACAAGAAAGGTATGTTCATATTCCTTCTAAAGTCAATACAGCTATTGTTTCTGGCTCGGCAGACGGCTGCCAGAAACACTTGCTGCAGAAGATAATCGGGGGGGGGGAACATTGGGTGAAACAGGATAAATGCAAGAGCATGAGCCGTTAAATGTTTTTAAAGTACTGTCTATTGTTCCACGGCATTTAAGATCCTTCCTTCTGAAGGTGCCCTAACAAATTCACATACTGACCACTAATAAGGAGAACTTAAAGCAGCACCATTTTGTGCCTGCGGTATATCTAATCCCAAGCATGTGCATCAGCAACCCGACTCTAAGACTTAGCAGCTAGTCTGGGGATCAAAACTCACTGGGTGGTCTATACATCCAGGGTGAGGAACACAAAGAGCAGGGATCAAAAATCCACACTGGCGTATGCACTTTACAGGTCATGATATCTTCAAAGAAATTACTCAACAGGTAATACGTAATAAAGACCACATCTGAAAAAGGAAAAGACAAAACTCACAGTCATTTATTTAAAAAAAAAAGAAAAAAAGGCACAACTGACAGAATATGTTTCTTCCTAAGATGTGTTAGAACAGCTGTACATGGTAATAAAAGCCTATCAATCGCTTGGTATCAGCTGAGCATACACTCGCTGTACATCAAGCTTGTGAGGAGTCTGTATTATTTATAACGTACTTGTTTCTGCTGTGGTTAAAGGTGTGATATCAAAAGCAGGTCCTGTGGCCCCAGACATCAACTGAAGATGAGAATATGACAAATTACATTTATGTCTGGAAATGGCTTGAATTTCACGCTAAAATTGAAACCTGACTGTACTAAACAAGTTAACATTTTTTAAAAGATAAATGTTGAGCCTAAGACTATTTTACTGGAATAATAGAAATAATTTTCCTAAAACTAATTTAAATCCTCTTTGATATGTAATCATTCATGGTTTTTAGAGAGCAGGAAGGTAACATCCATTTTCAAAGAATCACATGGCATAGTTGTACAAAAAATAGTACATATTTTTTGATTGTGCACAGCTTGATTTTTTCTATTTTAATTATATCAACATACTGTAATTCTGTAATATTTAAAAGTGAATGTGCCTATATATAAAGCCAGCACCTCCAGCCTAGTCCAATCATGTCTCAGGTAAGCAATCAGTTCCGCGAGTATTTAAATGTTTACGTAGCCATGTTAGCTTGGTATCATAAAGAAACAACCCATTGCATGCTCGCTTTCTTTATCTACTTAGATTTCATACAATTTTAGCCTCAATGCTTTAAAACATTGGCCAGTTTCAAACTAACCTGACAGAAGGGAAGAAACCTCACAGATAACCCAAGTGTCTACAGGTTTAATGAAAATAGCCTAGAGAAGAAAGAGGCAGATTAGAGTCCCAGGTGAGAAAAAGGCTGCAGTAAGCTCAACCTTACTCAACACCAGAGAATCAGCATGGGACAAGGAGAAAGAAAGTCTTTCTAAAATCCCCAGCTGTAGGAAAAAATATCACGCTGAGCTCACAAGCCACCAGGAGATGCACATCCTGGGAAACCAGATTTCATTAGTCCTGGTGCTCACAGTTCTTCGTATTTTTCATGTGATTTACAAGCCCAGCCACCGATGCCTCAGAACAGGCATACCAGCAAGGACCAGGGGGCTGTCTCGTCCCATATCCTTCCTTTCACAAAGCCCACTGCTAACTTCTTCACAGAAGTAAATCTTGCAGCGGTGCGTTTAAATTACAATAAATGGGCACAGCTCTTTTCCCAGCACAACAGGTAGGCCTTGGCTTCCTTTAAAACCGTTCCTTACTGTGGAGAGGTGCTGTCTTTAAAGGAAAGCAGTCTGTCACTTCCATTTCCAATACAGCAGTTATATTGTAATTTAGGATGAAAAAAAACTCTAGCTGAAAAAAAACCATTCCATTCCTATTGCACTGGGAAGGTGATTAAAAGGAGGGGGGAGAAGAAAACAGCCTCCCAGTAGAAACTGTTTATGAGGTATTGTATTAGAAAGTCTATTTTTCTGGCTCAGGGTTTAAATCAGAAAAATAGGTTACTTTTGAACACAGGAGAGAAATAAACACAACTTTTCATTCATTAATTTAACAAAATCTGCAGCAGGTTTGAGGCCATTTTTGTTTGCTACTGTCAGCAAGATTTTGCACACTGGAAGCAGCCTATTTAAACTGGGGGGGATGTTCAAGTGTACGAGATTATATGTTTACCTTAAGTAGCTTTGTTGCTTAGCTGCTTGAGTGTTGGTTCTAGAACTGGACGGGATTTGGACGTTTCTTTTCAACGTTTTCCTCTCCTTCTGAAGCTCATCTGCTTTCAAAGAAGCTCTGAAGCTCACTGCCTTCAGCACCTGTGCAGTCAAGTGGGTTAGAGGAGGCCAGAAAAGTCTGTAACCAGTTCAGTTCATCAGAGTAAAGGTTGATCGTGCTTGGCAGCGAGGCTTATTGCTCTTGCCCGAACCCACCCACCCAAAGAGGAAAACACATGTTCTACCAGGGAGCACTGTGCGAGCCAAACGTACTGCAAGGCTAAATGAAGCCCACGCCAACCTTACAGGCAGCGCTCTGCACGGGGCATGCATCTTGACGAGCTGCCTAGTAATAAACCCTGTGGCTGGAATAGGAACCCCCGCAATGCAGGCACCTGGAGCACGTGGTGCCTAGCTCTTGAAGCGTAAGGATACTTCAATATGCCAGTATGGGAGATATGAGTAAGGAAGCAGTGTTTCAGCCACTGCTTTCCTTTGCCTTTGATGTTTACAGCGCAACCCGAACGGAGTCAAAGACTATGGATATAGCTGGCAGATGCAATATACAGTCTTCCCCAACACCCTGATATCCAGATCAACTAGGCAACAAGTTTCGGAAGATGATGATCCATAGTTTTGTCTTGGCGTAGGCAAATGCGTTCTGCAAACATCAGCAACAGTAGAATTGGCTGCTACGCCCCATCCGCCCCCCCCCAAAAGCAGATAACTATTCGCTGCCTCAGAGTTTCAGCATATCCTTTAGGGAGAGTCACACCACCTATGATTGTGCTTTGAATTTTCTGCTCTCTTACATCCTTTCAGTATTATTTAATCTTTTTTTTTTTTTCCTTTGGCAACATGAAGAATATGCCACATCTGTTCTGAAGAAGGAGAATTATTTGTCTGAGGACTGACTTGCCAGAAATACCTGTACTTTTCTAAATGAACCTCAGAGACTTTCCTCTAAACAGGGAATTCTGTGAGAAAAAAAGAACTAAAACGTGCTCTTGTTTTTCATATCAATATTGAAGCAGTTTGCCCTTTTTCTTCTTTTTTTTTTTTTTTACCATTATGACATGACCAAATCCCTCCTTTGCCTCTCAATCTCATAAACTCTAATTTAAGTTGCCATTCTGGTGAAGAAGAAAAATTAAAATTCATTATTTTTATTTCATAAGGTAAGGTGGCCCTAGACATGAGCATGTCTGAGTAGGAAGCCAGCCACCTAGTACACTCCCTGCTACCTTGCTGGGAGGTTTATTGCATATGTGAAGTACCAGACTGGTAGAAAAATCAAGACCTATCTTTCTCATTGCTTCAGTATAGCACATACAACAAGATAGGAAAAAAAAAATAATCAAGCTCTATACCCCTACATAGACCTTGTCCTTCCACTTGAGACTCCTGACAGAGTGCAAGCTACCAGCAATGTAACAATGTTCCTGTTACAGATACCGCTCTGCTTTGAGCCTGATTTGTCATCAACAATTCACCTCACATTGGACACCAAATGGTGTCCCTCATGTGAAAACAACTTGTAAACTAATAAATAAGAGGAAGAAATATTTAATAATTCATAATGAAATGGAGTAAAACCAGTGACCTTGGCAGGAAACATTCTGAGTCTTATTAGCAATTGCCAGAGCCAGTCATCCATCCTCCTTAAATCCATTTCCTGAATGTGTTGCATCTCTTGAATTTATACTGCTCTGGCATCAAACCATGAACATCACATTTCTGATGTTCACTGCCTTGCAGTCTAAATCCAGCAGACTTTGCTCCTCCTACCAACAACAGCCTCTTTGTCTATTTTTCCTACATACAGATATATATGCTTCTCTAAATTTTCCGCAAAAGTCTAGCTGTAGAAATATTTGTGGGTTCAATAATTTTATTGATCTTGGTAGCCTCAGGTTGCACAGTGCCTGAGCACAACTGGAGTTTATGGACTACTGGCATGAGGTATATATTTTAGAGTTCTCCTTAGAAGCTAGAGGAAAAATGAGGGCCATATTATTCCTTCTACAGGTTTTATGGTGGAAAAAAAGTGCATTGTAGACAATGATTACTCAGTACATTGTGCAAAAATCATTGCCAGCAACCAAAACATCACCTCCTATACAGTGTTGTTGGCAGTACAACGAACATTCTACACCAGGATTTTTATAAGTGATATTAATCTTTCCTGCTAGAGTTGGCCACTGTTAATGCACTGTCATGGTAAGGCTGTATGTTTAAGCCATTCAGAAGTCCTCCCATTTTAAATAAACTATTTTTCAAGTATCTTCCAACCAAATGATTTGCAACTACATTTCCTTTCTGCATCTCCCAGAGACTTAACAGGAGCGTTCAGCCTTTTGGAGGAGATGCAAGATTAACCACATTTACCACGTATGTATATGTGAGTATATATTCACACAAATGCAAATGAGCATATACATGTTTATGTGAATATATGTATTTGTGTATTTTTATATATACACACACAAACATGCCATAGCTGCGGATATAGATACATAAAAATTTTCATTGTGGCCATTGTAGCCACATTAGAATCCATTGCTGAACAAATGGTTGACCCACTTAATCTTTTTCTAAAGAAATGCCTTGCTATGTTATTTTTGGCTTCAGTTGCATTTTAAAGCATTCACCCCTAAATTAGAACTGGGGAGGTTCCACGCTTCAGAAAAAGGCTAGCATTCACTAGTCTCCAGAACAAGAGCAGCCTGTTCCCTGAAATAAACCTTCCTAACAATTTTTCTTAATTTGTTTATGTATTTTAAGGGCTCAGCAGCAGGAGAACAGGTCAAGTATTTTTGATGATTTCATTCCTTACACCACACAGCTAATTATTTTGGAAGGTTTGTTTTTTCCCTTTTCTTCTTTTCATTCTGCACAAATATGGATTGATTTTTTTTTCTTCTGCTATTGCCTGCAGCAAAGTGAAATGCACACATAAAATAACCATATAAAAGTCTAACAACTTTTTTCAAAGTGTTTTCTTACACATCCTCCTGGAAGAAAATTCACAGAGGTTTGTTGTTGGGAGTGTGGGGGATGTTGCAAGAGGAGGGGGGATATTTATACACCTGCCTAGATTCGGAACAGTTTTAAAATAATAAAACTTCTTATGAGCAGCTGCAAGGAAGGGAGTGAGCAGGAGAGAACTTGTATTCTGTGAAATTAGACTACAAGCAGTGTCAATGGCAGTAAACAATAAATGAGACTTGAATGAAAAGTGGAAAAAAAAATATTTCTCTGCATGTGTGTTGAAACTCATTAGTAAATTTTGATTAGTGACCTTTCTGTGTTTGCTTTCTGAAGACATTTGGGGCTTGAGCTGCAGTGCCATCTTTATTGTCCAAGTCTAAAACTCAGATAACCACTTACACTAAGTTTCAAGCGGCAGATGCACTAGCTACTTTGAGGGATGTTACATAAAGCACAAATAAGATAATTAGCGGAAGCATCTCTCTGGGGTGTAAAAGAAGCCAGCTGCATACTCAGACTTCAAATTCAGGAGGGATCTGGTTTCCTCTCAGATGTGGTAGAAGAGTCCAGTTCAGTGGTGAACAGCAAGTTACGTTGTGAAATGGATGAAATTCAAACATAAATTATCCTGTCAAGATAGCCTGTCACTACTGGAAATTACTTGAAGCAATCTGCACTGGTGTTGAATGATACAGGCTCTTGGTTATTTTCCACTACCCAATACAATCTCAAGTAATAGAGCTATTTACATGAAAGTACATAAATTACTTTATTTAGCTCTAGGAACACTGACATTTTCTATCCAAACAACCACTTGGAAGGTTGTACGGTTTCATCTGCAGCCTCCGAAGCATTAAAACTCTTTGTGTTTGCATTTCGGCAGGGCACCCCCGGAGAAGAGCCCTATGGACTCTGCTCCCCCTTTGCTTCCCAGAAGGGCAGACTGCCCTGTTATCTTTCTCCAAAAGCCTTTACAGTAGCTTCCTTGGCACCTCCCCGAACAGACGAGTACAGGGTACACCGCTGCAGCACCCGTGCAGCAGCAACCACCACACAGAGCACCAGTGACTGCAGCCCCCTCAGATCATCTCGAGGCATTTACGGTTTCATAGAATCATAGAATCATTAAGGTTGGAAAAGACCTCTAAGATCATCAAGTCCAACCGTCGACCCAACACC
>NW_008794089.1:12181-36504 GCF_000699145.1 Aptenodytes forsteri
TCCAGCCTGTCCAGGTCCCTCTGCAGAGCCTCTCTCTCTCTTTCCCAAGGGCAGAAGGCACTATAATCTTGGGCCGGACCGCTCCTCTTGGCATCATGAACACAACGTTCAGATGAACACAAAGTCAGCTGGAACAGGTCTTTGGGGGCTGAACGTCTGACAAACTAAAGCATGCGTCTACTGATTGTCTTTGTCAGCTCTTAGTAGACAATGTTTTAACATTTACAGGTAACTGAATGCTGCCATTTCCAATACATTTACAGTAAGAATCTCTCTCATCATTAATTCTACAGACTTCTATAGACATTAAAATGGTGTCGACATTTAAAGCATGCCAACTCTAATACTTGCAACCAACACAGATGTCTGCATATTTGAAAATAAAGTTCCACACTGCTGACAATTATTCTGGCTTCTAGCATTCAGCATTTGTCTTGGTAGGTAATGTGTATGTGTGTATTAGCAAATGCATGGAAAACTGAAGAGGCAATTTTAAAGGCACTCCCCTGCAACTTCTGAGTAGCAAAAGAGGGAGTTTTGAAAACCAGTAGCTGTCTCAGAAGGCAGAGGTGGAGCAAGGGTGGACCATCTTGAAGAAGATCTATAGGGCCGGCAAGATGGCAGGTGGAATCTAGGAGTCGCTGGCCCTTTTCTCTTTGAGGGGCAAAAATTCTGGCTGCATTTTCAGGCTTTTTCAGTTTGATTTAGGGTTTATTTTCTCAAGGATGTGAACTTGTGTGAAGGCTGGTACTGTCAGGGCCCTAAGGGCACTAATAGGCCTTACTGTTCCTGCCCAGCCCCAGGGCTCCCCCACCCCTGCCCATGGCCCAGGACTCCATTTCAGCCCACCCCAGGGCCATCGGTCCCTACCACAGGAGTGCTGACCTCCAGTTCCCCACAGCCCTGCCCTGGTTCTTCACCGCACCGAGCCAGCCTGACCTGCCAGCTAATGTCCTGGCGTGGCCTCAAATCAGCCTCATCACCACAAACTTGCCTGACAACCCAGGCTGAGCCCAGCTTCCCACCCTCCCTAAGCCTGCCCTGCTTACCTCTCTCAGGGGTGGTGGGACCAGTTCCTGGCCGGCATGTCCTGCTGGCTGGATCATTCTCCTTCCAGTCCCTTAAGGAGCTGCTGCTCTGGTCGCCCCCTGACAGGTACCGTACAACATTAGCTTCGCTTTGGGAGAAAGGGTCCCTTGGAGAGAAGCAGTCTGCAAATGTTTCACCTGGATCATCTTGGAGACTGGAGCCACCTGAAAGCTCAGAGGTGCTTGTTCTACAGTTAGACCAAGAAACCTTTGCTTCCCCAGGCTTGTCCCAACTCTCTACATCAGAAATACATGTATCGTTACGACCCAGAGACAAGACTGAGCAAGAAGGCTTAATGAGGCACTGCACACTGGCAGAACAGTAACCTTGGAGTGCATATTCCCAGCCTATTGCAAACATGAAGTGAAACTCGTTAGCACAGCCCTCTGTTGCTGAGGTCATGGGCAGACCCACAGCAGAAACAGCTGCAGCAGCTTAAGATCTTGATTGCCCAAGAGCTGATTGATGCCACCTTTTTGTTTGCTTTCTCTTTTGCATTACATCCTCTCTCCCCCCCAAGAAAACTGTTTCAGCAGTCTAGTTTCAAATAGCCTATGATTGTGGGTTTAAGAGTATGGTGAGGCAATACAGCTGAGCACCTCTGAGACCTTGCAGGTTCCAAAAGGGGTTCATTCCTGCCTCCCGTACTTTTTCCTGGCTGTTCAGTCCTTCGCTCTCCCTTCTACTAGCTCTGATGCTCATCTAACTGCAAGGTAAACTCACCTAGCTCATTAATCCAGGAGAAAACACAGTAGGTCAAGGGCTATCTGAGCTAGTTTTTTCCACTGAATTAGTAAACTGAATTTGGCTTACCATGCTATCAGGGAAGCATCACAGCCAAGACAAAGGACGGGGAGAATGAAACTGCTCTCTTTTTGTAGCAAACTGCTAGATAAGCTTCTGTACAGAACTGCTCTCTTTTTGTAGTAGCAAACTGCTAGATAAGCTTCTGTACATTGTCTAACCACACATGAAGGTGCCAGACCTACCACTGATATGACTGAGGTGTAAATTCATATTACAGACTTGTAAGAGCCTCCAAGATAGGAGCAGGAAAACAGGCAGCTTGGGGCAATCAACTACTAAAAAGCCCCAATTAGCTTCACCAAATTTTGGTGTGCTCTGACCACGTTAGGATGAAGCTAGTGCATTTTATTCCACCTTCGATAGTAACTAAATGCTAGCGCCAGGTCAGCAGCGCTGATGACATACAAGGACTTGGTACCTGTGTTCCTGAGCCCACAGCTGTAGCATATTGAGTCATCAGAAACATAGTTCTTGCTCTGCAGACAGGAGTCCTCAAAACAAGGGGATGAGAATAGACTGGGTAAATAAAAGAATGAAATGTGAAGTAGAAAGAGACTAGCTGGGGTGGGGAGGGAAGGGAGAGTAAACATTTACAGCTGTTTGGCAGCCTTTTTTTTAAACTCTTTGTTTTGCTTACACTATGAGGACTTAACTTACAGGTTAGTAATGATAATTAGTAACCAGAGTTACTAATAAGATACCTTGAATTACTGTATTACAGCATCTGTATGAGTAGCCCTCATCTGGTCTCAAAAGCTTTATTAATGTAACTCAATTTGGCTCAGAAATCATTCCAGCCACTTCTTTACCCCTACTGTGAGACATTATCTTATTGCAGGTTAAGTTAATAATTCATATGTATTAATTACAATTACAGCATCTGTATGAGTTAAGATAAATTGTAAGGTAACTGTAGACATTTGCCAGACCACACCTTTACCTGACTGGCCATGACCACTTCACCTTTCCACAGGTATTTGCTTTGTGTTCATTAACTCATCTATTATTCCACTGAGACTATTTCTTCCTAGGTATGTCCCCCTGTCACACTTATTCAGCAATGCTAGAACACCACAGTGCAATTCAGACTGTCTCGTAGTTGCAAGCAGCTAGTTCTGACCCAAACTGATTAAACAGACATTCTTCTAATTAAACAACTCACCTTTGGTGTGACACAAAGCAAGAAAAAAAATTTAAAGGTTACGTACAAAAGAAGTGTACACTGTCTTGTTGATCTTTTCTTTTCCCTGACTGCTTACTGTATGGAATATGACACCTGGTATATCTTATGCTTTGTGCATCCTTATGTAGGGGTGATTGATAATAAATTAATAATATATTTTATCAAAAAGAGCATCTGAAGTTAAGCTCCGAAGTCAAAATACAGACCTTTAACTGTGGCTTCTGTCTGAAAGGGGAAAGCACTTGTTCCTTCACTATTCTTTTCCAAAGGAGCTGTTGGGGACTCAACACGCTTTTAAAATGAGTTGAGAGTAAGGGTCCTAAATGTGATTTGATTTTTTTAACATCTTGCTCCCCTTATCACAAAGATTGGTGCCAGCTGAACATTCTAGTTGCTGCGTGCAACACCTTGAATAAACACGTGCCTGCTTGAAGCAATGAAAAATTTGACTACTGACTCTGGGGTGTCAGAATTTTGTCCAAAATGTCTATACTCTCCACAGATACATTTCTACTTTTAGATTTGAAAAACGTGTAAGAAATCTTCACGTAATACCTCCTCCTGCCCACACTGCAAAGTGCAGCAGCAGGAGGCCAAGGAATTTACAGAGCTAGTGATTCTGTTGAACAAGAAATGTATTCTTCCTGTTAAGCTTGACTTTAAAGAGGGAGAGAAAATTTTATTATGACTTTCTAAGCTATTGATGGTATGGAGGACAAGGAATTATTATCAGTGTGCCCCTGAGAATCAGGAGACTTCGATTCTGATATTGGCTCTGCCTGTAGTTGCAGCATCCCTTCTCTGTCAGGGACATAGAGCCTTGTACAGTCACTCCTGAGTATATGTAAAGGAGATTTCGTCCACATGGAAGCATCATACACCATTAAGGCTGTAGTACAGCCCTAGTGAGGAAGCTATATCAGCGACTCATGTTACTCTGTGGAGACTCCAAGCACTATTGCCACCCTTGTCAGGCAGAGAAAGACAATAACTTGTGTATGCTGGTACCACGTGGCTGGAGTCCTGACACAAGCCTCTAGGCAAATGGTAATACAAATAAATAATAGCGGACAGGCAGCTTCTGAAAAAGAAGGCTCACCCTTTAAGGGACAAGAAGCCTGTAGAAATCAGGAGGTCAAGTCCTGTACAAATATTTAAAATCCTATTAGTATTTTGATGGTTGGGGATGTGATTGATTTTTGCTTTTATTTGTCCCCTTTCCATTAGCTTTTTAATCAAAATGAAATCTAATCACAGTCAGTTACTAGAGCTCTGCTGACAGATGGTAACTTGTTAAGCCATGGTTGTGTGATTGTGTTCATCATTTGCCCATACCCTGTGCCAGAGCCAGTAGCCCTCATCTGGTCTCAAAAGCTTTATTAACGTAACTCAATTTGGCTCAGAAATCACTCCAGCCACTTCTTTACCCCTACTGTGAGACATTATCTTATTGCAGGTTAAGTTAATAACTGACCAACTAAATATAAGACACTCCTTAAGCCATTTAAGTTTTGTCTTGAAGGCTGGAAGATAAATGAGTTTAGAAGTAGTTTTGTTACACGGACACTAAGTAAATCACTACACTTTTCTGTGTATATAAAGTTTAAGTACACTTGAAGAAATGTCAAGTTACAGTGGTTCAAAATCATATTGTCCTTCAATCAAGCCACAGCAACAGGCTGAGAGCATGCTCCTGTAAAGTAAAACACAACAGCTTAAATCTCCCTTTGCTAGTTAACCTACAGATTAACCTGTTTCATTAAAATGTAAGCCACTATGTGTTACCTTGAAGTCAGACTGACCTGAGACAGTGTCTGTGGTCAGTTGGCACATCTCAGCTGATGGGGATAACCAGTTAAACCACTCACTATATCAAAGTGGCTTCACATGCTAAGTGCATTAACCATTTCCATATTTTAACCACCTGAAGGTTGAAAGGCATTTCAATGTGAAAATTTCTCATGGCTTTAATAAGCTTGATTCTTTTGCAGTCTGCCTAAAAGCAGTGGAATTCACCTTTCGGAACAGATGCACAAATGGATGTGTCTTTGATGTGTTTAGAGCTACAAAAGTTTGATGTTTTCAATTAAAACAAGTGCTATTTACTTCTATACTTACGGGTAATAGAGCACTTTTGACTTTTACAAAGAGCGTGTTATTAAAGCACTTTGCTAATGTACAAAGGCACTTTCATAAAACAAGGAAGAAAAGCAGCAGTCCTCTTTCAAACTGTCTCTGGAAAATGAGATGAAAGTAGAAAAAAAACTTGAGAAAAGAGTTCTTTAACAATAAGAGAGCTGTCTTCAACTGTTCCCAGGTATGATTTCAGTCATCATCTTTATGCCTAGAAGCACTTTTATAAACATTTGTAACAATTTAAACATATTCTATCACTCAAAACTTTTCATACAAGGGCTCTTCACCCTAACCTTTTTGATGAGGCCAGAAAACACTTATCTTGTGGTTTCCAAGGTATTCCTAAAATAGTACAATGGAAAAATAATATGGTATTTTTAGTGTTCTGGAGTAACTATTACTGATTTATTACTTAATAACATTATTGAAACTGTATGTGGACCTCTTACTTCTGTGTACCTCAGTTTATTTATTTTCAGCAAATATTTCCTGTATTACACACTGGAATTGCAGTTTTCAGGAATTTAGGTCCTGATTCAGCCAGGCACAGGATGAGTTTAAGTCTCTTCTGAAGCCATTTTCCTCTTCTACACTTCTTCTTGTCCTCTCTTGAATTTAGCACTGACAATGACAGAGTTCCATCACCCAGAAATTTGCACAGTCAGATCTACAACTCCTAACTATCTGGTATGATACGCCTAAAAACGCAACTGTTTAGGCACCTAACATTACGTAAATGTTAGGTTTCTGGTGGCCAAGCTGAAGGAAGGACTGCTGTGTTTTTCTCCAGACCTTTTCCTGTTAGGCCAAGAAAGGCTTTTGTATTTCTTCTATTCCAAGTAAAGCTGAAAGACTGTTTTATAGAGGGGAAAAAAAATGATTTTCAACAAAATACCTCTCAAATTGTGAGTGTCTCTAAAATGGCAGGGGAAAAGAAAGTATTATTATTCTTCAGGTCATATAGCAATGTTTCCAGTAATGTGGCGTTTCTAATGGAGAAATCATCAGCAGAGATGTTGTTATTTTTCTGCGAAGACCTTTGTGCAAGATGCTTAAAACCTCTTCCATTTCAGTTTCAGAATAAGGCAAAAGGATGGGCACCTTACCCACTATCTCTTAAATATATGTATTGCTTCTCATCTCTGAGAAAGGAGTTTGAACCTGGGAATGATGATTACACTGCATTATTTTGCTTCTGCAGCGGTACCTTCAAAACCAAAAATGCCCCATCTTAGTTTTCTATTAAAAACCAGATTCTGATGGTTTCTTCTTCACCTCTTGTCCCATCAATCTTCCTGTCTCTAAATGATTTCTAGCTTTTCATTCTGTTGTGTTTTATTGTTTCATAACGTAGATTTTTCATCTCTTCTCATTGGCCTAAGTAGTCAAATAAATAGAACAAACAGCTAGAACAGATGTTTAGTACAAAGCCTGTAGAGAAGCACATACAAAGGAGTTTGTCTTGTAGGAGAATCCAAAAGCAAAGCATAGCTTTTGGTAGCTGGACTTCTGATGCCAGAGTCAAAAAACACCTTTCGGGGAAAGGATGCATTTTTATGCTTCTGTGTGTGTAAGTATTTATTTATTTATTTATTTACTGTAGAGTAAAATGTCATCTCATAAAAGCACCAGCTGCAAGATGCTATTACAGGTTTTGTATTATTAGCATCCAAGAGTGCTGGGGGTGAGGAAAAGGTGCGGGAGCAGCAGGGGACTGTTGCCATAAACAGGATTTCACAGAGTCATGGGTCTTTCAGAGACATCTCCAGCTTACATTACTTCTAAAGTTAGCATTATTTCTCCATTCCAAATAATCAGAAATAAAACATCAGAGAGTAAACACTCCCCCAGTGACTAACTGTGTTGCTTGGGTCTTTTCTTCCCCCCACTCCCCACCCCCCCCACTACTTTGCAGAAAGAAAAGACACTAAAAGTTCCTTCTGTGAGTTGCCAAGGTGCTCCCAGCCCATTGTGCAGAATCATTGTCAGGTTAAATTAGGGAGTACAGACTCCATGAGTGTAAAAAAATCAATACTTGATGGAAGATTGCTCCCCGGAAAATCTGTTTTGATTCCAGGATTAATTCGCGACCAAAGGCTTCTGCAAAATGACATGCCATTAGTCAGAAAATGAACACATTCTACCCTTGAAATTGGATGGAAATATGTCAGGTGATTGACCTATTCATTCTCTTCGCTCTCTGGGCAGAGAGAGTAGGTGTGGTAGCTGTGAATTAGGCCTGCGAACCAGGTCCATTTTCCAAGCAGTAAAAAAAAAAGAGAAAAAAAAAAAGTCCAATGTGAATTGCAAGTATTCTCTAGGCCATTGTTGTAAAGCTATTGCAAATGCATTCCATCAAGGTAAATGCATTTGTCTGGAAGGCCTGACTCTCTTGTGTTTTCTAAATCTCAGAATAAACCACACTAAAAATCTTAAAATAAAGCAGGGATTTTTTTCTTCTGCAAAAAAGGCTTGCAATATTAATGACAATGTAATTTGTTTGCCATATATAAAGTAACGTTCCACCCCCCTCCCTTTCCTCACCAGTTTCTTCCACAAAAACTTCCATGAGACAAACCCAGCGCTTGAGCTGTGCTGGCTGGTCTGTGTTTAGGCCTCCCTGAACAGTCCCCGTGGCAATCACAGCGGCCAGCCATGAGCTGTGCAAGCGGCCTCCGGGCTGGCTTCCTCGCGCTGTGCAGCCAGCGCGCTTCCCTGCCTTGCAAGGTGCCAAATTCTAGGACAAAAGGGCATTTTAATCTTTGTGTTTATGTATTCTGGGCCTGAACTATGTCTGCTTATACTGTTGAAACATGCTGAATATGTGGAACAGAAAGGTCGTGACATGAGATATTTGTATTTATTTATCTGGTGTGGAATTGCCAAGGTGAATCTAACCTCTTGGTAGATAGACTTTTCCAGTAGAGAGAGAAGTTACAGGCGGCAGCGTTAGACCTTGTATCTGGAGAGTGGGGAGGCTCTGTGTCACTCACAGTGACCTGACTGGAGTGCACTGAGATGGGAGAGCTTGCTCCCAAATATATTAATAAATGCAAAATCGCTATGTAGACTTAGCTCTTTCAGAAAGAAGTCACCACCAGAGTTTTTGTTTTGTAACCTCTCTGAAGAACATTGGCAGCTGGTATATCATACTAGGATTCAAGTGATCTTCAGCTTTGCTTAAAAAACTCCAGGAAAACGATTTATCGAGAGAAAATGCATGCACAGGTAGAATGGAAGCAACAAACAAAATCACCAAAAGGTATGTCGACACTGAATACTCAATAGCAGCCTAATCCATCAAACTACTAAGCACTGACATATCAGAGGACTGATTCTCTAGAAATTGGACCCTCCTTTGGCTGTAATCCCCCTCCAAAAATGGCTCTAAAGTAACTTTGGAGAATTTTGGACACGAAATTCTGCAGTTATTATCTTCCATTTTAATTGTGATACAGTATCTGCTGGCTTTCTCATAAAGATCCCACAATAAAGGTTGAACTTACTTACAAAAATTTGTAAATTTTATGTCCAGTTCTGGTGATTCTTTGATTCAAGTTTTGAAAGTAACATATTGTATAAAGAGTAAGTCATTGAAGGTGATGATCCATGTGCGATTACCCAGGTTGGAGTGTTAGTGTGTTGGTGGATTTGTTCTTCTACGTGAGGTCAAGCTAAGCTTTTCAACATGGCCATCAATATCTATGGGGGAAAAAGCTGTTTCCTAGCAGTACCACAGGAGTGGCTTGTGATGGTAATACTGAAATGCCCAAGTAATCTTTGTTTCTCTGATGATTTCATGGACTAAGCGTCTTCCAAGAAAGCCATTTAGAATTACAACACTGAGCTTAAAACCAGCAGGAGACATTTCTTTCCCCAGATTACAGTGATCCTCGCTGACAACCCACTGCAGCATTTCTATTATAAATGTGCACCAGACTAATATTGTAACCTGCTGGTCGAGCATAGAGGATCCTGTCAGGCATGTTACACAGAATTAATAGTTATTTCTACTTGGTGGGAACCCTGGAGAAGTAAAACCATCAAAACAGCAAAAGAGAGTAATGTCCTATGTTAATATTATAGAGTAGGACCAGTTGTTCCCCCCAGAGTCCATATCCCAACCACACTAGCAGAGTCTTATCTTTAATCCAAAAGTCAGTGCAGTCACTGCTTAATTTGAAGAAATAATCACTTTGAATAGAATTTGTCTTTTCTGCCCTTTTCTCATCTAAAAGCAGGATGTCAGGTTTCCTTGTCTTGGAGAGATAGTAACCTCACAGAGAGGTAGTCATCCCACGCTAAGACAGGAAGGGTGAACTGACCTCCAAAGTTCCCTTCCTCTTCCTATTAACCTCAAGAGGGATCTTACAAGATTAACTTAGACTGGATGCCAAAGTGCTAACATTAGATAAAATTAATCCCATTCTTCATGCCCACATCCACACACCTGCAGAAGAAATATAAAAATTACCATCTCTCAGAGGCACTGAGAGGGTTCCCTAATTAAAGCCAGTTTGCGGTTCTCAGTGGCAAAACTTTCACTGATTTCAGTGGAAACAGGAGCAATCCATGAAGTGTTTTGAGCCCAGTGGATGCTAAATGTAATGCAGGTTAAAAATGCCTTGGAGGCAATTTGGTTTTGATAGAAAGAGAAGCAACAGGCTTAACCTGCAGCAAAACAGGTTAGATTAGATGTTAAGGGAAAAAACCTCTTAGGGCAAGGCAGGTGGACAGCTGTGCTCAAGAGCCTACCTAAGCAATCAGGAATGATTTAAATGCATATCATTCTGTTTCCAAATAGGAACTTCATTTTTATAATTCTGTAGCAGTTTTGATATTCTCTCTCCTTCATTTTTGGAGGGGGTTCATCTACAAATTTATCATTGCATAAGATGTGCAGGCGTAGAAGGTGTGTGAGAGGTTTCCAAGTTTCAGTAGCACAAGCTGTCAGATGTTATAAAGGTACTTTTGGGCTGCAACTACATTGTGGATGCACATTTCCAGACATCTGCTTATCACTGACTTTATACTCCAGGCTCTTAACCACTCTGCTTTCCTTTTCTCTAAAGCCATTTCTTCTTTCTCACTCATTTCCATCTCTCAGTTCTCTCATCTATATTGCTTGAGCTTCTCTCTCATTTTATATTTTGGACCCTTTGGGCATCTAGTCTCAACTCTAAGGACCACTGCAACAGGCTGATAACAAACTAGCGTTCATGAGCTATTATGTGAATAAAAGGTTGCAGGAATTAAGGGCTTTGCCTAAACAATTTCAAGTTCTATTGAAATATTTCTCAGTGAAAAAAAACCCTAATTTGAGACTAATGAGCTAAGATGCTTTTTTTCTTGTGAGAAGGCCACCAGGACTAGGTTGTATATGAAAAAAAAAGGGGAAAAAAAGACTTGCATATGCAGTTCTGTGTGTGCTTGTGTGCATCTCCTGAAGTGATGCGTCAGTAGAGCAGCTCCTCCTATTTTCAATAGTTTTTAGCCAAGCTTCACTCTTAATGGATCTAGAACTTGAGAAAAGTTGGCAAATTATTCTAAGAGTGTTGGTGGAGCTTGTCCTTCAAAGGAAAAAAAAAAAAAAAATTGCTCCTGAGAGCATGGAAAAATACATTCAAATGATGAGTCTAAAACGGCCTTGCTTGATTATTTAATTAATAAAACAAATTCTGTAAATAAAGCCCTTGACCATGGAGGTCTCCTAGACTTACAACACTGAAGTATGTACTCTAAAGAACTCTGCACTACCTCATTTTCCTGTACACCCTAAATATTGGTAACGGTTTCTGGCCCATCTTTCCATCATTTCTATACACGGCCACAGCTATAAGCTCACAAGTGTGGTCATCAACCCAAATTTTGTGATGTACAAATTCAAAGAAACTCTCCAGTGCTTACACTGTGAACACCTTTTCTTCCTGTTCTCATCGGGATCTCTCATTTCTTCCATAACACAGGAGTAACCTTCCTCTAGGATAATTCCTGTCCGTATCACAGATACGGTAACCACCTACGTTCAGTCCCAAATCCAAACTCATCTCCACCAGGCACTATGAGCAGCCCTTCCCTCTTCCTCCACCCATAATCACAGGCTATGTGTCTACCTCATGCCTGATCACGAACTCTTGAGCTCTCTGGACATCTACATTTGAATATGTGATACTTACAATGATCTGCTGGACACAAATTTAGGAAAAAAAAATTAAAATTTCCTGATGAATATGCCTAAAAAAAGGAGGTAAAGTTGGAGTGAGCCTGAAGTGTAGGTATCATTTTATTAAAATGCTATTAAAGATGCAGACATTTCTTTCAAAAGACTGAAAATAGACCTTGAAGCCAATGATTAGCAGAAGAGCAAAAATCCTGTAAAGCCAGAAAATTGACTGTATGGTACAATCAAGTTTCTTTGTGAAGTTCTAAATGCTTTCTTAGAAAAATCCCTATAAATTAGTGACTCTACAAGAAAATCTAAAGGAAGGTGAACTCTTGGCATAGCTTCCAATCACTGTTTGCACATATAGTTCATAACAGTTAATGACATTTTTCTTCTCTTCAATTTCACATAAAAAAATAAAAAGGAAAACTGTGAGAATTTGTCTATAGCATGATGACTGTGGTCAATATTTTGCTATTTGCTGTGCCAATGCCATCAAAATATTGTTTAATAATTTAGAAGCAACCATGTAATTTTCTTCCCCAGTAGTAGCAAATTAGGCACTTACTAAATAATTGACAAAAATACTTAATTCTAGGGATGTCTTGAGGAACATACTATTAGCTGACAGTTTTTAAAACTTTTCCTTGCATTAGTGATTATATTTTTAAATTATTTTCATGCCAATTCTTGCCAGTGTAGGAAACTGCACAGCTTGATACTTCAACCTTCTCATTTTCAATAACTAACCATCTTCTCTCACAAAAATAGAGAGGGAATTATGCAGAGGATTCATGAAAAAGTAGATGTATGGGGGGAAAAATTCACATAGGCAGGGGTATACACTTTCAGGCTCCATATCATAATGTATTAAGTTTACATGCCTATTTCTATGAAGACATTGCAAAAATGAGAATTTCAAGGAGAAATGTCAACAATTTAAAAGAACTATGAATACAGTTTCACAAGCAGCTTGAAAAAGACCGTTTTAAATAATGCAGCAAACTATACCCCTAAAAATCTTTATAAGAAAAGCATGCCCGTAGTTTCACACAGTTGCCTTCTTCAGACAAAGAAGCTGAAATACTGGTATCAAAATGCATTAAAAACACCTGTAACCTGGAAATGTAAGTTCCACATTCTCACAAAACCAAAGGAGGAATTCCATTGTGAAGCGATGTCTGATGATGAAGTGACATTTGTACATGTGGGATTCTTCTTTCGGGAAGGAAAAATATAACATTTAGCTGAATTCAGCTGCGTCCCACCCACGATACTGAGGGATAACCACCTCCTTTGTTTGAGGATTATTTTGGGTGACTGTGCATTCTGAGCAAACAGAACCAGGGGAATTGTATGCCATTGTCCACCTCCACCAAAGGTGTTTCTAGGCATTTCAGTGAAAAGACTTATGTAGATGAGCTAGGCAGAGTTGCTCAGCAGTAGAAGGCTCAGCAGTTATGTCGGAAGAATATTTGATATTTTGCCCTCACTTATTTTTGCAAAAACCTCTAGGAATAGAACTGGAGTAGATTCTACGAGCACTTTAACCAAGATCTCTATAATTTAATTCATGATTTCCAGTAAGTCTACATTTTTTTCTCCAGGGAAACAGATGTTGCTGAAGTATTTATTATATGGGCTCCAAGAACAAATCATTATGAAATATAATTGAACTATTCACTTGGAGATTACTCATTTTCATTCACATTATTCCATATCCTCTGTTTCACTTTGTGTTGTACGTGCAGAATCTTTTTTTTTTTTTCCTGGTCAACGAATCTGTTTTACTGGTAGCTGGTCAGTAGATGACAGGTTAATGTTATAGCTCAAATAATGTTCAAGCTCAAACACTGCAAGATCCTTTAGGCAACTTGCTCCCTAAAATTTGGCACCCAAGTGCCTTTGAGGATCTTGATTGTGTACAGTAATTATTTGTCCTAGTGACTATTTCTAAGCAATTTCTCAAAACAGCTGGTTATCTACTCTGCAGACACACTAATAGGGAATTCAGAGAATTAGTACTTGCTCAGAGGGTGGGTGAGAAAGGAATAGAGCAAGAACCCAGTTCCTTCCTGCTCTCAGTTTCACCAGATTTTTTTTTCCAGTGTAATGCAGTTGATTTTAATTCCACAGTAATGAAATTACTTTTCTACCCATGTCACGGTGCTCAGAGTCCTGCCCTATGTACTGTATGAAACCCATGTAACCTATGAGGCTCTCTTGTTGAAAGCTCAGATATTTGTGTTTCTTCTGTTCTGAAACAGCTTGTGTTCAGCTGTTCTGACCAACTGTCAGAAAAGTGAAGGTGTGTGTTAGCTGTTACTTTGTTTTTTAAAAAGAAAGAAATTCCCTATGCTTAAAAACGTTAGTATCTAAGTGGTACAAATTACAAGCCTCGCTATTCACACCTTACTGAGGTAATGAAGTGGAACAGGGGTAAGTTGCCATCTGCCGCTGTTTGGCTGTAGACAGTTTTCTGCAAGACTAAGTTAACTGGTCAGCAGCACATCTGTTTTTCCTGTGATCTGTGATGCCTGTAATTGCCCACTGCAAAAATATAAAAGCATTATTTTAAGATGAAAATTGAGAATTTGCAGCAGATTGTTAGAGGCAGCGAAAGCCGGCAGGGCGTCTCTGAGACGGCAATTTCCAGAGCTTTCTTACGTTCCACCTCTGGCTGGTATCTTGGAGGAACTGAGTGTCCGTGTTTCAATAAGACAGTGTGGTCTCTGCCTTGTAGGCTGCAGAAAGAAAATTTGTAGTGATTCTACAGGTTCACAGGGATAGGACAGAGTCAATATTTCTTATGTTTGTGTTTTTCAGATAGGCTAATTAAAGTGCTAACATTTGTCACAGCAGAGTTCAGGTTTAGTAGATTGCTAATAGCAACTCATTATCATAAAACACTTTCAGAAAGTAGTCAGAATTATTACTAAGATTTAGAAATCTAAGCTGAGTCAGAAGTAATTTTTCATCTGCTTTTAATGCTTTTTTTAAGAAAAGGCTCTACCTTATTAATAAGGCATGTTTTCATGTAATGGTTAAAAGCCATCCTTGCTGTAGATCTGTCAAAAATCCTGTGGTTATAATAGGGAATCCAATTTGATTTGGGATTGGGTTTGGGGGGAGTGTTTGCTTTCATTCGTTTGTTTTGCCAATATGGGTCCTGGAGAAGAAAAAAGATACAAAAATGAGAGGTTTAAAGCAGTGAATTTGCAGGGTTTTATGAGATCCTCCTGGAGGGGAGGTATTACCTTTCACACTTACGGAGTTCTTGTTCCAGAGATAAGAAATGAGCTTTCTTTTTAAAGATGAAATATATTTCCAAGAATCTCAGGCAATGGCCTGATTTGAGCAGCTAAAGCTGAATCCATGAGAAAATTCATCCACATTAACAACACAACTTTGCCCTTGACATCTACATATGTTATGCATCCACCTTTAGCAACAAAAAAGCTGGACAAAAGCTGAGAATGAATTATTCCAGTACGACTGTGTTCTTAAAGAAAACATCATACAATAAATAAAATACTTGGTCTTAGTCACTGCAAAAAGTATCTGCTGTATTATACAGCTGTCTGTGACTAACCTACCACTCTCAGACAAAGATATAGGCAGTATTTGTCTTATTCACTGTAACAACTGAGAACCAAGTAAGTTTAAAAACAGAAATAACTATAACCATTCCCTTAGATGTGTTTCTTATAGGAAAGAAACATGGGTAGCATATAGATTTGACTTTTATGTGTATGCATGAAAATTGCTAAGGGAAGTTAAACTGAAGAGATTAAAGCATAGTCATTTTTATGTCTGCTTTAGAGCAGTTTTCACAGGATAGGTCCAGATGAGGTATAAATTTCATCTCTCATACTTGTTAACTGGTGGAAATCACAAGTGACAGATCATTGTCAGTCTGGGAAGCAGTGGATCTGCGAGGAGGCCTTGCTCGGGACACTGGGTTGAATAAGGAGGTAAAGCATGTGCTAAATAACAATTGTTTCAGTAAATAAATCATTTAAGAAGCTAGTAAAACCCTTTGAAAGGCTTTAAATGAAAATGCCAGTGAGAAGACAATTTTTAAAAAACAGGTTTCTTTTGGCTTTTTAGAACAATAGCATAACTTTGAAAGGAAGTCATCTGGTTCAGCCACCCTGCACACCCCCAAAGCAGGGACAGCTTCAAACTTTAAGAAGCAAAGTATACAGCTGGTTTTTAAAAGTACATGCATTTTGGGGAATCATTTTTGTCTGTAATTTATTATTACGCTGTCTTGTACTCTTTTTGTCTCCATCCTCCTGACTTCAGTAGTAAAAAAAAAAGAATAAAGTGGAAAAGGAAAATCTAAGGCTGTTCTCATTATGGTAACTGTGAAATGACACTTTTATGATTCTAGCACATCTTTTCTGTGTCATAACCATGTCTAGTTTTGTTTGTTTTTCTCTTTCTCTATCCCAAGGTTTCTTGGATAACTGAGCTAGTGGTGGTTTCATCTGTTACAATGCATGGGCTGTGGGGCCAATTATATTGACTATATTGCCACTCCTTGTTTCCCTTGCCACACTCATTCTCTCACCCCCAAAAATGAAAATAAACAAGTTAGAAAAATTAAGTCTCTAACCTTTTGGGAATATAAGCATGCAGTCTGTTAATTGCAGTGAAGTTATTTCAGAACAGAAGGCTGGAAGCTCTCAGAAGTTCTTCTTGTGAATAGATCCAGGGAGAGATGAGACCAGTGGCAAAGCCTTCAGGGACACTTGTGACAGATAAGTGAGGGATGTAGCAGGCAGTGAGGGAGACCTTACAAATATGGTTGAAATAGCCAGAGGAAAATCAAGAGAGGCCAGAAAGGAAACAGATTACGAGAGGGGAGAGACCAGTAGTGCCAAAAGCAGCCAGAAGATTAAAGAGGAAAAAACAGACAAGAAGTTCGGGGATTTGCCCAGGAGGAAGACTTGGGTGACCTTCAGCAAGAGCAAACTCCTATCGAGTGCTGGGTTCACAATCAAAAAGACATAGATCAGATGGAAAGCAGGAAAAGTATCAAGGAGTTAAGTGACTGGCTAAAAACAAGGGTTGTCTGAACAAGGCTCACAAAAGCATTGTATATACTTAGGAAGGTAAAAACATGCATTTGTGAGATAGTTGCTAGCCCAGAGTTGCTACCTGTCTTATTCTCTAGCTTCTATGGCTCAGTGGAAGTATAGATAGCAGGACAGGAATTGAATAGTAACCACTAGTTAAGGCAGATGCTAAATGACAAGGGAACAAAAAACTTCTAAGGATCATTTAAAACATGTATGTAGAACATACTTTGTATTATATATTTTGCAAATGAGCTTGCATGAATACCACAGCTGAATTTGTGTTTGGCCATGAAAAGGAGAAATAGCACACCTAATTTCCAAGCAGGCACTGGTAGTGTTAGAAGCCATACACAGTACATCATCTTGTTACAATATAAATCTTTGCCCCCCACCCACCGATGCTCCTTGTTCCCGTAATCACTTGTAGTGAAATTCCAGGGAGAACAACTAATAGAGTCACAGCAGTACACCTGCATTATAACAGGAGGGGACTGTGATTACCAGAGGAGAATTTAAACAACTCAGGATTAAGTGATGCCCTAGCTGTTCTAGTCCACACAAAGACCTCAACGGACTTAGGCAATTCTGGTTTCAAAATCACCCACCGCCCACGGAATTTTTGCAGTTCTCTGTGTAGAATAATGCACTATTGGCTCATGAAAAAAAGGAAAATGACTGGTACTGTCCCAATTAGAGGGTCTCACTGTCAGTTTTGTCATCCACTGAGATCCAGTATGACAAGAATATCAACATGACCTCAACTGAACTATCATACCGTGTATCTGGGCAGATTAAGCAGTAATAAGCAACACGCTGGATAGCATCAGGTCGGGTTTGTTCTGCCTATGCTTTGGAGTATTGGAAGGTGGCACCTGTTCAATCAATACTTGTTCTTTGCAGAATCTGGTGATGGGGAAAGTTGCAAGGGTCGTTTTTATAGGTGTAATACGTAGGGGTAGAAGGGTCTATGCTTGCTACTTTCGATGCCCTGTTATCTATAGTTAAAGCTGGACCACTATCACTGCATATAAATGGATGTTTCCACCTCTTCTCATGAATGTAAACATAGGCTATCTCAGTAGGCTACAACTAAAAATTCCCCTTTTCACTTCTCACAGAAAAGACCTCATTGGAATAGAAAATGAATAGACTAATGTACCTGACATGAACCTAGATATTAATAAGGAACATTCTTAGTACACTTCCCACAAGATGTGGTAAAATTTTTGGGAAAAACAGAAAAATAACATTACATTGCAGATATCCTTTTGAACTAAAACACTATCACTGCTAATGTGAGGTAAAATTGTCGTATTTATACTCTTGGCTGATTCTATACTTCAACTTTATCCTTGAGTTCTTGAGTGTATATTCATGGAAAGATCATGACCTAATGCTGATCAATATATATATAAATTGATTCATGTCTAATGTAACTCTAGTGCAGTTGATGGACTACGTCCATTTGTGGTGTAACTACAATGACATCAGTAAAGATATTTCCAGGATAAGTCTCGCTTTGTTTCAGTACAAAGTCTGGGAAAATGTAGAAGAGTGTTACTAGAAGAATTCATCACTTATCAATGTTTCCTGGCCACATCACCGAAGTTAGCACTTTCACTTTTTAATTTCTTTAGACAATCAGCAAGTTCAGCTACCATGTAAATGTTCTAAAACTCAAAGCTGGAGGGCAAAGAGGTTTGTTTTAGGGGCAGCATGCAGAAGTTTAAATTTGTCATACGTAAGGCAGAGTTGTTTGAAAATGCTTCAATAAAGCAATGTGGGCAGAACAATGGCAATCAGAGGCAGAATTCAGAACAGTAAGATAATACAAGCATACCTTTATTTTCCTTTTAAATTTGATATTGAAATGAATGTACAGCATAATATGAAAATTCTCGTCATGTCTAACAAGATACGCAGTTGTGTCATGCAAATTTTCCTACCAAGTTCTTACCATGAGTAAGGCAGAGCTGGATTTCTGATTGCTCACTTGGTAGCCACGAAAAGCATTGACAGATTCCAGTTCCTTCCGATGCAGTTTTCTGTCAGTACAAAGAAAACTGACAAAGAAAAAAGCCAACTGATCCTTGGCCATGCCTGATAATTTCTCCATATACGTAAGACTTTCCAACTCAATGGCTTTACAGTTTCTACCATGTCAAGAGAAAAGACATATCAGAACACTGTCTATACCCTGGCAATTTCTCCCTCCCCAGTAGCCTATCAAGAGCTACTGAAAGATCATGAAGCATTTCTGTATTGAGCTAGGAATGAAACATGTATATAGAGGTGCCATGGCTTTCCAAATTCTCCGATCTTTCTGTCAGGCTGTCAGATGAAAGGGGATTTGAAAGCATGCCCATTTAAACCCTTTTCAAAAAATATTTACTATTATTACTGAACTCTTCAAGATTTCCTGCCATTCCCACAATTGAACATTGTAGCTCCTTAAGCAATACTGACTGTCTTCAGCAGAGATTTGGACCCAAAGACAATCGGAAACTAAAATAATACCAATGGTTTTTCCAGGTCAGTCTCCTCCCAGCTGATCAAAGGAAATTATTATGTGGTAAACATAGCAGGCAAGCCACCATGTAAGCAGAGACTATTTGGCAGCTCAGGACTGATCTGTATGTTTATGGTTTAAAATGGAAGTTGACAAAAAGCATCCTGGAGCTGGTCCCTATCCATTTTTCTACCCTTTCTCCTCCACTGTTTCTGTTTATAAAGTTACATGATAGCAATACACATCTTAAATGTGCTTTAGTCTGCCTCCAACGTGATGACAACTGTCAAAAAGACGTCAGAACTGTATTAGAGAGCCTAGATGTTGACTGCAGATGTTTAGACAAGTAGACTGAGAGCTCTTCTCTGATTAGTAAACTGGGTTGGGAGTGCACTCATGTGGCTGCTCTGTGCTGAAAGTCATAATCTCATCTTGCAGGATCTATTTCTGAGCTGCTGCTGACTTCATTTTTCCAAGCCCTTATTAGGGCTCTATGTGCATCTTGCAGATTAGAGGCAATTCTCCCTCCATAGTTCAGCATTTCAAGGAACCTTTGTACCTTCTTATTTATCTGTCAGAGCTATATTAGTGATACCTTCAGCTTTATTGTGATCTACATGTATATCTCTTCCAGGTATGCTACTTCCATCATACAGGATTTAAGTTTTCTTTAGTTTAGTTCTGGTTCTCTCCATAGTTGCTCTGTGCCTCTAGCCATGCTCAGCTAGTGTTTTTTCCCAGATCAAAATGTCATTTCATTAAACCTTCATGCCTTCCATCCCATCAAAATATTGATGAATTTCCCCATAAAACACCCTGGGAGCTGAATACATACCAGTTCCACTTGCTGTTTTTGCTGGACTGAAACTTTGAGCTCTGCATGACTTTCTGCCTCAGGTGGCTCATAGCGGTTTGGATTTTCTTATGTCTTCAAGTTCAGAGCACTGACCATCCTGCATAGTATTACTGTGGACTGGTTGATTTTCTTTGCCTGGTGAACTCAAAATGTTTCATGAGGGGTTAATTCTGATTTTTTCTGTGGTAGCCCTCAGAATTTTTTGATTCTGCTTACAGACTCATCTCCTGCTGGGAACATATCTAGCCCTTAAAAATTGCTCTTCAGCCTCAGTTCTGTCACCGACTGTTCTCTGGTTTCACCTTCAGTTTGTATTTTTCACTGTTTACAGTTGTGTCGTGCCATACTCTTCAAATTTTCTTATAACAGTCGTAGCATTACTTTCCTTTTGTCTGAGTTACATGGAAATTACTAGGCACATAAAGCACTTTAAAGACAGCTATTCTAGAAATAGGGCAACCTTCTAACTGATTTCCTCTGTTGCTGGCATCCTAATACAGATGCTTGCAAGCACAGCGTGACGTGCTATTTAAAACTTCCTGTGAGTTTTCCAAATCTCCAGAGAGTTTTGGCTCCAATGGAGCTTTTAGTTACTCCATTCTTTCACTCCAGCTCTTTTCTTGTTCCATTTTACAAATACCAGGAGGTGATCAGATCAACAATCATTCTAGAGCTTACCATTCCCACTGGAGTTCTACTTTGTTTGATTGTTTTTGCCACCCGCTTTGCGCGCAGTCAGAGGGAGCAAAGCAGCAAGGACTCTTGCTATATGCCAGGAAGGAATGCACAACTGCTGGCATGAAGGAAGAGGTGACAAAAGTCACTGGGAGCTCTGAAAGGAAGCAAGTAGGGAATGGCAGCTCCCGGTGGGTGATGGAGCGTGTAGGTGATCAGCCCCTGGCTCTGACACATGCCCTCAAATCAGTAAAGCATGCAGCCCTTGGTGCCTGTTGTTTCATGTACATCAGCTCATTTCTTAGCTGAAGAACACGTGCTTTGTAGCTCGTGCTCTTGTCAATCGCAAAAGAGCCAGGCATTCAGCTGCTACCATGAGGACCCTGTGGGCTCTAATAGCCCTGACCAGCCTCACCTGGAGCCTCCCCACACCCTCTGCCCATTGGCCCTGGCGCCCCATTTCAGCTCAGCCTAGCACACCCGCTTCTTGCCTAGATTGAGTCACAGGAGTGCCTGTCTCCACTCTTGAATCTGGCCTTGTTTCCTTGATGGAGCTGGGATGTGTGTTGTAGGTACCTGGTCTCCAGCCCTGCCTCCTAGATGGTCCTGGGACCCACAGTGCAGCCTTGTTTCCAGCTCTGCCTCTGGCCACCCCCTGGACGTGGCTTATTTCTTCACCGTGTCAGAGGCTGTTGATGGACTCTGTTTCAAACCTCCAGCTCTGCTAACCCAGCTTGCGCCCTGTGGGACGGTACCCCATCAGTGAGGGGCTGGCCTGTTCTGGGGTCACCTGTGGCTCCTGGCTTGGCCCCTGTCATGGTATAACCCTGCTCACACTGCTCCCTGACAGCTACAACTTCTCTCCCTGCAGAGAAGAGCAACCTTATACCATGGTAGCTCCTGATAAAAGACAGACATAAGTTGTACAGGTAAGTCAATGCAAGGAGTTTGATCTCCTGTTATGTGACCTTTACTTACCCTGGATCTATGCAGGAGCTATAAAATACAAATTTTCATCTGTGCTTTTCCAACAAAAAGATTTATACTTGCCACATTAGATGACCCAGAGTCAGATCGGCTGGTCTGTCCTTTCTCACCCTTATATCAGAGGGGAATATGGCCTAAACATCTTCAGCTCAAGCACTTCCCAGCTGACATGTGTTGAGCTGAGATATAACAAGATTAAAACTAGCAGAGGGTATAGCCGAGGGAATTGGGAAGGCAGGATAAGTTCTGTGACAACTTACTCAAATGCAAAACTTTAGTCTGAAGCCCCTAGGGAAGACTGTCAAATCTCACTCCACAAGCACAGAAAGGAAGGGAAGAAAGCAGGCCGCTGTCCTTAATGTAACAGCATCCGGAGAAGCCATACTAACAACTGAGAATAGTTGAGAGGAAAGGCACATCATATGCAACATGTTTTTGTAAATGTAGTTGGGAATGATGTTGCAGTATATGGACTTCACATATAATAGAGTCCAAAATGAGGCTCCTGCTGGGATGGGTGTTTGCCCAGCAGGGAGAAGTCACAAGCAGTTAAACAGCCATCCGAGACAGGAAGAAAATAATATTTCTCACTTCAAATATTACATCTGAACATTCAGTTACAGAGCTACCAGAAATAACAGCACACATAGTAGCAGTGGAATCCTGCATTTAAACGCATAATTTTCTGCTAATAGGGGTCTACAAGGAAGTTTCCTCTGACGTGTAATTAAAGGCAGTCAGCCAGATAGGCTGCTATTCCAGTTAAGAAATTTTTACATGAAGTTTACTCTGAAGCCATGTGAAACACTTCAATGAATGCCAAAGGAATTCATAAAGATTTTCCAGTTTGTTTTCAATGTAGGAATGTATTTGACTGATTCCCTATAATATTGTTGCATCAAAATAGGACATAGGAATTTCCACCTGATGATAAAACCTGTTAATATTTCTCTAAAACATTTGTTGATTCAGCCTTTCATCATAAGCCATAAAACTTGTGAGGAAAGAGTGATATTGGTAGTTTTTATTTGTGGGATTTCCCTGTGTGTCTGTTCTCAAATTGAAAAGTGTATGAAATTCAAACTTTTCTGTTTCCTCTCTAAATTAATTCTCATCTGGAAGAAATTTTTAATTCTGAGTTTCTAAAATAGACATTTTAATTTCTTGAGTGATTTTGTTTAAGAACAGAATTCTAAACAGTTCTGTCCTTGAGCAAAAACAGTGAAAATGTCACTGTACTTCTATCTGTGTCGAAAAAGTCTAACAAAACAAAAAACCAAAACCTCGAATCCCTGTGAATTACTTTTCCTGAAGTCTACAGATATTAAAATAACTGTCATCTATTAACATTGGGTCTGTGTTTTATAGTTCTGCCCCACAGGAAAATAAATGGAAGATAAAGCAGTATAACTGTTGAGCTAACTGAATGCATGAATATTTATGAGTTATTAAACGTAAACCCAAGTTTTCTTGCCTTTCCTTGTCACTTCCTATATCGAGTTTGTGATAGGATCTATTGGGTACTAATAACCCAAAACAGGAAAACTAAATTGACTTTAATTTATTATGTTACTATGAAATGGCATTAGCAGATTGGGGGTTTTCTCTCCCCTCCCCTTGTCTGTGTAAGGACTCTCATCCTAAAATTTTGAATGTAGATACAACAATTTTGGTATATAAAGCTATTTTTATGCATGTCTACATGGCATTAGATCTTTGACAGCAGTTACTGAAATCTGCACCACTTCTTACTGAGTTTTTTCTACACTGTAGTCCACAGAAACAATCTGTGCAAAAGGCACAAGCCTCTTAAAATATAACACAACATTATTCCACCCCGTGTAAAGACTGAGGGCCAGCTTCATTCCATGGGAACTTGGTGAGGAGCTTGACATAGGCTTCTCTGAGGAGCTAGTTAAAACTTGATTTTTAATGTGGTGGCACAAATTAATAATCAAACTTTTTCATTGTTTTGTGAAACTGAGTGAAGTGTAAAACTACATTTTATATTACACTGGGGATCAGGTGCCTGAAGAGACAACAAATAAGCACTGTGCTAATAGTGGTGAAACTGAAAAATTTTTGATGATGGATTTGTTATTCTCCTGTCTACCATGGATATAAACAGAAAGAGAATGTAAGAGTTAGGGCAGGGGAGGTGGAAATCAAAATTCCTGTTTATTTTCCACTGGAGTTCAAGGCAAGAATCCTCTGCTTCTTGTCCACTTTATCTTTCCATTTCCTGAGTAGAGTTCAGGGATTTTTTTTTAATGTTGTTTTTTTTTTAATTGACAGGCAAAAAGCCACCCTGAGACTGAGGTTCCTACTAGCCCTAGAATATCTCCCAGATGAAGTTTTAACAGAAGCCCAAAAGCGGGGAACAAAGGGGCCTTCTCTGAATTGGGCTGACCCTGTTACCACCTTTATTCCAGGATATTAAGTAGCCACATAAATTACTGATATAAAAGGGCTTAATATTTATTTTTGTTTCTGAGTGCAACCGTCTTAGTCATGGTATCTACATAATGTCTAATTATAGACCTCTCACACAGATAAGAGGAAAAGCTCAGCAGAGAGGAAATGGCCTCAAGTTGCGGCAGGGGAGGTTTAGATTGGATGTAAGGAAAAATTTCTTTACTGAAAGAGTGGTGAAACATTGGAACAGGCTGCCCAGGGAAGTGGTGGAGTCCCCATCCCTGGAGGTATTTAAAAGACGTGTAGATGAGGCGCTTAGGGACATGGTTTAGTGGGCATGGTGGTGTTGGGTTGACGGTTGGGCTCGATGATCTTAAATGTCTTTTCCAACCTTAATGATTCTATGATTCTATGAT
>NW_008794089.1:36514-46640 GCF_000699145.1 Aptenodytes forsteri
GTGGTGTTGGGTTGACGGTTGGACTCGATGATCTTAGAGGTCTTTTCCAACCTCAATGATTCTATGATTCTATGTTTTCCTCACTCTTTCAGTGACAACTGTAGAGAGCTGGAGTCAGGAGAGTGCTTAATCCTAAGTCTTACAGCACCACCTGCTGTTCACTGCTGTGGTTTTCCTTCGTTTTTAAATATACCTGTACAGGAAGTAGTTAGAATTTATTTTTCGATTTACATATTTTTATTTGGGTAAGGGGGGGAAAAACTCCATACCCAAGAGCTGTATGAACAGGAGCCTGCATTACTGAGAGACTGGAGTGCAGAAAGTATTACACTTGCGATAACCCAGGGTTTTGTTCCCTAGGCCAGCCTTCCAGCCATGGCTTTGGGAAGGATAAAGCACTGTAAACAGAAATTCTTCTCCAAGCTGAAGGAACTGTAGCACCTGCTCAGCTCTCTGCCCCCTCCATCGTGCTATTGCGAGGTAAGTTCAGTCTGGGATCTTTCTGTCCATAAAGAAGTAGTATTCAGTGGGACAAGTGCTAGCCTAAGTAAGTCTTGAGGTGGGTTCTACTTGCTGTGGCTGACTGTCCTCATGACCTAGGCAAAAATATTTGTTTCTCCTTGTCTTAATTCTTTCCTCTGTAAAATGTAAACTAGGCAGTGCCCAATGGATGTCACACTGGGCTAGGACTCGGAAGATCTGCAGTTCCTAGCTCTGTAATTCACCAGCTGGTTAATTTGGGACACTGTCTGGTTCCCCGGTTTCCCTACCTGTAAGACACAACCAACAGTTCCTAGTTTGCTAAGAATAATGCAGCTATGTATTGGTCCTTTGCTAACTCTCTGGAAGATACGAGAATATATGTCAAAAAGACCAAGATGCTGAGGTAGCCAAGTTCTAGAGAAATCTACCTGCATTTGATAGAAGAATCTATACAGTTGGACACATTTCAGATTCGTCACTGCAGAGAGCCCTCCCTATACCCGGGGTACATGAAAAGCCTCAGTTCATTATGTTCAGTGGCAGCCAAGGACAATAAACCCATGAGATGGGTCAGAAAGATCTAACCTAATGAACACAGTTGTATGTCACTACAGAGATTCTGTGAAAAATGTTAAATGCAGTGGTTCTTATAATGTAATGAATTCATGTATGTACTTCAGTGAATTTTCTGTTTTTAAAAGAGAAATGCAGGATAGAGTTAGACAAATAAATGTTATTTTTCTGCTTACAAATGCTTTCTTTGCACCATGTCATATGAATAGTTCTATTTCATTATCTTTCATTTCTTCATGGCATATCATCAGTGAGATCCTCCCATTAGTATCCCCTGCTCAGTGTTTTACATAAAGAAAATAAGAGTCTTTGCACTTTCTGTTGCTGTTATGCCACTAACTAGTGGTTAAACTACAAAATGAAATATTCTTGCTGGTTCCTGCAAGTTAGTATCAAAAACCCTTAATGTTTTCAGTCTGCAGGTGCTACCTGATGTCAGTACTCTATAGTCAATGCCCTTGAACACTAAATATTTTATACAGAATCAAAGTGATGATGTGATCCATTTCCTTATGATGTCAGCAGTCTCGTTATTAACTGCAGTAAAAGCTGCTGGAAGGATCTTTATGCAAGAAACAAACTGTGAGGTCACCGTCAATATACTGCATGCTTTCATGCTATGACCATGATGAAGGTCAGGTAAATGGTGGCAGAGCAATATGCTGCATTACTGATTTGAGGAGGTGGGACCAAGACACAGTTGACCTAAGCAACCAAACATCAGGCCTCTGTGGGGTGTTAGTAGAAAGAAGAGAAACCAACGATGGAATCAAGCATCTTAGTTACCTTGGCAATCTTCTGTATTTCTGAAGCAGTGTTCTGCTTCCCTAAACACTGAAGGAATCAAAGAAGACTATTTCTTTAGTCATAGCTTCTTTAGACAAAGGGGATTCGCCTGAAAAGCTTTCTCACATTGCTTTTTCTTAGGGCCAGCTTACCAGATGCTGTTGCTGTTTTGTTTTGGGTTTTTTTTGCTGACCCCTTAAATTCTCACCTTAATACTGCAGTTGCAACCACCCAAATACAGTTATGCAAATCTTTTCTTGGGTCTCTAAGTCTTGTACAGTACACTTGTGTTGTCTTAGCTCTCTGTCATTGCCCCAACTCCTTGTTTCTTGATTGTCCTTAGTGCACCTACGTTATGTTGTTACAACACAGTGCTGTCATTACTTCAGGTATTTTGAAGGGGGGGGGGGGGGAAGGAATTTTTTTTTTAATTATCTTATGGCCGCTATATTGGGGTTCAGGTCAAATGCTATGTATTGTGGCTGTTCTGCTGCAAAAAGGGACTAGCCCCTTGAGCAATGTGGATTCAGGCCACTCTCCTCTGCATGGCTGATGGGCCAGGGGTAGCCCCCTGAGGCCAGTGCCCTGGGCAATGTAAAGCTGCAGAGTTGGAGGTCCCTCTAGGCTACACAGATGAGGGCTACACCCATTTAGATCCTGTGGGGTGGTAGAACTCCTGCCATTTTGCCAGCCACTGCCTCAATATTAATCTAAGCCCATTTTAGTGAGATTTAACCTGAACCATAAAAGCACACTTCATTTCTTGCAGCTTCACAGGCTCCTCAGTATGTGCCCATGTGCCTATTACTATTTTGTAAGTCATTAAGATGATCTTTGTTTCCTAAATGACGGCAGAAGACTTTTGATTCTCTCCTTCCATCTGTGCACGTAACAGGACACAAAAGAGGCATGATTCTCCTCCTCCACTGAAAATCATTCTCTACAGAGACTCACTCTTCAGTCATTTCCCCACTCTTAATACAGCACTTGTCTTTATACAATTCAGCACCTGATCCCCAGCAGTACAGGATGCAATTTCATATTCCACACAGCTCTCTTCCACTCTGCAAGTACATATGCAGCGCACACGCTTGGCTCACTGATGTTTTCACATCAGGAATCTTCCCTCCTTTCAGCAGTAATGGGTCCAACCAAATTCCCAGATCTAAATAACACAAGGTACTCCTTTTCTCTTCATGAATTTCACCTAATGTGTTGTTGCTTTGAACTTGAATAAACCAGTAAGAAAAACAGAGCCCTACACCACCACACTTAAAACAGGCGTGTCCTTTTGCACCTAAAGCAACAGAAGTTTATTAGGAAGCTGTCAGATATAGACAGACAGATTCAGGAGATTACAGCCGCATAGGTCAGCAAGAGAGAGCAGCAGCAATAAAGAAGACAGATGATCTGCGGTACTCCTGATTGTCGCTGCTATACCAACAGAGGTGCAAGTGCTTCTACCACATCTGGAGAGGCTAATACCTTTGTCCTGGAGGTATTGCCTGAATGTGGAGTTACACCGCCCTAGACAATGCACTGTGGGGTGTAGGTGGGGACAAACGTGCCCCCTAAAGTCTCTGTAACACATAGTGCTTCCTCATCCTTTGTGGTGCAGCAGGAACCTTTTTGCTGCTATAACCCTACATGTAAAAGTAGTGTTATAGCAAACATTATGCAGTCACTTACTGCTAAGATCGACCTCTTTCATGTTCACTTAGAACATTTTTGCTATCCCAGGAGTTCTGAGAGACACACTGTAATCAAAGACTATTGCAGGAAACTTCTCCTTTAGTAATGATCTTCCTTCCTTTTTTCTGCTCTCCTAACATGAGAGAAGTGACATTTTCCCTTAATAAGAAGGATTGGAAGGGCTGAACCAAACCAGTCCCCAGCACCATAGCATGCTGCTGCTGCTGTTTCAGTGGAAGCTTTGTCTCATTGACTGTTGCTGTCGCTAGCATCAATAATTTAAAGCCACAGACACTGTGAAGTTGTAAATAATTTAAAAAATATAATTCATGTCCATTCTTATTGCTGCAGCTCAGTCAGGATCCAAACTTTTTTATACCTGTATTTATACTAAGGAGCACACACAATAGCCAGCCTGCAGCAGTTCCTTCAAAACAGCTCTTATTATTTTTATTTAGTTAACATTTCAACATTATGTTCTTGAGAGCAGAGGCTCTGGCATACTGTAGCACATTGGAACAGCAGGTTCTGAAATTCTTCCTGTTAAAAGGTTCCCTAGAAGAATGGGAGCATCATTAAGTCATAGAAAACCCTTAAATAAATAATAATTTGACAAAAAAACAGAGTTCTCACTGCTTGCCAGAATGTTATACAAAAATATATTGAGTCAAAGTATGACTGAGATGTGCTGCACCTAAAAATCCTTCCTCCAAGAAACATTAAAACAAACAGAAACTACCAAAAAAAAAAGAAACCCTCATCCTAAAGTTACCTGGGACTTAAAAGAGCTCTACAGGATTTTTTTCCCTTCTTCACAGAATAAGAAATAATGCTGGTTTCAAAGAAACCTTGTAAAGTTTTCCTTAAGAACAACTTTCTGACAAGGACCCTTTCCAATAACTTCAGGTTTCTTTCCTGATATGAAGCATTCATAAATCAGATGCTAATTAGCTATCTGAGTTTAAAAGCTATGGGGCTAGGTAAGTCTCCCAAGTGACAGGTGCCTTTGAACCACAGACATTCCAGTATTATTGAGATATATTGAGGAATTTCTTCTTGTTTTGTAAAAGGAAACATCAAGAATCAGTGCAGGTTTTGCTCATGAGAATATTCCTGTCACCAATGTAGTTTACATGCATTAATATTTTTTGCCTATATGGGTAAGGTTGCTTTACTGAGTAAGGCTGTTGAACTCAGTTACTGATACGCTGTTTTTTCTGATGAAGAGCAGGAAAGTCTTCTGATATGGGCCTCATATAGGGTTCAGGAAAGGTTTATCTTGATTACTTTTTTTGTTTATTGTTTTCCTTTTCTTTTATAAACGGAAGAAAATGTTGTGAATTTTTCTAAACATTGATGCTATTGCTTTAATAGGCTATCCTGTGGGGGGGGGGGAAAAAATGTTGTCTCTGGCAGGAAGTCTTTGTTGCACCTCTTTTCAGTTGCAACAGTAAGTTTCAGAGCCTGCAAAAGAAAAAGTGGCTTGTGTGCTGACTAGCTATAAAAAAGGTAAACTAAAATAGTTGCAAGGGCACAAAAAATCTCTAGATACAGGAAGGAATAAAAAAAAAATATTCAAGGTTTCTAAAGAAGATTCAGACTTTATTTTCTACAAACTTTTTCCAAACTCTTTTCATTCCACTTGTTCTCCCAGCAGCCTATGTAGAAAGCTTTCCCTTTTCACCAGTAATGTCTCAATCCTAAAGAAGGGTTGCCCTAGACCCTACCTAGTGGGATCAGATTAGATGATGGGGGATGTTTTTACTCATCTTGATATAATTGATTAGTTTTGTTCATTTTTTTCAAACAATCCATGTTCTTGGTTGTTCTTACTGCAATTTAATCCATTGTGTGGCCTACTCTAACTAGGCTGTTGTAACTCATGCAGAATTCGGTTATACTTTCATGTACAGAAACGTCCAATAAGATTCACATCATCCAACCTTCCAGCTTATTTTTTTATGCATTCAGACTTCCCTGAAGTAACTGAAACTCTTCCTAGTTATTTCATTGTATGGGATCAGGCTTTTTTGTTTGGTTTATGTGAGCAAATGCAGGTTTACCTCTGAGCTAATAGTCTTGAGCACCTTTAGAGTCAATGGAGGAAAAATGGACACTTCATGTTGTGTCAAAAATCATGCCTCTAAATTGTCTATTTCTACCCAATAGCTGTAAGGGGAGCCAAGGATGGCTTCTCCAGATGTGTAAATATCTATACAGGAGAAACATAAAGTTGTGTGAAGTGAGTCATATCGTGTCCCTGTCATTCTGAAAGACGTGGAGATCTTCCAAAGGACAGACCCAAAAACATGCTTTAGAGTCAGCCTTCAAACATAGGCAGAGCATAGCATGATTCCTAGTGTCACTCACACTTCTAGTTTAGCCAGAGCGAAACTTTGCATAACAAAGTCAAACACACTTCTACAGCAGGTGGACAGGCAGGACCTCTTCATTCAGCCAGTACTAATCTGAGTAGTACGAAAAATAAAACTCTCTACAAATCTCAGATTTCTGTGTATCAGAATAGTTAGACAACTTCGTCGGTGCACCCAGAAATGACCCCAGATCTTCAAAACTTAATCTAATTTGCCTTCTATTGGAAATTCTGGATAGTGTCCTCATGTCTTGCCCTTTTGGAATTAAAGAGCTGATTCTGAGCAGCTTTACTCCCTTTGTCTTCAGCAGCAATTCAGGCATGGTGCCAGCTGCAAGACACAGTAAGTTTCAGGCACCACTTTCTTACCAGACTACCCACCAACAGATTGAAACAAGAGACCACAAGGCTAACCCTCCCCAGTTTCTTCTAATAGCACATAATATCTGGCAGACGTACACTAGTATCTGAGAGGGTGGTGTCTTAGAAAACGGACAAAACTATCATCATCTCCTAGCACATGATGCTCTGTGTGTTACAGCTGACTAAGGGTTAACAGTCTGGAGCAAATGCACAGTGAAGTGTTTCACTATGTAATGTGATCAGCAATAAGATACTGTTATAGAGCATGAACTTCAAAGCCCCATTTAGACTACTTTAAGAAGGTTTTAAAATATTTGGATCAGAACAGAAATATCCAGATATTGATTTGAAAATCTACTGTAAATATCCATTAGGGCTTCCAAATGCAACTTTTAGCTCCTTTAGCTAGGGAAACGCTAAATCCTTTATTCCAGGTAGTTAGGGGTAAATAATAATGGTGAGCTACAGAAGCCATACAGCTCCAAGAATAACTGAGTATGATTTCTAGTTGCATCCTGAAATTCTTGCACAAGATTGTATCATTATCTGGAAATACATGAGTAAATTAATATATAGATCCACGTCACAGAAATGTCACGGTCTAGGGTCCTCAGTATATACATTTGTTAGGTCTTTCTTATTCAGAATTACTAAAGCCTGGTTTCATGCTGCAATAATTAGAAATCCTTAAATTACATCTTTCTAGAAATGAATGTCTATAGCAATAAGCATGGAAATCTTTTACTGAGTTATATAGTAAACCAGAAGAGGGGTTCATGGTTCTAACCAAGGATTCTATTTTTCAAATGACATCAAAGAATTGTTTACCATTTCTCCTTGCCTTTGAGGAGAAAAGAAGGCTCAAGAGAGGAAGGTACCAATTCTGATTAATCACATAGCTAAATCTTCTTTAAATTATAATCCTTCTTTGCACTGCACATTTACACATAGGATATAGAACTTTCTTTTTCTAGTCCCATTTTTCAGGTAGTTATTAAAGAGAAAGCTTTAAACTGACATTCCCCAAACTGTTCCTAAGTGTTCACTTTTACATGCTTTACAAATGTCCAAGGCTCCAACACCTCTGTCCTTGATGAACTAGAATTCCCACTGAAACTTCCACTGGAGGAAATTATGCTCTTTCTACAAATTGTAGTAGCTGAGCACTGGCCAAGCAGAATAGCTGTTGTACTCTGTTAACAAAGTTCTTTGCATAGCAATGGTAGATTAAATAACATTTATGTAAGCAGCTTACTAACATGTTATCAGATCCTACTATATCTTATCACCAATGTGAAACTGGCCTAGGTTTACCCCATGTGACTTTGTATATTTACCTTGGATGTCATGTTTGGAATTCATTGTTAGCCTCTACTGCAGCTAGAGAGAACTCTACGTCTTAGGTAGACCAGTGTTCCTCTGGCGATGCTTGAACATGGCATCAATTATACAGTGTGACAAGCTTTTTAATTCAGGTGTTCAGGAAAGAGCTTGAAGGTAGCCTGGGTAAATCTAAGCTTTGGTGTCCTTAACTACTTAGCAGGCAACAGAGTATGAGAATTGGTATTTGATACATTAGGTTCCTTAAATGTTTCCCTAGTATTCACTGCAGCTTCATCCTGTGGCTTTATTATACATACAGCCCACCACTCTACTCTCTCAAGGGGAGGAGGAACATGCTGCTCTTTCAATCTTTTCAGTCACTTCTCTGAGTCTTATCTGAGTTAGAGAGATATTAAGAAGCAGCAAGAGTGAGAGGGAGAATGGATGAAGAGTGGGATCAAGACGGGCAAGTTCAGATTTGAAGGCTGCAGGATAAGACTTTTGAGAAAAATGTTTTTTAGCTGAGAAACCTGAGAAACTTCACCTTTGGAGGTAGAGAATGTGCAACGAAATCCTTTATATTGTATGCTTGTCTATACACTAGAGTAGTTTCTCCACTTCCAAAGCTTCAATAAATAACAGTACTTACTTACCAAGAGCATTGCTTTTCAGAAAGTTACTTCTTGTAAGTAGACTAATATTTATCCATTTCATCCATATTCTGACTATGACACCTACAGGCCAGAGGAGAGCTGTGCAAAAGAGTGAAGATTATTTTTAGGGAAAAAAAAATTTCTTGCCTGCTCCATCACAAGAAAAGTTATTTATGATGAGGCATATACCACTCACATTACTGAGCTAATAACAGTACTGAATTCACACGCTTTTCTTTTTTTCTTTTAATTTAAAGTGGAGCAAACAACTGCTTTCCTAAAACTCTCCAAGGATAGCTTTAAAGGCATAGCTGTAAATTAGTGAGAAAGAACTTTACAAAAGGACTGTGTAATTCCTGAAAAGTCTGTTCACTCTGAATAGCTACATTGTTCCATATAAGAATGCACAGATATTAAAATATAGTGCTTTTCACCAATGGCTATTGAAAAATTATTCACACACTTTTCTTTTTTTCTTTTAATTTAAAGTGGAGCAAACAACTGCTTTCCTAAAACTCTCCAAGGATAGCTTTAAAGGCATAGCTGTAGATTAGTGAGAAAGAACTTTACAAAAGGACTGTGTAATTCCTGAAAAGTCTGTTCACTCTGAATAGCTACATTGTTCCATATAAGAATGCACAGATATTAAAATATAGTGCTTTTCACCAATGGCTATTGAAAAATTACTGCCTGAAGAGAATTGTGACAGTTTTTATCTTCCTCAAATTGAAAGAGGTCAGGAAAAAAGGAGCGTTTGCAACAGGGCAAGGGATGCTGTAATTTCTGCTTGCCACTGGGTCCCACGAAAACAATGAGGTTGAGTTGCCTTGAGCTGGTGAGACGTGGTGCCCAACCCAGCCGTGATTACAGCTTCAGTAGCGACTCTGTGAAATGAAAACTTGTTCAGGAGAAGTTGAACACATGGGGAGGGAGGAAAGGTGTCAATACAGAATAAAGAAATAGAAAAGGCATGGTAAAATTTTTATCTGCTGAAGGCCAGATATATCTTTTCGGAAATGTCACAGCCTTTTTTTTCCTGTGAGCTCCTTAAACATGTGTCACGTTACTGGGGAAACTATTTGGATAATACAGTACATGTAAAAGCTAGAATAGAAAAAAACGACTTGAATTAACACCAACCACTATCTGCTTTTCAGCTCTTAATGATGTACAGTATGGACATACCACAGTCTTAATCAGTCATCAGAGCTACTGTCCATACTTCAGACACACCAACACTTTTGCTCTTTTTGTTGTGCATGCCAAAATATCTGGTGTCTGTTTTGGGGGTTTCCAAATCTCCCAGTCTTTGCTTGCTTTGTCCCGCCTTCTTCCTTTCATAGAACAGTTTCTGACTCTTTCTAGGTACCCCTGACTACTTCCCAATGGGAAGAACCATATCCCAGGTGAGAAAATAGGAAGTTTATTTTAACCTACTCTCTAAAAGAAGTGGAGGCTCCAGCCAAAGCTCTATTTATTTCAGTGAAAGACTTAAAACCATGATTGCTGTTAATATTGCCATTACCATGTGACTTAAGGAGACAGATTTAGAGGTTATTGAATAACTCCATCTACCATCTCCTCTGGTCACTCCAGATTTAATTCAGTTTACCAGAAAACAATTTTCCTCTTGTAGTCTATACCAAGCAATTGGTACCACTGCCCCCTATTTTCACTGCTAAACTTTAACAAAGTGCTGTGATGCAACTAATTCTTATTTGCATTGTTTCTTTTTGAGACAGTGGTCTATAGTCCCAATGTCCTGGTTTCGGCAGGGATAGAGTTAATTTCCTTCCTAGTAGCTGGTACAGTGCTGTATTTTGGATTTAGCATGAGAATAATGTTGATAACACACCGATGTTTTAGCTGTTGCTAGGTA
>NW_008794089.1:46967-86954 GCF_000699145.1 Aptenodytes forsteri
GGCAGGGAAGGGAGTGAGCAAGCGGCTGTGTGGTACTCAGTTGCCAACTGAGGTTAAACCAGGACACCCAAACTCAATTTATTTTAGCTTTCCTTCAGCATCATGTCTCAAGAGTTACTGATTCACAGCTGAAGGAAAATAATTCAGTTAGCTTCATGACAGAAACAGAAGGACTTCTGGAGTTAGTTTTTTTGCCTCCTGGGTTTATCTAAGGCTTTTCTTTGCTTTAGTTCTCCTTATATATATTTATGGAGCTGTATTAGTTATATTTTCATCTGACTTTGCATGAAGAGCACATCTGATTATTAGCTGAATTTTGCAAGATTAACAGGCCCAGGAGTTTGTCATGCCAGTTTCTATGTCTGTACATGGAAGGATTATCAGGGTATCTTACAGCAAGATGTCCTTTTGCTGGAAATTTGTCAGAAGCTTTTCTGGTATCTACTGTGGGAAAACTCTTCCTTGAGGATGTATGACCTAACTCCTGTTCATAAAGCTTCAGCCATTAAAGACTGAAAAGACAATTCTGTTATCTGAAATGATGAAAGATTTCTCATGGGTTCCAAAATCTTTGTGTGCCTTTCCTATTCCAGGAAGGGATTCAAGAGGGGGTGGTAAGATCAATATCACTCAAACAAACAATACCATAATGTCAGTGTCCCTCCCTGGAAACCAGGGGCCAAGATTTGTTTCTCATACAAGAAGTCAACTTGTAACACTGATCTCTGCAACACTCAACAGTGAGGACTGAACCTCGGCCCGGTGGATCTAACACGAACCAGTCTACTATTCTGAGGCGGAGGCATTAAAACGGTTATGCAGATATTGCTTCTTACACTTCTGTATTACACTTGTAATACCATGTTAGGCACTCTGGGCTTCTCCGCGTAAATGTCTCGGGCAATGAGATTTTAATGGTTTGTTTAGAAGAAAAGAAGTCTTGCTACTAAAAAAGTTTTCTTAGAAACTGACCTACTTCAGCTTTTTTCCCTAACTTTAAATCCTCAAATTCAAGACTAGGAACACAGCAAGATAAGCATTTTGGTTGAAGATCTTATCCCTAGAAGCAAAATGCAGATCAGTTCAGGCTTTTCTCTTAAACTATTATTTGTAATCGTAATCTGCTTTCTTTACCCTTAGCAATCACTTGTCTTCTGTGATGTTTAATATTGCTCAATTTCTTCTTTCACTTATAGAGTATCTTCATCATACAGACACTCAAATCTGAGATAAAAAAAAACTTCCAAAGAAATATATGACTAATAAAGACCATCTGGTAGGTGTAAACATAAATGAGATGCGAACCAAAAATCTCAATAAACTCTGAATCACCATCAATCTAGTATACAAGCAAAGTCCCAAAACAACAGAATTACTTTGCAGTGAGTAATGTCTTGCCAGTGGGGTACTATGCACAGTGTGATTAATTTTCACAGTCTAATGAGTTCCCCCCACCCAAAAAAGCCAGTCCAAATTTATTTTGCAGTATCAGTCTTAAATTTCATTCATTCGTTTACTCTAAAGTACATTTGTTGTGATTTTTATCTATGGCACTGTACTGGGAAACGTGTTTCATATGCATACACAAATTCTTGTTATTTTAGCTTCAGAATCTGTGAAGTTCCTTGCTGTCTGTTACAGAGGGGGAAAATGTATACAGCAGGAAGACAGTGACATGGTTAAGGTCAGGCCATTACTTCTGATCCAGCAAAGAAGGAGTAACACATCAATTACCACAGATTTGACTGAAGGTTCTTTTTGTCACAGACATAAAATGCTGCTGAACAATCCACGCCTTATAATTAAACATCGAGGGCTAGCCTGCGGCCTGCGCTTGGCTGGGGCACATGGGTTGAAATCCTACCTACTGAGTCAATGAATTGTTGAATCAACGTCAGCAAAGCCAAAGTTTCACCCGAGGCCCACGCCTCGCTGTCACACCCTGCTGCCCGAAAACAGGGCATGAGAGCCACTGAAGGGATGACCTGGACTTCTTGCAAATCTGCTAACAGCTAGCTGAAGGGAAAGACATAATATCCTGTTACCTCCTGTGTACTCTCCTCTCAGGAGGAAGATTTAGAAGCCAGCAGCTAATCTGCCAAAGAAAGGATTTATTCTCACTTCAAGGAATCTTTATTTTTTCCATTCCTGATAGTCATCTCAAATAAAAAATGATTTATCCACTGTTCTTCCATTTTCTCTTAATGCTAATGACTGCAAAGAAAAATTTCAAAATCAAGAGTTTAAACCAAAGAAAGCCCACAAAACTCCCCTTACAAGTGTATACAGAACAAACAGGGGAATAGATATAATTTCAGAAGCATTTCAAATTACAGATAATTTTAAATTATTTATTGATACTAAATGAATGAGTGATTCACACTATTACATTATTTAGCAGCAGAGTGCTCTTTTGATGGGCTTTAGATTCTGTAGATATTTTTACACAGTACCTCTACTTTTCTTTTTTCTTTTTCTTTTTTTTTTTTTTTTAAAGGACCAAATACTTAGGAAATGTCCACTGAATGGAGGAGAAACAGCATCTACCATCCACCTCACTTTTTTGATTGTGTTCAGCTACTTTGAATCTACTGACTCCTAACCAGGTACCAACGCGGACTCTAAGCCCACAGAAGAAGTTGAGACTGTCCTTCCACTTAGCCAGATGAGGTGAGGTGTCAGGACCTTTTCTAAGTTCTCAGCTACAGAAGCCACAATAAACTTGCTCCATCTGACCAACGGCTCTACTCTCACCAAAAGTGAGTCCCCATGCTGGTATGCTGTATAGCACTGATGTGGCACCTGCTGTGAAATCCCACTGGCGGATGCCCCTAACTTTTACCATGTTTTTGACACATTTTAGAAAGGGGATGAGCTGTAAGTGCAGAATAAATTAATAGTTTCTTAGTGGTTATCCTAGAGTCCATAATCATCTTATTCCACAATACCCTCCCTACCACAGCTGAGCTCTGAGGCTACGTGGTCCCCACAGGTAACAACTACTGTCATACAAATGTCAGAGAGAGCTCTGGAAGAGGATTTGTCCCATGAACAGGAGAGAGCTACCAGAAAGCCAGGTTTTGAGGGATCTTTTTCCCACACAGCCTGCGCTATGCTAAAAAAAGCGTTAGGATCGTTGTGTGTTCAGTATTAAAAAAATATCTTCTGTAGCATAGTACTCCCTAATATGTTACCACATCCTTCCCCTAACACTCTTCCCCAAGAAATTGCATTAACCTGGAGGTTACGCTCCATGTACTGTGCCCCTCCCCCCCCCATCATTCTTCCTATTCTTTATAGGTAATATTTGTTTTTATTTCCCCAAATGAGGCAAGATTTTACCAAACCTGCCTCCTTGCTCTCTTTATTTTACACCACGCCAGTTCTTCTACCCTAATTTCAAACACTTTTTGGGCCCCATTCTTGCGGAAGGACTGGCGGCTACCGGTGACTCTTCACCGTTCTGAGCAACTTATTTTTCCTCTCATCATTGCCTACATATTTGCACACTGCATGCTACTCATGCACATGCTCCCCAGTCTCTGATTAGAGCTGGCTGGGTCATTCTTACAAATCATGCATTACAGGAATTCTCATCCTTTAGTATTAAAATAAATTATTCATGTTCTTTACAAAATGAGCACTTTTATTGCTGCTGATTAAATAATATGCCTAAAATACATTGTTTGCAGTATTTTTTGCCCATCAATCATTTCATGAATTATTCAGAAATATTTGTATTACGCTATCTCTGGCACTGGTTATTTGGAGTCAGGGAGATAGATAAATATCCTCTTAACATACTCTCCCTCAGCAGAGACTGGGACTGGGAGATAGGGGAGGTGTTGTGGGTAGCTTGCTGTGGGTGTTGTGGGAAATACCTAAAAGTTTAAAAAAAAAAAAAAGTAGATAAAAGAAAAATACTAAGATTAGATGCTTGTGATTCTAACTACAGTGTGACTTCTGTCTTTCCCCTTCCTTTCAGAGAGGGAAGGTGCTGCAGTTCAGTAATGATTTTGCTGTACACTGAATCCAGACTGAATCTCCAGGAGAGGGAGACAATGAATAGGCCAGTAGGATGGATTGAACGCTGATGTCAATTAAACCGAAACCATGAAATAAATGAGGGGTTTCAGTGGTTGTTCTTCATAGCCACTTCAGTTTGGTATGCGAGGGAATGCTTCTGTTTTATTGCAATAGTAAATTTCAGAGCACAGGGAGAGAGGGAATATTGGCATTTCAATCAGGGCAACTTCACAAACACACACGCGCAGCCCACTCAACTCTGTGTTGAAAGCTTTATGAAAGAAAGCCTGTAGGATATCCAAGAGATTACTTACAAGATTCTAAGGGATGGATTTTTACGAAATCCTTATAACACAGCCTGGTGCCCTTGCTGAAGTGAATTTGAAATATGCCCCTGAGCTCCTCAGAGTCTGCAGACAATGCTCATAGGTATCAGGGTATACATGCATACCTACATTTATTACAACAGAGACATACGCTTGTTTCAAATACGAAGATAAGGTGTCAATCTTCAAGATTTTAAAAAATCAATGGTGTTTGTAGGGGCTGCTCTTAATTTTCATTACCCCATCAGTCATTCAGGAAACAAGGTTTGTCTGTGTTGCTTTAGCTTCTGAAACAACAGCCATTGCACAGGGATATGGGGGTAGGAGTGACAGACAAAACAAGGTTTTACGTTTTCAAGTAATAGCAGACTACACCATCTTATGCCTTGATATATTCTGAGAATTTTCTTGAGAAGCTAATATTGCATGAGGATAAAATGTAGTCCTCAGCACATTAGTAAAATATTTATACGCCACTTACTTTCTTGCTAGAAAAAAAGGGACCTATTCCACATGTGCTAAGATGATTCTCAAAGGACCTGCAGATTTTCCTTGGCCAAACTGTTAAATCACAGTCTCTTTAATAAACTGGAAATGCCTTTGCCAAACATTGTGATAAAGTGTGCTCCTCGATAGAATATGATAGTTCACAAAAAGAAAAAATTTAATTAGTTACATTATTCAGAAAAAGACCCTAAAATGTGAGATTTTTATAAAGTTCTGGGAACCGAACTGACAGTTAATTTCAGTTTATACCATGTTTATAAATAACAGGAATAGACCCGGGTACTAATACTCTAAAACCTTACAATATACAATGTGATCAGTTTGCAATTGCTACATAAATAAAATTATAACACAGTTCCCATTTTGAGATGTATTTTTCACCTCAGTTGAACTACCCAAACAAAGCTATTGCTGTGAGGTAAGTTTCTCAGAGGAATTGATATCTTTATGGGAGTTAGAAACAGAAACGAGTGAAATCTGGGTTTAGGAAGAAATAAAATTAAATAGCCCATTTCTATAGAGAGCTTTTTGCCATCTCTGTGCAGAAATTGCCTCAAATCAGCTTCCCTTACATTTTGTCCCCTGTCACATTGCCATGGAATTTGATTCCCAGCCTTCAGGTGGTGCTGAATTTGTTCTGATTTTGCTATGTAATTGCTGCATTACTTGTAAAATTGTTTAGTCACAATTAGTCAGCTGATGCATTGAGTCAGCGGCAAAATACAATATACAGTTTTGCTGAAGGTGTGTGACCTCATCTATGCAGTTCATCTGACCCAATTCAATGAAAAAAGTACCTAATGTTACTTGTTTAGATGGTGGTTTATTGTTGGGTCAGCTGAACTGCATTTGTTAGTTCCTGAGCAAAATACAATGGCAAAGTATAGGCAGGTAACTGCATGTAAATGTATATAGTTAAGTCCTGTGAAATAAATTTGGAGAAACTATGAGTGACCATGCTCAGTCTTTTCCAGACTAGTAAGTAGTATTCAAGACATGCCACGTGCAATGGTTGGTCTTGTTTAAATGTCAAATTCCCTGTTCTGCTAGCTGCATGGCACCTGCAGTTGCTATTGAAGACAGCACCTTCCACTGACACCGATGATAATTGTGAAAGATGAGCATATCTGTACTTGCAGGTCTGAGAAAGTAACCCAGGAAAGTGGTAAGATCACATTCAAGGGGAGGCAGGAGAATAAATTCCTGAGCATTTAGCTACATGCCATCACCTCCAGGTGGCTGAACATAACTCGGAGCCAGACCCATAAGCAAAGTGGTACTTGCTCTTCCAGGGTTGATTAAGAGGATAGGACTAAGAATGGGAGAAAGAGAGGAGCTAGGAGAAGGGAAAGTCACCACCCAGCTGCCCTGCCAGGGGCAGTGCGGTAACATCTAACACCCCACCTGGCTGCAGCAGCAGTTGTGTGGTAAAAAAGGGCAAAAGGGGCATAAACATTTTGCTGTGCCCAGCAATATGCTGTCCTGGGCAATTGCTTTGTTTCACCTAGCAGGGCCCTCCTCAGAGAGCTCCAGTAGCAGTTCACAGGTGACAACGGCTCTGCAGGGGGCTGTAACATCCTGTGGGAGGGAGTCAGCCCCAGTGTATATCTGGGTCCTGAGAGGCCCAGCAACGCCAGCTCACTTTCTTCCACAGCTGAGGATATGAATTGCCCAGCAGCCTTTGTGCTAGCACAGCCAAACAACCAATTATACGCTGCAGATACGGCATACATGCTGTACTGGAATTGTTCACAATCCACACGCAATCCAAAAGCCACCATTTAACCACCTTTGTCATAACCGCAACCTTTCAGAAACTGTGCATTGTCACTGAAACAATTGTTTTCTCATGGTTTCAGGTGCCAGAGGAATCAGTGCACTCCGCAAGTTTTATGCCTTCTAGCACTTCTATTCACTTCAGACAATTGGATCAGCATTGTACAGCTACTATTCCTGCAGGTTTTCATCATTTGCCTGAGTTTATACAAGGGATAAAACAGAGAGGGCAATTCATCTCTTAGCCAAAGGAAAAGCGCTGGTATTTCTCTCCCGTTGAAGCAACGCAAGTGTGACAAACACTCTGTGTGATTTGAATAGAGGTGCAATTCACTGGGGAAATTCATAAGTAGAATACAGCATTTTCCTTGGACCAATTACATTTACAGTAATTATTTGCATATTATGATCAATTATTATACAAACAAAAAAGGCAGCTCTGCATTAAAAAAAGTAACCAATAACAGAAAAATCTTATTAAAGGATATCTGAGTCACAGAGCTACGGGGTCCTGATTTATTGATGATACAAAAGCAGTCAGACTCATCACTGATATTACAATTTCGGTAGACACGTGATTCAGCTACACAACTAAAATGTAGAATTTATTACATTTTCTTGTCCTTATTGACATAACCTTTTTCTGTTCATGTGGAATTTCACACTGTAAAAAGCTCACTGTCAACAGATTGAAGACAATTAGGAATATTCCTTCCTTGCTTCTCTGTTGTATATACTAAAAAGGATAGTGCAGTCCCATATTACACTCTGTTCTGTCGGCATTAATCTTGAGCTGGAATGTGTATATAGTTCATTTTGATCTCAGCTGTACCATCTTTTTTGCAATGTTAGAGTTGTTATTGAAGTTCCAGAATGAAAATATGGACTACATCTGGGGACAACAAATATCACTCATATGAGGAGCAAACCAAGGAAAATGACAGATGGAGGGGAACTGCGTTGGTGTTAATAAACTGTACCTGCTGCTCTGTTTAGTACGCAACAGTTCAGAGTGCAGTTTTTCAGCCTGGCTTCCCTGGGGATGTTCAAAGCAAGCCTGGGGAAAGCAGGGGGAAAAAAATATTCCTTTGCTTAACCACTTCCACTTATAATTCAGTACAAGCCAAACTGCTGGCAGGCCATGGAATATTCAGGAAAGGTTTCTTTTTTTGCCAGAATCTGAAATGGTAATGATTCTGCAAGTAGGAAAACTGCCATGTTGTAACACTTAACTGTCAAAGTTCTGTGCTTTGGTAATACAGGGGAAGGAAGAGGCAGAAAACTATCCTCTCCCTTGAAAACACTTGGGTGAAAAGTAATGGCAAAATGGTTATTAAGATTCCTGTGGTGCTTTGAAATGAATGTTGGACATTTACCCTTGATATATTCATAAATTTCTAGCTCTTTTCCATATTCTTCCATTTTCTCCTGACATCAAATGAGACATTTTGACCCAAAGTGTTGTGTAATATTATCGTATGTCATAGAGAGAGAAGTGATTTCACAAAAACAGGGAAGTGATTCCTATGTATTACTTATCTTCATCACAAGAGGGTTATAGGGCTTTACTAGTAAATTGCCTTAATATCCTGAATGAGAGATGTTATAGGAAAACACAGAAATGTATGTTTATTACTGTGCCCTGGTAATAATCATTGATCCTAGAGGTTTATTTTAACCCTCTTGTATAATTTAGGGTCATTATAGTCTCCTGTGCTGTGAGCTGCAATATTTAAAACCCCATTAAGCCTATAACCTTGCAGTTAACCTGTTAGCTCACTGTTTCCTTCTCTGTAGTAGGTCTGGAAGCAAAGGATTTAAGCACTGGAGGTCACTGTATTATTATTGCAACATCCAGCCAGCAGTACACAACCCCACCACCCCTCACATGAAGGAAAAATGCACAGAGAGCCAAGATCAGGACAGAAACATAGGCTGCATGTGAGCATGAGTATGTCTTTCTTGTTGCTGTTGCAGGCAGTCCTACCAATGCCCTGTTAGTCAGCATATTAAAGGAAAACAGCCTAGAATCTGACCAGTCAGTAGAGCCTGGTCAGACTACAGACCTGACCATAGGCAGAATATGCATTTTGGGAGGGACTTATGGTTTAAGACTCTTCAGAAACTTTGTGCAATGTTTGGTGACAATGCATATACCATCTTTATTAAATATTGATGGGTTTCATTCTCCTCACATTTCAATAGCTTACTCTTTCCCATTAAGTTTTAGTCTTGTTTACTGCAGAGAACAAGTGAACAGTGATTTAAGTGTTCTTTAAATTCATCCAAATACCATTTAAGAGCTGTCATTTCTTAAAAGGATTATATTACTCCCAAAATTAGAGCCAATAAAAAATGGTTCTGTTGGTCCACGACAATAAGCATTGTATGATTGGAGAATAATTTATGGTGTAACTAGTCCTCTACCTTGGGCCCTTCACAAGCCTTAGCTCAACTCTGCCAGAGACAGCAGTACATAGCAATAGAAATTGCCCTTGCGAGAATGTGATCATCCTGCCCCACAGAGTAGCCCATACACAGCACAAGTCCTGGCTATGGTAATCAACCACCCTCCAAAAAAGCTTGAAATCTTGAGGGGTCTTTGTGCATTATGACGAAATCCATTGGCTACTCCCGTCAGTTTGGGTTTGAGGCACTGATGGCTGAAAGGCAGGAGTGTGTAATAATGATCTGAATGGGAGCAATGCTTTATCTGAAGCATTATGTACAGTAAGAAAGGTGTAAAGGAGCAGCCCATGCCACTATGTTCATATATTTTACTTTTGGCGATCACTTGTGGCTGATTGCTTAATGGCAAACCTTACCACTAAGATGAAGCTGACAGAAATCCTTTGTAATGATCTCCCGCAACCCCTTGGTAGTCCTAAGCTCTGCACGACTGTGTACTGGCCTCTCTGGAACTTCTCCGCAGTACTCCAGGTGTGCAGGGAGCAACTGCTGAGCCAAGCGTGTTCATGGCTCAGAGATACCTTTGATATAACAGATACCATAAGCCTAAAATTAGCCAGTTTTTAATCTTAGATATGGCAGTGACAAATTTTACAATGGGTCACAAATCAACTACTTCTTTGTTTTTCACATTTTCAGATGACTTTTCGTTATTCTGCAAATGCCAGAAATCTTTTGTAGCCTGTGAAATATTGTTCTCATGTTTTGATCCTTTGGCATGTGTCATTACAAAGTGTCACCATAATAGGCAGACACTGCTTTATTTAGAACACACATAGGTGTGGAAAACATCCACACCCTGAGGCACTACACCTCACCCTCAAGCCCTGCCAGCAGCCCTGTCAAGGCCATCAGCATACAATCAACTTGTCTTCAAGTTGCAACTGCACTTCGTAACTCAACAATGGTGCTCTATGTATACAATATGATTCACCAAATTATCCACCCACAACTACTAAGAGAAAGGGGTGGGAATATGAGCTTTCTTCATTGTTTCTCATGGTTATAAGGATTTCTCTTACACAAACATCTGTGTGGAATGATCAACTTTGGTAAATGTAAGACATTTAAACAGAGATAGTTTGAATTGGGAAACTCACAGCGACCCTAAGGCATGACCTGTGTATCTTTCCCCGAAGAGCAAGAGGCTGAGGGGACAGAGTGCAAGATGATAAGCAAAGGGTTAACCCAGGTTTAGTAGTGCCATTATGACCGGTCATGAGGAGGTCACGAGCTTTTCTGTGACTGTGCATTTGTGCATGTGGGCTATATTCAGCATTGTTGCCTGTTTAAAAAAATGGCAGAGCTAGCTAAATAAGCCTCTACCAGACAGGAGGTGGAAGTGATAGGACTGAGCTAGGAAATCAGCAGTCGTGGATGTGTATAGTAACTGCTGAGGAACAGATATGCACAGTTCTGGACATCCAGAGGCACCAGTGTCATTTCATCCCCTGACACACCAGTTTCTAGACAGATTTGGGTAACTTGGCCACTCGTACCTCAGCATGCAACCAGCAGCGAGCATCCAAGAAGGGCCACAAGCAGGAGGACAGGCTGTCTCTGCAAAACAAAAGGGACAAGAGGAATGAGAGTGCTGTCGCTGTGTGAGTTGCAGCACGCGATCGTTCATCTCTCAGTACCTGCAGTGTGAGGACAGGCTCTGCTGTCATGAATCTCACCAGCCATCCGTGGGACAGGAGGTGGGACACCTGGCAGTCGCCATGGGGTGAGTGTGGCGCCATGGCCAGCCTGGTAAACAGGGAATCAGCCTCTCCGGACGAGGAGCAAACATGCTCCCTCTCCGGGACCTGCAGAAGCACTCAGTACATGAGGGCATTTACTGTAACAGGAGTTGGCAATTTGGAGAGACATACAACTTGAATTCAAAGTTGATGTATAGTATGTTTTAACCAACTTTAAACTTACACTCATATGCTAAATGCAGCGTGCGCCAAGAAAAACACATTATTCTGTGGTATTTATGTCAAAAGCATGCTACTGTTTTCTCCAACAGAAGCAAAAAATGAAACACTTGACTCCTGCTGGCACCCTTCATATTAAAAAGGATTTATTATTGTGATGCCTAAATCTTGTAGAGGACAGCTTAAGGGCACATTTGACCTTGCGGATTCAGAAGCCAAGGAGGCAGATTTTTTTAAAAATTCCACAATGTATGGCTGAAAAGAGGACGAAACCTCCATGCCCCGGGGAACACACTCCCCCCAGAGTTGGCCTGAGGCTACTGCGGAAGGCCTGGAGCAGGCACACGCCCCTCGCTCTGGAGAGCCGGGAGAGGGGTTCACAGTAATGGCTTTTTCCGCCGCCAGCGCCCGGCCTCCTCCACCGACTCTAACCCCTCGGTGGGCAGGACGGCCCAGCGGCCCGGCCACCCCGTCCCGCCTCCTTGAGGAGGATGAGAGGCTGCGCCCTCACTCAAGATGGCCGCCCGCCTCCAGCGTCTCAGACGGGCTTTGAAGCCACGGGACTACGGGTTAAGATGGCGGCTGTTTAACTGTGGCCTCCGCGGAGCTTGCCCTCAGCCAACATGGCTGCTGCTCCCCTATTGCTTCCGACGGCAGTGAAGCCAGTTTGGCCTTAGCCAAGATGGCGGCCCCCAGTGGGCAGTGGAGCGCCGTGGCGCGGCGGCTGTGGTGAGGAGACGGAGCGCGGGGCTGAGCGAGCAGCCGGCGGAGGTGAGGCGAAGTGAAGTGAGGCGAGGCTGCGCCTGCCGCCAGGTGGGGGAGAAGGAAGGCTCTCCGCAGCGCGGCGGCTTGTGGGGAGCTGGGTGCCTGCCGGGTTGAGCGACCGGCCGTGAAATGGCGGGGGGGGGGCCGCGTGACGGGGGGCCTGTGGGTTCGGCCGAGGTTTGGGTAGGGCGGCGCTGGCGCGTCGTGGCATGGTTTTGCGATCTGCTGGCTGGAAAGGTGTGGGGACGGTGGGGTGCACCTCTGGCCCGCCGCAGGGAGGGAGCCTGTAGACTGCGAGACTCCAGCCAGTTGTGTCCCAGAAAAAGCAGCGTGGCCGGGCGCAGGATGGCTCTTAGGGCCCTCGGGTCCCTAAGAGCCGCTGGTGCCTCTGCAAGAAGCAGCGTTTGTGGGTTGTAAGAATTTCCACCGATGCAATGGATTAGTTGTGAGTGGCCTCTTAAGGTTTTCTTCAGTGGAAAAGATTAAATAATCCAGTTACGTCTTCTCTCTGCAGTAGAACTAGCTAATTCTTTATTCAAAATATAAAGGAGTATTTCTATTCAAGATTTATAAGATGGTTAAGTGTTTGGCATAACCAGGAAACTGAAAAATCAGAAGTGAAAGTCCTTGCCGGTTATTAACTCTGCAGGCAATTACCTATGTGTATAACTTAATGCACTGCATGGAAGCTATATGGGGCTATTTGTCAGCTGCTATCAGAATCAAGTCATAAAGTTGTTTCTGCCTGCTGCTCGTGTACTAGCGACATTTAGAAATGATCATTTAACGTGCATATGCATGTCACTGCCATAAGAAGGGAAGAAACTACTGTCTTAAGTTGTCCTCGTAAATTACAGAAGTTGCTTTACCAGTGATGATCTGACTGTCTTCTCTTGACAGATGCACCCTGATGGTAAACAGCATCCGTTTTCCATGTGGAAACGAATGTACAGGCTGAATAATCAGCTCCGTACATGACTTCTCTTCAGAACTCACATTTTTTGCCTATACTTCTAATCTGACACTTAGCTAGAGGGACTTTTGAGAGTTTCTCAGTATTTTTTTTACCACATAAACAGAGGTCATAGTCATCACTGCTGTTATGTCCTGGGTACAAGTTGCAGTCAGCCGATCCAGTGAGGATATATTTGATGAAGATGCAGATGAGATGTATCTACTACAGAAAGAATGGAACAGCGCCATGAAAAAAAGATTGAAGGTATAACAATAATTTAATAGTCTTTTTAACCATTTTAGATTTACTGATACATACCGTGATATACATATGGCTGATTTAAAGGGAAAGCTAAGAGTGGTTGCTTAAAAGTTACTGTGGCTTAGTTTCTTCTGAATGTCAGGAAAATTTAGCAGGGATTTACAGAAACTCTATCCTAGTAGTCTATCAGAGCAAAGCACTGGTTTACCAAAAGACATTGGCTCCCTCTGTACAACCATATGCATTTGTAAAAGGCAGTGCTAAATTCTCATGTGAGCTATTTGCTTCATACTTGTAGTATACCACGAGTAAATGTAGGGCAACACAGATAAACAGTGCTAATAAAGAAATATGAGATGTTTGGGGTTTTAAGTAGATTTCTTCATCAGTCAGATTTAAGATGTGTGACTCCATGTGGAACCACAATTGGATGTTGTGGTCTGGGTAGTTCTGTGGCTTATTTATTCTCCTAGTGAAAAATACATTTTATGAAAGCAGGCTTCTGCAGACCTTCTCTCCCTGGAATTCTGCAGGGAACAAGTACATAAACCCAGGTTACTTCAACAAATACATTATCATTCAGAGTGGGGCCAGTAGGGCTCGTCTGCTCATGGGTGAACAGCATTTGGCTGAAGAACATGAATGGAAGCTGTTGTGTAGGCTGTTGATGAGGAAGGGCATTACAACAGAGCTGTTGTATTATTCTCCAAGGAAAGGTTTCCTGCATCTGAGTCCCTTGAAAAGACTGGTTTTCTTAAGGGGCTGTTTAGTGTTCTTACGCAAATCCTTCTGGTATTTTATGAGTAGATACTCCAAAATCATAAAATGTTACTGAGGTTAGAGCTGTATGTTGGGCAAAATAAAGAAACGTTCTTGTTCCTGGCTATTTCTCTAGCAAGGCCACCAATTTTCTTCTCTCATGAGCAAATAGAAGTTTTCGGTCTTACAACTTGCAATTTTGGTGTGAAAAAAAGTTGAGAATTATTCTATGTTATATGGTAATGTGATTAGAATATAAAGAAATTAATTTGCATTACAATCGTTAGCTGTTTCTTACAGAAAGCAATCATAATGTTATGTATAATTTATATGTGACTCACTCCATCACCGTCTTTTTTTCCCGTATAACTCGAGTGAGATATGGCAAACAGAGAAGCAAGGCTCAATAATTAGTTTTGTGAAAACAGGTAGATGGATTACAGACAGGAGGGTACCTCTGCTAAAGGGGAAGCTTTGCAGCCTATGTATTTTTAGATGTCTAGAAATCTATATGTGGTATTCTTTAAGGAATTTTTCATAAAGGAGTTGGTCATCATAAAAGCAAGCATGCTTTCCTGCAGTTTTGTCTTATTTGTTGACATTTCTAAAAATACTTTTCTTATTTTCTGACCTTCTGGGGATCCTTTTGGAAAAAAACTGGATCTTACAGATCAGTAAATCATAATGCACTGCAAAAAGCATGTTTTGGTTTGGCAGTGGGGGTGTAGCCGGGCGGCATCTTCAAATCCAGAAGCTGTAATTTAAGAGACTGAATACTTGTTTAAACTTTTTTTGTTGTTATGAAATTGCCATAGGTCCAATTTTTCATCTTGTGAACAACCTGTTTCACTACTCTTATTACAGGAAGGCTATAGGGATGGAATTGAGGCTGGGAAAGAACTTGCACTCCAGGAAGGCTTTAATCAAGGTTACAGACACGGTGCTGAGCTGATGGTTACATGTGGCCAGTTCAGAGGAACCCTGAAGTAGGTTACAAACTCCTTAAGGTTTTTGGTGTGAAAAAAAGTTGAGAATTATTCTATGTTATATGGTAATGTGATTAGAATATAAAGAAATTAATTTGCATTACAATCGTTAGCTGTTTCTTACAGAAAGCAATCATAATGTTATGTATAATTTATATGTGACTCACTCCATCACCGTCTTTTTTCCCGTATAACACTCGAGTGATATGGCAAACAGAGAAGCAAGGCTCAATAATTAGTTTTGTGAAAACAGGTAGATGGATTACAGACAGGAGGGTACCTCTGCTAAAGGGGAAGCTTTGCAGCCTATGTATTTTTAGATGTCTAGAAATCTATATGTGGTATTCTTTAAGGAATTTTTCATAAAGGAGTTGGTCATCATAAAAGCAAGCATGCTTTCCTGCAGTTTTGTCTTATTTGTTGACATTTCTAAAAATACTTTTCTTATTTTCTGACCTTCTGGGGATCCTTTTGGAAAAAAACTGGATCTTACAGATCAGTAAATCATAATGCACTGCAAAAAGCATGTTTTGGTTTGGCAGTGGGGGTGTAGCCGGGCGGCATCTTCAAATCCAGAAGCTGTAATTTAAGAGACTGAATACTTGTTTAAACTTTTTTTGTTGTTATGAAATTGCCATAGGTCCAATTTTTCATCTTGTGAACAACCTGTTTCACTACTCTTATTACAGGAAGGCTATAGGGATGGAATTGAGGCTGGGAAAGAACTTGCACTCCAGGAAGGCTTTAATCAAGGTTACAGACACGGTGCTGAGCTGATGGTTACATGTGGCCAGTTCAGAGGAACCCTGAAGTAGGTTACAAACTCCTTAAGGTCGTGTATGTGTGGAGGGTGTGTACGGAGGGAGCATGCATGCAAGTTTTCTGTTTGTTTTAATTTAAAAAAAAAGTGCATTGTAAATCTGTCCAAAGTGAGCAACCTGGGAATTCTCAGGTCTTGAATACAGGGAATTACCTACCTGGGTGTAGAGTGGTCATTCTTAAAAATCCTCCTTCAGTTGCTCTTCCAAAATTATCTGAATCTACTTCTTTAAGCTTAATATTCAGTTCTACTGCTTGAATTTCCCAGAAAATGTGAATGAAAGATATATACATTTATATAGTATAGATATCGTCACATTGCTGATTCCCTTCAACAGCTCGGGGTCTGTGTGGGTACATGTAATTACTTTTTTTTTTTGTTGTTGTTCTTCACTTTTCAGTGCTCTCTTATCCTGGTGTCATTTTAATGGACATGATTCTGCGTTAAGTAAGATAAATAATCTTCTTGATGTGGTTGGAAAGCATGAAGAAGATGTGCTTAAGTATCTGAATTCTGTTGAACAGCAGCCACATCTCAGACACATTTTAGATTCTGTTCAGGACATGGACCTTAATCACACAGCACCAGCTGGGACAGAGTACAATGAAGTTAAAGCCGGAAAACACGAAGACGTTGGCAGCTCTGGTGAAAACATTTGTAGAAATAATGGTGAGGTTGGTTCCTTGCAGTCTAAGTGCAGCAAGGCAAAACTCTGTACAGATCCTGAAAGGTCAACCCTTGCTTGGGTTAAAAAGCAGACTGTTTGGCTAGTAGAGCAACTGGGCTTATCACCGGATATACTCCACCATGTCCAGCAACTGGAACATTAGTTTTTCTGTCTCATGGTATTTAAAATTATCTCCACTGGATTTGATTCTCAGTTTGTGGACCACGTACAGGCTGATGCATCACTTTGTTTTAGGGAAATCTGATTTTGATGCTTCCCAGTAGAGGTAACTTCTGTAAATCTTCACCATGCTTTGGCTCCTGGCAAAACAACCCTTACTTCCAATCTTAAATGTAACTTACACAGAAAGGGGAAATTACTTTTAAAGCTCTACAATGATTTACTAAACATGTTTCTGTTCTGTGTCAGAAGCTATCATTTCACTCTCACTTTCTCTTTTGGCAGCAGTTTGGAAATAGAGCAGGTCCCTTAAATAGCCCTTCTGAATAGGTCCCCTCTAATATCTAAAAAATAAATGCCCAGTGCTATTGTTCTTGCAGAATAAGCTGCTGTTGATGATGTGCTAACTCTATGCAAAATAGAGCAGGATTTGCTGCTGATTTCTAGAGTGCTGTGAGTCTCTCTAGTCACTATATAAAATATAGGAATTTTTCACCTTTTGTCAAATTCTTCCTCTTATCTTTTGTAACCACTATGCAGTGCACTTTCACAGTTAAAAATTATTTTTTTCCTCCTCATACAGTTCTATTTATTTTAACTTTTGCTGAAAACACCATTCTCTTCAAATGCAGAATTACTGACAATTCCATGGTTTTACTGTTAGACCATCTAATCTTACCCTGTTAGACCACACTGAACACATTTCCAGTCTAATAATTTCCTTGTGTTATTTTTGTATTTATTTCACCAGTCCTTCTAGCCTGAACTCTTTCCCCCATTCCCATCGTGTTTTTCCCAAACTCTTCAAGGAAGCCAGGCTTATTCACCTTCTCTTAGAAACACGTGTATTTCTGACAACTTTGTATTTCTGTGCCAACATTCTATGTTTGACTCCTTTTCCTGTTGCTTGCCTTAACTGTAGCTGCAAATTGCTCTGGTCAGGAAGTCTTTTCTTTGTGAATGCCTATCTCTGTTTTACACTAATTGAACTGATTTGCAGTAAGTTAGGAGTTTACTTGTTTTAAGTGGCTTGTAACTTTCCTTCATGTCTGAGACAAAGCAGGTTTAGACAGAGAGAAACTGAAATTTTGAAAGGCTGACTTAACGATACTTTTAAAAAAAAAAAAAAAATTAAATCACAAAACAGTTTTATACTTTGAGGCCAGAAAAAAGCTAAGGTAAAAATTACTTGATTTTCAGAGACTGAGTTTACAACTTTCTTACTAAAGACTATCATCCTGCCATGGAGTTGGTAGACCGTAAGGTTGGCTGCCATTCAGTGCCACTTCTGCATTAGGGGAAAACAGAACTGCAGTTAAGAGTCTCTTACTGAACCTGTTTCTGAAATAGTGAACAAATAGGGCTGTCTGCATTAATTATGTATGTACAAAATTGTTCAAACAACTTTCTTTTTCTCAATTTATTTAGCATAATGCTGACATGGATAAACATTACTTTTCTACAAGTGGATGTGTTATGTTATAGCCTGTATCACGTATGTTAGACAGAAATTTCTTCCATACTGTGGTAGAATATGGTGCAGACAAAAATAAAGGTCACTAGAGCAGTGTTAGACTTTCCAAATTTGGAAGTTTAAAAATGCAAATTCAAGAGTATTACTTCTATGTATTTAATAGTGTGCAAAGAGGAAACTTCATTCACAAATTACTAAGTAGACAGTGAGCTTGCCAAGTTCTCTCCAACTACTTCTGCAAAAGCAATCTACACCAGGGAAAATATTTCTTTCTTGTTTGATTATCAAACAATAGATTGTGTGTTTTACTTATCTATCATAACAGCTTCTGTACTAGTTGCGAAAGTACTTTCCTCCACTCTGCACAAAGTTTCTGTGCTTACTGTGGGGTTACTTTTTTCCATGTTATCACCCAGAGTTTCCAGTTTGGCTGTGGAGAGATTTTCTTTTGAGCTGTCTGTAATACTTGGCTTATCTGTCACTATCAAATCTTGCAGACCAGCCACAGAAAGAGCTTTAAGACTATTAGAATCCATAATTTGCTCAGATGGTGGTTGAGGTTTTTGTTTCATGTCTACTTCCATGTCTTGTGTTTCACTATCAGCTTTCACCTTGGCAGCGTTCCTGAAAATCGCTCTCATGACAACTGGGACTGACATGCAACTGAAGGAGGAAATGAAATATTAGTCACTATTACAGACTTCATCCATTCTTCAACATACTTTTTTTTAAACTGTGGCTGACACCTGAATGGTACATGTGGTGGAAAACAGCACTACCTCCTTGCATCTTTTTGCCCTATACAACATAATAGGCGTTACATTTAACTACAATATAACTACATGTGCTATACCAGAAACATATGTTGACACAATGAAATCAAGTGCCGGATCTTTGAGCTTAGCCGTGCAAAGAAACTTTGATAGAAAGAACGGGAAGGTTTGGTCAAAAAAAGAAAAAAAGTCATAAGGGTGCTTTTAATGAAAACCTAAACTATAATATTGAAATATATTCATTCTTCCTGAGTTTTATCATTGTAACTTTCATGTTTTGTATAAGACAGGTACAGAGCATATCTTCTCTAAAACACTATCGACACTAGAGGAGTTTTTTTTCCACCTTAACAATAGAGTTACCTGGTTCCGGGAATAGTGTCTAGTATCCTGTGACTTAAGACAGGGCAGGCTAATTAAACAGGTTCAAAATCCAACCTGCATTGATCTTGCTGTCATCAAATAGATAATAGTTGTATACTAGCTTATGCCAAATAAATTGGTGCTCCCAGTCCTTTCTCTAACATATGTTCATATATCACAGCAACTTGCCTCTCTGGGAATTTGTTTCAGAAAACAAGCCAGAGACAGCGTTGTAGATGTGCCATATATACCTCACTTTCTGAAAAGAAGCACTGATTGGTATTCGGTAGATGTGGAAAAAGTCCTTTCCGTGCTATTTTAAGTTATACCAGTCATGAGACTGTCATCAGCTAAAGTCTTCAGAAAAACATGTTTACAAAAGAAAAAAAAAGAGCATCTTTATAAAAGGTAAAACTGTCTTCATTCGAAAGTGTTTCCCTGCCCCACATGGTTTCTACTAGAAAGAAACACTTTCCATCACTATCAATGTTTAAAATTTTTGAGAGAGGTACTTAAGACACTGAAGTAACTTATTCTCACTATTACAACTTTTTACTAGACTGAAGTTTTCTGTTTGAGTTTATGGCATTGTGAACGCACATGATATTTCCTTTAAATGGACATCTGAGGTTCATTCCAACTGTTACAAAATAAAATAAAACTACTTACCGCTTCACAGCTCTTGCTATAAAGTCGTCACTAGAATTTAGAGTTGGATCTTGAGGATTTAAATGAAGGTGACATTGGACGTCTCTGGAGGTTATAACATCAATTATCACTAAGAAAGAACAGAGTATAAGTATTTCAAAATAAACATTTTTATAAGCGTTGAAAACCATCCTTTCATTCTCGTGCTTCAAGAGAGGTGAGACTGAAGTCAATGGGAAGGGGCTTGCAGCAGTGCTCTTGCATAAGACTTGCTTTTTCCTAATATACTTAAATCAGAAACAGTAGAACTCACAATTTATTAATTAACTGCAGGCCAAGACAGAATAGGACTTGAATATTTGCATTTACTTTCTGTTTTATGCTGAATACAGAACACTTTAGTAAGCAATTTATACACAAGTGCTACTTTGTGTTTTTCATGGGTTGCACACCATTGAGAGTAGCCCTTAGAATGTATTTGTAATGGAGGAGCGTAGTGCAAGAGCCTAGATAGGACCAAGTCCCTTGTCAGCCCAATAAAGAGGACAGTATCAATTATTCCACACGTACCACAGGCTAAATTCTCTTTCACAGGATGAAGGAAAAAGACAGAAAAGCTGGTGTTCTTCTGTGGTACCACTTCAAAGTAAAGCAGTTCTGAATCATCTAGAAATAAAATTACTATTTAGTCATATTCACGCATTGAACCTGGACTCTTTGGCTGAATCACATGCCAGAATTTAAAAAATACTGATACAGTAGAATCTAATTATTAATTACTTTGGCAACTTAGTTTATGCTTATAGAAGTGTCAGACCTAGGAGATTTTTTAAAAAAATAATCAGAGTGTAATACTAGAATTAAGGATTTTCTATCATTTCAAATACTCCATAAGTAATGACAGCTTTGGCAAGGGAGCAGTAAATCTGTTAACACCCAGCTGAGAAACTAGTTTCTCTCTAATACTCTGCCATTACTTCCAGCCACACAATTTACCTTCATTTATATGCTTCTCAGAGACACAGCTGCTAATAAGACTGTTATATGCCACTTGATGTCGAAGAATCTCTATTACGCCATGCACACACTTCGGATGGCTAAATGGGATTTTACTGACCAAGGCTCCTGTTAAATCTGATTTTTCTGAGCCTTTGTTTATGAAATAACAGTGCTTTGGGCAATCTGGAAGAGACTGAACAACAAATATGATGATATTTCAAGCACTGAAAACAAGAACATAAAGGTTGATGCACAATCTGACAGCAAAAATAATTTTGGAAGACGCACTTCTAGTATGTCCATCATGTCTCTCTGCATTTCAGTAGAAATATAATCCATGGAGGAAGCTAAATGAGATCCACTCTCCCTCCCAGATGCATCCAAATTAGGTGAATATACCCAGACCCAAGTGGTCAGGAGTTCAGCTGCCACCAATTCTTCCAACTACTCTTAAGAGCCCTGTAGGCTATGAAAACATTAACAACCAAGACCTTCTCTTAGAAGAATATCATAGTAGTGCTGCTTGACAGTTGTACAAACTGGATAGCAGTTTTGCCTGAAATCTCTTCGGGGCATCGTATTTCGTTCCTCCCTCCATCACTACTGCTTTCTTTGGAGAAGCATGTTTGGCTAGAATACGTCCTGATGATTCATTTGAAGAAGAGGAGATAGTAAGAAAAATTTGCCACCTGTCCATGTTGACAGTGATTCTATGACAAAATTAGAAGTGCAATATTGTGTTATCTACTTCAGGATGCCAAATGGGAACTGTCACCTTAAGAACAGGGCAGGGCAGTTAATTAGCAGGGTCTGCATTAAGAAAAGCTGAAGAACAGAATAAAAGAGCTTTTCCTTGGGTGTTCATGGAGCAAAAGGGTTTCCCCTACACTCCTTTCAAGGTTAGAATTCAATTTAGTAATTTATTTCTAGAAATAAAATCTTTAAACTCAGAAGCAAAACAATCTCCCAGCAAGTACTAATATTTTAGGGAACTGCTGAAGACTTACAGAGCCTTTCATATGTGTTTAGTGGAAATGAAAAATTCATCCCATCTTATGGGCTTTATAGAGGAGAGCTTTGCTAAATCTTATTTTAGCATGGTGTAAGCTTACTACTACCTTCTGTACCACCACCTCAAAGTCCAAGAACTATGTAGGCAATGGGCTCTGCTAACACTGCTAGTAGAAGAGAAAGAAGTGCCCTCTTCTTTTGTTGCCATGAATTGCAAAATCAATGTTTCCTAGCAAAAAAAGTAGATCTTTGAAGCTTGCCTTGTAGTTGCCCTGTACATAAGTCTGGCAGAAAGCATCTTAGCCACCATTTTCTATTCTGAAACTTTTCCTCTACATCTAATGCAGCCTAAATTAAATATTTTTTAATAAAACAGTTATTAAAAGGGAAGCCATCTAAAAGGGAAGTTAAACAACCGTGGCTTTAGACAGTAATTGACATCACTGTTGTAACACTCTACACTTTTCTTCCTGCCAGACCCTTTAAAAGGAATCAGTATTCTCAGTGGTATCTAATCAAGAAATCTTTTTTGTTAAAAGAGTGTGATACGCAGCGTGACATGCAGCATGATAAAGACCTTCAAAAATCTAGGTAAGTACCATCTTGGGACTTGCTCCTCACACCAGCCAATAAGTTTCCTTCTTTTTAAGGCATTAATGATAAAGTTCTGAGCAATTTTTAGAAGAGTAAATATTTGGGTTACACACAGGCAAATTAGTATGACTTCAGCGTCCATGCACACAGTGTTTCATTAATAAGGATGAGAAGCTCACTCACTTGAAAGGGCCTAGTATTGTTTCATAAATAACTTGAACTATTTCCCAAAGAGCGTTTAAATGCTGTTGGGATTCTGGGAAGTCTGCATTGCTTGCTTATGGGGAAATATAATTCGGTATATATCTTGCACAAGGGCGGAGTGTGTGTCAAATGCACACTGTACTCACCACAAAGAAACAGGATTTATGTGTAGACAAGTCTTCACTGCATTTTTCTTTCAGGGTAGACTGAACAATCAGCTCATATAGAGGAGCTAGTTTCAAGCCAGTAATCTGAATTCCTGAAACCAGGTGATTTTTTTAATTAGCATTTAGGTTACATCTGTACATGAAAGCTAATACTAAAACCAAAACCAATGTTTTGAAAAGACAAAAACATTAGTCTCCTTTCTTATTCCCTTTTTTGCTAATGGGAATTTGAGGTAGAGTGTTTAACATCTTTGCCTGTAATTGCTATATCTTTCTTAGAACTTTTGTGTTTTGCACTGATTGCTAAAATATTACACTTGGGCTGATAGAACAGAACACATTCTGCCCCAGAAACCAGTTTTTCCTCTTACAATACTAACACAGGGAAATAAAAAGCAAATAAATAAGCAATGCATAGTCACAGGAATACTTAGTCTTAAAAACAATTATAACATGCCTGTGAGCCTCTGTATCTCTTCAATACTGGATGAGGACATAGGAATAGGCTGGTGAAACTTCAACACAAAAAAAGCTGGCAAATCCATGCTGAGTTCATCAGTCAGTGGCAAAAAAGCAGGGTTGCTGGGGAAAAAAAAAAAAGTCAGAATGAAAGCTTATTACATAAATTCACATAACAAGGACTCCTAGTGCAAGACCACTGTCAGGTCCCTAGTGGTTTACTATGTTCCATACTTCTTCTGTCTTGAGTTTTGCTTTGTAAACGCAACTATAGCCTTTAACGTTTTAAAACAAGGTTAATGTGAAGACCGGCAGAAAGGAAAAGTGAGCCACCAGAAACTGAGGAACAGTGCACAAGGATGTTTGCTATAAATCATTCTATAGTGATTTATTTTGGAGAATGACTTCAGACTTTCCCTCCAGCCTAGCACAGAAGTAGAGAGAGATGAGGTGTCAGTATCCATGGTGGGATGACAAACTATTTTGTATAGTTAAGGTGTGATATTCCTCAATATATGCTTTATTTATTCTGAAACTATGCAGGAATTGCTTCTTGAATACTAGGAAGTTAAGTAATATTGTTCCAGTGGCTCCTTCTAGCTTCAAATCTATGAACAAATCCACAGTTCAATGCAACTGACACAGTTAAATATGAACACAATAACTTTAAAGTCCATTTGGGAAGACTGTAAAAGCCATAGGTTATAGAGGGTGTCTCTATGGAGCATAATGCCATCAGTAAAAAAGAGCTTCCTGTTTTAGCAGAGGCTGAATGTAAGTTACGCTGAGGTTAATGCCAATGACTTGTAAATCCATTTCTGTATTGAGAAGTGTCCAGAGCCTCACCCGTCCTCTCCAGTTTGAGAATCTACAAGCAGTGGAGAAAGAGGAAGTTTGTGGAGCATATCTGTGCCTTCAACAGTTACAACAGTTTTTGTTCCACATACCTGGGAACCTGAGGGAGAAAGAGAACTGCATTATTTTCCTTGTGTCAGTGTAGATTAATCCTATGCATACAAAACACACGATGGTAAGGTCTTTTAAAGGTCAGGTCCAACTGACAGCCACAATGGCTTGGGCAGCAAGGAGAAGCCTGCACAGACCACACCCAAAATGCCAAAGTTGCCCAATAGTGATAGCAGCAATAGCTGCTTTTGGGACATGCCATGAAATAGATCAAGCAACCACCAGTCATTTTCATGCTGGCTAGGCAGTTATTTTGGTTGATATTACTCTCACTTCAATTTGGGTCAACAGCCAAGAAACGGGAAAGTAGTTCCCTGGTGTAGATTATAATTGTGCTAAAGAGCATCACATAAATCATTCTGCTAAACTAGAATTTTAAATCTTATTTCTGAGTTTCATTAATGAACTTTGCTTAATGAAACAGGTAGTGCTGAAAAAGTTCTCTCATTAGGTATTTCTGCTTTTCTAGCTTTACCAGGATTTAGTTCTGCTTCCAAAACTTGATAGGGAGAAATGTAAAATTCAATGTTCATAGAAGTTCCTGAGGAATTAAAAAAAAAATGCTTATTACACATGTCAGTAGAGGAAATACGTTAGACATGTTGACACAAAGGGGAAAAAAAACAAGAGCAGTGTAGATGGGCAGAAGGGGATTCCTCGTAAGAGTGTATCTCTAATTATAGTGTATGTTCAAATCACAGCATTTTCTTAGTCAGCATTTAACAGCTAAACCGTCAGTGTATAAAGTCATCGGACATCTTTGAAAAGATTAGATTAAGTTTCTATATCTCTTGCACAATAACCTGTTGTTCAGCCTTAAAAATACTAGCTAAACTGCTAGCTTTCAGTGACTAGTCTGAAATAGAAGGGAAAGTTGTAATACTTGCATAAGGGACACTCATGCTGTGCAACAGGATAGCGGTAGCATGTGTTAGAAGTACTTTTATGAACTATAACACATTAACAGTTAAAGCTCACTTCTGACGGTGTAGATGAGCCAAAAAAACTTATCAACTGACTGTATTTGCCTTTTAGGCAACATGAGTATTATCTCAGCTACTACCGCTGTCATCTCATGGTTACTCCCAAACTGTGGTTTCCCACATAACCTCAGAATACTGCTGCCTTTGCTTTTAGGCTGCTGCAAAGTCAATGTTGCAGTAGCTGATAAACCACCTGGCCTCTTTGTATTCTCTCCTTCTGTATGTCTGTACACTATTTGAGAATACAGACACAGTAAGTCCCTACAGCATGTTTTATTTATAATACAGGATCTTTAATGTAAACAAAGATCAACTCAGTAGGGTTTTTTATTACAATTCTTTGAATCCACAAGAAAAAAAAAATCACCTCCAGTTCTTGGCACCAGGTGTCCTACTTTTCCATGAAGTACTTCAGTAACTCTGTTTACATCCTGTGCTCTAGTTCAAAACACATCTTGATTAGTGTTTCCTGAGTTGCAGTGCTAGCTAGGCTAATGTAAAGCATAATTTGCATCCTTAATCAAAGGGAGACGATGCTTTCTTGGAAGTAGATTGTGTCTCCATTTGTTATGACAGCTTCCAAAACACCATCAGTCCACTCATACATTACTCCTAGGACTTGGGCTTCCAGTTTCAACCCTGTATCTGAGCTGTTTCATGTTGTAACTTGATGTGCTATTTACCAGAAATGAAGGGGGACAAAAATATTGGAGCAGCAAGTTGAGCTAAGAGTGAGGAAATAACCTGGGTAAACTAACTCAAACAGAACCAATCTCTAACCTCAAATGTCATTGTACAGCTGAATACATACAGCCATACAATTACACAGCTGCATATTAAAACTCTGCAGTGCATTAACTTATATCATAGATGGGATGAATAATCTATTTAACTCAGAAATAATATTTACTCAGATATCAGTGATCAGCAACGATATAGTATATTTGTTCATGGAGTTAGTATGCTTCATAAGGGAACACTGTACAAAAATAAGCCGAGAGTGTTTCAAGTTACAGAAGGCCGTGCTTGCCGAGAGTACTTAATAGGCAAGAGATCAGAAAAGACGCTTCAAAAATCCAGAAGGAAAGCACTGCCCTCAACTCTGATTTTCTGAAAAGAATGAAAATTATTGTACAATTACCAGAGGGTTTAGGAAAATCTGTTTCCCATCTATCTGTAATCCTACTCTTTGAAAGGAGAAATGAGAAAAGAAAGGATAGGAGGAAAGCTAGCATCCCCTACTTATGATCTAAAACCTGAGTACAAAGTGAGATACCCAAACAGCAGGACCCCAAAAGGTATATTTCACTTCTACCACAGGGAGATCTAAACACGACTGCTGACTTTCAGATGCACTGTTTGCTCCTAGTGAGTGGTCACATGCACACACACCCAAGCTCTGCAACCAACCAGTTTCCCAGCAAGTCTCAGATAAAGCACAGGAGTTCAGCAGATCGTCTTGTTTGGCGTGCCTGGGGTTGGCAAACTGCAGAAAGGCTTCAAGCTTTCCAGTGGGAGAAAACTCATTAGCCTTCCACATCCTGCTCTATAATTAGATCAGTTAACTTGTGTTTTAGTGAAATGAAGGGGTGGGGGTGGAGGGAAAGGGAGAAAGAGGTAGGCTTCAAGTTACCTGTCTAGAAGAGACATTGAATAAAGGTCTTTTTCAAGGGCCTGCAAAGCAAGGTATCCCTTAGCTTTCATTTCGCTGGGAGAGAGAGAAGTCAAATTATCATTTTTGTAAGTAAGCAAAAGCTAGGCTATGGATTTTTAAAGTTTTTCAAGTAAAAACTAGTTGCAACCTGTTTCCTGGAATTTGATAGAGATTTGACAGGTCTTCTAGAATCTTTCCAAAGGCATCATAGTTCTTCATCCTACCAAAAAGAAACAATTGCTATCACGCTACTAAATGAGGTGGATAGTAAGTCTTTTATACCTAACTTGCTAGAAGAAGCACCATTTCAGAGTGACGTAGGCCCCCTCCTTATCAGATCTGGCAAGTAGCAGTACTGCTTTTAAATTTTCTTAGAAGATGCCAGGAAATGTGAATCCTTGGCTCTGTTGCAAAAAGCAATGTAATTATAGCTGACACTGGTTAAATATGCACTACTGAAAGCAATAGATGTGCACGATACACAAATTTGACAGCTCATCAGCTGCAAAGCACTTTTCCGGATGTTCCAATAAAGCTAGTCATGTAGTAACACTTCCCTAATACAATGCATTTGTACATTGTTCTTTTCATCAAAATATCAAGGATTGTATTAATATTGCACTTCACAGCACCCTGTGAGAGAGACAGATCTTAAATACAATTGATAGATACATCAATCAAAAAAAGAACAGGGGACAAGCGGCTTGCGTAAGTTTGTGAAGGAATGGTTCAGACTGCTCAAAACCCAGAATTCCTGCAGATTCTGACTAGCTCTGATAGCCTGGAGCTCTGCTTGGACTAAGCCACCAGGTATTTACTCACCTGCTTAAGTGGATTTAAAGTGGATTTTACAAGCCTTATTAAACTCTCTAGTGCTGCAGTCACACAGAGGGCTGTACTCAAGTAAGACATACCTTCCCTTTCCATGCAGATGTGGCTGCAATGTGGATCAGCAGAGGGACCAAGTAAGCCTGCCTGGATTTTCACATTGGGACAAATCCTTTCCAAACAGAAACCTAAACAAGTCACCCAGCTCTCCCATGACTCTTTCCAACCGTATCAGTGGGGAAGCAGGGAAAAGGGAAGGAAGCGGGCATGCAGGTACAGGCACAGACACAGCACCAGACTATGCATTAGCTGGCTGGTTCATCATGATTTTATAGTTACTTTGAGACTCACAGGAAACGTTACACATATAACAAGCTGCCTTACGACCAAATAAAATACTACACCAAGAGGTGTAGAAGGGATACTTGCACTTCGTCCCAAATCCTAACAAAACCAGGAAGGCAGACATGTAGTACCCACAGTGCCAATGGTAACTATATGTCGTCAGAGCCAAACTGCTGGCAGTTAACGTCACTGGGAGTCAAAGACCTAGGAAAATGCAAGTTAAAGCTTTAAGACATAGCTGTTTACACCCATAAAGCTAATATAACTTCATTTCTGAGGAAAGAGAGGGCTGGAAAAACTGATGGTGCATTACAGGTCCACATAGAAGACAGATGAAATATACAAGGTCAGTGTTTATTCTTTCTCTGTTTACCTTGCCTTTCAACTGTTCTGCCATGGTATTTAAAAAAGAATCCAATTTCTTAAATATACTCATTATTAGTAAAACCTGGAACCTTGATCATATTGGCTGGAGAACTTCTAAATGGACTTTTAAGGTGGTGGCCTGACCTGGAACAGCAACTATTCAGACAGAACAAACTGTGGTAACAAAAATAAATATATATGTATAGTGCCCTACTGCTACATGAGAAAATTGAAGTAACATCTCCTACGCATTTGAAAAGAAAAACAGGCCGTGTGATATCACCTTGCTTTCATTGCTGTGACAGAAGCCTGAAGGACATGTAGTTAAGACATTTGCATAAGGGCAATACAAAGACTATTTAGTATTTGATGGAAGGAGAAAGGGAAAAGTAGTATCTGGTCTGGATCTGTAAATCTGCCAGTTCTGAATTGTCATCATCAGTCCATTTTCAAAATTATGGGTCCAAGTAGTTCTATAATTCTTGCAGTCAACACAAATGCCAGTATTCAAAGGCTGTGTTCAACAGGCAGCTAGAGCCAAAGTATTGGGGATTACTCTTTCCCCTCGCTCCATTGAAGCAGGTGCAATTTAGCTGTTTTCAGTGGAATGACTTGAGAAATAAGTAATGCCTGCAGTATCTTTTCAAAATTATATTTGCTGCAGTTTTAGCCTTGAATTTACAAATTGGAAGTGGGTAATAACAGTTGCAACAACCACCAACCTCCAATATGGAGCACTGGAACCAATTTCCCACCTAAAATAAAATCCAAAAAGGTTCAGTTCTTCTGTTATTTTCTGGATTCGTATTATTGTTTCCTGATTCTTGCTTTTTTCTTTTTTCCTGTGTAAGAATTTTTTCCAGTGTAAGAATTGATTCTTACACTGAAACCATTCTAGCCTTGACTTCTCCACAACATTCAGAGAAACACAAGACTCAGGAATTCCTTTCTCTTCAACAAGAGACTCTGCAAATGATTCTTTACCTTAGATGCTGCACCAAGTCATCACAAACCTACAGGAATAAGAGAGAGGAGTTTCATGTTTCTTACCATCCTTTGTGAAACATCTTGTAAAAGCATTTCATTGGTAACAATAAGATTGTTCCTCATTATTTTTAATTAGCTGAATGATTAGCTTAAAAAAAAAACAAACAACAAAACCCAGACTAACATTACAACAGTTAAAACATAATATTAATATAATAATTAGAAGAACAAAGGCTCTGTGGTAGAGGATAAAATTAACAGAAATAGTTTGTTGAGAAATTCTTTCCAGAAAAAAAAATTGCATCTTTGCCAGGTTTTCTTTTATTGGCAGTTACTGTGCTAAAATTCTCTAGATACGCATTTCCACCCTAATAATATTGTCCAGCATTCACTGATCAACAGCCCTGTGCTGGTTAAACAGAACAACTTGAAATTCCTGGGCTGACTGCAACTGAAAAAAAGGGACTAAATTAATTAAATTAATTAATTTGGATACTCACTGATAAAAATCACAGTTTGTGCTCCCTGCCCCCCCGCAACAGCTTGTTGTTATATCTTTGATCCGAAGGATTGTCTGTAACACTGAACAACTGCAGAACATGGTATGTGAACTGCAGAGTGATATTTTGCCGATAATTTAATGAGAAATTTTGCAAGAAAAACACCCCCATTAGTAGGAATGCACATACTCCTAAAGAAGGCATAAGGAAAAACAGAATCTGCGGTAACAGCTCCAAGACCTCCATTGGGCATATATATTGCACTACACCTTGGTAGGAAAATATTTTAAGACCCTGTTATTTACTGTATATTGGTAACATCGAAGTATGAGAATACAAGTATTTATGCAGGGTACTACAAAATTCTTGGAAGGTGGGCATGTCAGCTGAGTTTTACCTTAATATTTAGTGCTATAGTACTTAATATCTGTAACCGAGTTGTAAGTTTAGGTGAGAGATTCAGATACCTAAAGAGGTAGCTAGTGTCATGCACAGGCTGGCAGCTGTGACAAGACCAAAAGGAAGCCAAAGACATTCTGACATGGCAGCTGGAGGCCAGGTGGCAGACTACAGGGAGGTGAGAGACAGAGCAAATTAACTTTACCACAGGAGTTTCTCCAAGGTGAGCCAACTTTACATCCATCACCTTTCCATCCTTCTCCAGCTGAACTTCTATATAAAACATGTCTGATGTTATGTAGCAGGCAGTCCCACTGGGGCCAATATGAGCATTAAGCCTGAGGAGAGGGGAAAGAGAAAAAAAAAAAAAAAAAAAAAAGGCTTGTATATCTAAAAACTCTGTCACGTGAAGAAAGGAAATGAGTATAGTTTACTTGGTCGTGGGAGGAGACGCCAGGGATGCTTCAAAAATAACTCTTCCTTGGCTCAGCTTCTGAGAACTATCCAACCAGGCAATATATTTGCGCTCTGCTCTTTGCATTACCATGTTGGTTTGCTATAAACTATTTGCCTCAGCCTGTAGCTTTGGGACCTAGGCATGCATGCCCTCTCTTCACCCAACAACTTCCTCCACAAAGGGTTAATCAAAATAGGTAGTTATGCCCATTCCAAGTAATAACTCCATTAGAACACTGAGTTAAAAAAAAAATACTGTTGACAAGCCATCCAGATGGTATTCCTCACCGGACATGGGGCCATGCTTGCTCATTTTGCATTTATTCATTAACAAACTTACCCTTTTTGTTTGGATAAAGATTCCAATCTGTTCATCACAGAAAACAAAGATTTAGCTGCAAAAAAACAGAAATGTTATTTAATTAGGCTGCAATGATCAAGAAGTAGAACCAGCATTATCTTGCTTTAAAGGGTATGATTTAGCTAATGAGAAAATAGTGTCTCTTGCATGACTTCTTGTTAATGACAACTATTACCCTATGATTAACGAGTGCTGTGCTGGGTAGAGCTTATTCTCAGACTTAGAGAATAGCTATAGCCTGAAGGCTTAGCCCAAAGATGAGTCACAAGTCGCTTGTGTCCTATCCACCTCTGTGTTTGTACATTTGACCCCTTTGTGCAGAACATCACCAATAGAGAAGGATGGGTAGTTTCCATAGAATATTAAAAAATACACTTGGAGTTATCTGACAGCTCGTTACCATTTAACGTCCTCTGTATCTTCTCCATGCAAGAGAGCAATGGACCATCTGGAGCATTGCTGACACGCCCTTGAAGTGGCTTATCCTAGCACATTTGTGAAAACAAGAGACAGAGAAAGACTCCTTAAATTACTAGCCAAAGTGGAATATCATTGCTTGTGAGACACAGAACACCGATGCCCGATGCCCAGTACAACAAAACACTAGTTTCTTTTCGTCAAACATAGAAGTGACCTATGATTGTAGCTATCTCTAAAGAGGCAGCACTGAATGGATTCGTGAAGATCCTATTGTGCAGTAATTGTATATCAGAGGCCTTTGGAGCAGGGAGCGGCTTTCCATTCCCTTTTCTTTTGAGCTGAACACAAGCTATGTCAGCTAATTTCACTGTGATACTAGAGATCAACTAAGAAAATACTTAGATTTTTATTTTAGGAGGAATCTGCCTGTGAAAAGGAGAGATCAGTAAGCACCACAGCTGTACTTGCTTAGACTCAGGGTGCAAGTTCCAGCTGAAGATACTAACTTAAGTAGCAAGCAAACTCTCCCAGCTTCTCTTCTAGCTCTTATCTGAAAAATTCTCATACTCACACTTCAATTCACAAAGAACATTCACTGCTGAAAAGTTTTCACTATGTTCAAACTCAGGACACTGTTTTCAGAGTAAGGCTTTAGTTAAGCATTAATAAAAAGAAACATGGAAACAAATGGGACTTTTTATACTAAGCTCACAGTAGTTGTGCTAATCTGCTTTTTACAAAGATGATTCTTAAATATAATTAGCTACTGGAAGGGCGGGAACCATGGAATGACTTAAGGTATATCACAGAGGGAGAGAGTCTAGATAGCAGGTTTCAGGCCAGTTTCTGAAAAAGTCTTTTCTCCCAGTCCTATGGGCAAGAAATTGTCTTTACATACTATGAACGTGCTAATGATAACGAATGGGAAATAACCTAAATTATTAGACAATCAGTGCTAACTCCTGAAGGGTTAAAATAGTGCAAGAAACAACCTCTAAAGTGTTAAAATAATGCAGGAAACTTTTATCCACTGTTGTAAGAAAAATCAGGAGCCAGGCTATAATAGGCACCAGTTTTTGGGGGGTTTTGGGGTTTTTTTGAAATCAAACAGTTTTTGAACCATCTTAGCAACCTGCTCTTACACCACATATCCTTCTCTCACCAAATCTGTGATTCTTACCATGCAAAAATGGACAAGTTTCAGAGTTTCAGTCCATGGTTTTTGTTGGTATTTTAAATGCAACTGTTCCATTAAAGCATTTGTAGAAATAGCTATCACAGCACCTGAAAAACATGTCCAAATGTTCTAAATATAATGGCATGTATTTAAGTTGGCAACCAGAAAAGATGGAGGAGGAAAAATACAAAAACTTACAAAGGTCATAGGTGTTATGCTTCAAAAGAGGAGGCAGAAAAAAATTGTTTTAGTTGAATTTTGCATACAAATATCTAATTTTTGTAAGATTTCTGACAGAAAAAGGGTGGGGGGAGATTTTGTATAGGCAAGTATTCTCAATATTAAATACAGATATGCAGCCTGATTTTCAGCTTGTAAACCAACGAGGCTTTCCTTACCTATGCACAGTCTCATATGTGTATTCTTAATAAATACCCAGGCCTTGCCATGGGTTTCAGATATTCAGATTTCTACACCCACCTAGAGCTCATTAGAGCTTATTTTGATTAGAGATAAAAAAATTAGAGATAATTTTTTACGATGAGGGTGGTGAAACACTGGCACAGGTTGCCCAGAGAGGTGGTGGATGCCCCATCCCTGGAAACATTCCAGGTCAGGTTGAACGGGGCTCTGAGCAACGTGATCTAGTTGAAGATGTCCCTGCCCATGGCAGGGGGGTTGGACTAGATGACCTTTAGAGGTCCCTTCCAACCCAAACTATTCTATGATTTTGCAGAGGGATAATTTCAATGCAGAGTCGCAACTTTGTTTTTTTTCTCATTGGGATGGCAAGGAAGGAGAATGAGGCCAGGAGAAGACCCATCATCAGTCTCCTTATAAATATTCTTTCTGGCCTTCCACAGAATCCAGAGGCTCAAAGAAATTTTTTTGCTGAGACGTGGTACAACCATAACCACTAATTCCATCAGGAATAAACCTAGAGTGAACTTCCTAACACATCAGCCTCAGACAAGCAGGAAGACTCCAGACTGATTAATAAGAGGAAATTGAGTCCCTGCAACATGCCACCCACTCTGCTCTACCCCTTAGCACCAGAAGAAACATTGCAAAGTGCTTCTTTGACCTAGAGGGCACAACAGCCACAGAGAATTGTCCCCTTTGAGCTAGCAGCACTGCAGCGGGAGAGGGAGACAGCCTAGGAGAGGGACCCTTTGCATACACCAAGCAGAGATGGTGAGTGGGGGCTGGCAGCATCTTCCTCCTGCTGGGAGGATGACAGAGCAGAAACCACAGTCCCCTATAAAGCAGGCCACCTCAACCAGCTGGAGAAAGGGGAAACAGTGGACTCCAACCAGCTCTTGCAAGCACCCCTACTAGGGAACGTGCCCCCACTAACGTTCCCACTCACCCATGCCTTGATGCCTACAGGAGGGCTGCAGCCCACCCTGTACCTCCATCTCCATCCACACCACAAGAAACCAGGGCTCCTACTTGTAGCACCTGCACCACAGCACCCACAGGTGCTGTGCAAGGCAGAAGGCTTGCTCCCTCACAAAACTGGTCCCCAGGGGTTAGTGTTTGAACTTGAGAAGCTTGATAAGCACAGCAACATCACCTCTCAACTCTGCTAATTTTTAGAAGGGGTGAGGCATCCTGTCAGTCACGCTCTTCCACATCTAAGTCCTAAGGAGAAGGCATAATGTCTGTCCCCATCTTTTCAGAAGGTGAAGCACCCCCAGGAAAAGACTGAATTTAACTGGGGGAGAAAGGCAGGGGGAGGTATGATAGCAACAATCACTCAGCAAAACAGGGAAGCACTCCATAAGGGAGCTTTTTGTCTGGATCAGGGGTGGAAAGGGGGAAAAAAAAGTACTATAGCTATCTATAATGTTTGCATTCTATTTGTGCATCCTTTTGTGGCCACTTCATATTGCTAGTCTCCTTGTACATAGGAATCAGGCACAATGGCAGTGTGAGGTTCAAGGTTTAATCCTGGACCTTTGTATAGGCACTAGCTTGAAACTTGGTCACCGGGGAATGGCAGGTCTACAGCAAGAAGAGCATGTCTCCTACACAAACCCTGTGTGGCAGTGTTTCAAGATGTCTTACAGCATACTTTCTGTTTTCAGCAGTCATCAGTCATGCTGTAGTGCCTGAAATAGTCTCATAACAGGTAAAGATGATTTTGGACTCGTATGTAGGTACCTGAGTAGAAAGTAAATAGTCCGGTGGCCTCACTAACATTACAGAGAAAACTACATATGGACCTAGGGATCCCAGGAGAAGTATAAGGTATGTGCCAAAAAGTGGTATTTGTCTCCAAACAGATAAGTGTCAAGCATATTACTTAGGGAAAGTCAATGCAGCTGAAAGAGTTAAATATGTTTGCATTTCAGCTTTTACAAAGGAGGTGAAAGGTGATCAAGTAAATTGATGATGTAATTCCACACTTGTGGTAGATCACACTTCCCTAAAATTATTAGCTTGGCTTATGCTATTGAATATTCATTTATTTTTAAAACTGACATTAGAAGCGACTGTAGGTATAATCATGAGCTTTGCCTGTGACTTGGTGCATCCATTTAAAAACATGTTTTCAGCATTTCTAGAGAGGCATTTTAGCTTAGGTTTGCTTGAACAATGTATTGAAATGTTTTCTGCTGGGCAAGAACATGTACTATGGCCCATGTAAAGTAAGCAGGTTGCCTCAGTCTAGATCATGTGAATGGGTGTGTGCACATACGACATACCACAACTTAGTGGTGTTTAATGTTTTTGTGGTAATTTTCATAAATGTTTGCCCTGATCCAGATCTCGCTGGAGTCTCTGTGATCTTGATACTGACTCCAGTGGTTTGATCATGTCCTGAATAAGCAGAAAAGTAAATTATTTGCTGACCCTCTTGAAGAGAACACTTCCAAAATAATGGAAGGAAGCATGCCACTGCTTACCTTCTCTGCACAATAACGGTTCTGCAAATAAACAGAGGACTTGAAGTTTAAGCAATCACAGTCCAGCATGGCTGATAAGCCTAAAATTCACTTTAATTTTTAAACACAAAATAACCTTTTGCATTGTGCTCAAATGTATGTATTTAGGTAGATGAATTTGCATAATTTTTCCAGGATAGGGATAGTGCCAGATTTTCATAACAAGACAAATATTCCAAGACAAGTAGTAGCCTTCATACCTACATAAAATTGTAACATTGGCTAAGATCATACATGAGAAACAGCAGCTTAAGCATTGTCAGAAAGCTCCTCGGATCAAGGTGTTGTTGCAGTATTCAGAACTGTCGTATCAAATTACCACACTCGAGAAGAGTTAAGAGTGCTGAATAATTAAAAATGTTCCAATTATAGCATCTCAGGCATATTAGATACACAAATGTTTAACTGGGTCAGTTCATGAAAAAAAAAAAAAAAGAAACGGGCAAAGAAATATATACCACACTCGAGAAGAGTTAAGAGTGCTGAATAATTAAAAATGTTCCAATTATAGCATCTCAGGCATATTAGATACACAAATGTTTAACTGGGTCAGTTCATGAAAAAAAAAAAAAAAGCAACTGGCCAAGCATTATCATCAGTATAAAAGATAATGGGAATTACCGGATGAATCCTGCATGCCCACCTGCTCTAGATTACTCTCTCTCTCTGTGTTCAGCAAAAACTGCTGCTGAAAGAAACTTTCATTTACACAGTTACAAAATAAGTTGTCCCCAGAGAAAATCTTCTCTTACTCTCAAATAATTGGAGGTTATCTTATCCCCTTTTAAAGGGTTAAAACTTGTACGCTTCTTTAGGGATCTTTTGAGAAATCCATTATTATTACTACTTTGTTTATTTTTGTCATGGTTTTCTGCATCTTGCTAAATTCCTGACTCCGTAATATGCTTCACAATGCATGCCTGGGAACATTGTGATTCATATGAAAATAACATTTTGTAATTTCATAGTTCTTCCATTTCTGATGATCTTTCCATTTCATTGAATGGTACTTTGTTTTTCTGAGAAAGGATCAACGTATTTTCCATTCATATTCTTGCATGAATTCAAGCAAACTATTTGTTTCATGAAGATACTCTAGATTTAATACAGAACAAGGGAAAACTTTGCGTACTGTTGATACATTTTAATGATAGCAGTTTGGAAAAGATTCCAGGAATTCCATATTCAGTGCAACATTGGTGTATTTTTTTGTTTCTGGTTTCTTTCTGGGGGCTGGGAGTTGCTTTTTTCTATTAATCTTACATCCAGTCTTGATTTTTTTTTTCATCTAAAGAATAAAAATTAATCACCAGCAATATCTTCACTGGCCTGCTTCCATCACTTTCTTGGAATTGCATCTTTCCAGAAGCCCTCAGCTGAACTGTTGATCAGAGAAAAGAGCAGCTATATAACAGCCCACAGTAAGTCTAAATACAGAACTGGGGCCTGGGGCGGTCAGTGAAACCCAGCGGTTCCAGTTAGAACTGCAGGATGTGTAAGAGGTGTCGCTGTGGTTATCTGAATTGATACTTGGTCAGGAGATCGGAGGTAATATCGTGTTCTTTCACAAAGTGCCATGGGATTTTAGAGTGATCAGCAGTGACAGAGCTGTAAAATGGGCATGTAACTGGAACATGATTCAGTGTTTATAAAAAATGGTGAGCATTCAAACAATTCCTTTATCTATCCCAGGTGCTCTTCCATCCATGGTAGGCTAAACCCAGTGCTGCTTAGCTTTTATGAACCATAGCTTAGTCTGATACGGCCTGTAGTTTATTGCTTTACAACCCATAAATAATACTATATGTTTTGTCATCTTTCCTTCACTCTCTACATCATCTCCACAGTTAAGGAGTGTAAATCTTTTGCTCCTGAGAGTAACATCAGAATACTGGTGTCTGCATTTTATTTCACTACAGCCATATAGGCTGAACCAGTTTTACTTCACAACTTACTGAATAGCACTTCTGGCACTGTAGTCTGAGGCACTTAACATTGGCAGGCTTTGACGGCTTCCTACTCCTTCACTGAAAATGATTAAGATCCTTCAAAGCCAAAGGCTATATAGACAGACATCAAAAAAATAGGTTTGTAGCAAACGGCCATGGATGTAGAAACGCATTGACACTGACAGGGCATATCTTTTCCTCAGAGCATAGTCAAGATACGGCTAACATTTGATTTCTGCTTGACGTTAGCATTATAATCTCCAAGTAGTTCTTGCCTAAGTCTTTTCCCAAAGAGACATGCGACCATAATTTAAATAACCTTATGAATGAACATGGGAGGGCTGGCTTCACATGTGCACATTTTCCCATTACAAGGTTTTATAGGACACCGTAACTGGTGTTCATAACTAAACATTTGTTGCTTATCCCACATCTCTCATCTTTCTAAGACTCTTCTGATCATTTTTATAACTAAAATCAGGTGTTGCACCATCATTCATGTTCTTTACTGACATTAGACAGCTGAAATCAATGGAACCCATCACTTAAGAGCTGCAACAGCTCTCCTTCAAGATAGAGGTAAAGTGAATACGGCTGGCACATAATCTGCAGAATATGGCAGAATTAGTAATCATAGTATGTTGAAGGTCCACATTGAAAATGTTACTGTTGGAAGCGGGGGAAGAATGGGAGCTAAGAGTTAGTTGAGGAGCTGAAAATCATGATGAGCATTGAGGAGGTAACTGAGGTAGAGAAGAGGTGAAATAGAGAAAGAGAATAATTGTGCTGAAAGGAGCTTTCCACCAGTATGCCTCAAAGCTAACCACACAGGAGTTCAGCTTAATTATCTTGTTTTTTCCAGACTGGGAAACAGAGAGATGGGGAGAGGAAGTGACTCCTGAAGCTGGCCACAGAACTAGAAACCAAACTGCAGTTTACCTGACTCTGCTATAGCACATCCCCGTCAGAAGTAAGAAGGAAACCTTCAAAGAAAGAAAGAAGGAAAGAGACTAGAGAAACACAACAGGAAGAGCTGTAAAAGGACATATAAAAACCATGAAGTAAGTATGAAACCATATAAAGTATGAAAAACGGGAGCAATAGAAAAGGAAGGTTATGGAAAGCAGAAAAGGAAAAGATGAGAGAAATAATTATATAGACAACTCTAAGATTAGCAAAAATATTTTTACAATTTTTTTGTGTTATTTTCATGACAGAAAAGTGAAATGGCTTTAGGTCTACTTTGAGCTATTCCAAACCAATATTGGTTTGGAGATGATTGTTAGGCTTAAGTGTTCTGATTGAATGTATATCAGGATATAGGTTATATAACATGCAGGCTAAAAAAAGAAACAGCACTCAGTGGCAAATACTGATTTCAGTAAAATAGTATGTGGGAAGGACACATTTTTCAGGAAAGACAATACCATAAAGGAGCTCAATCCCAACAAATGCCAGTTAAAGATGTTACACCAGTGCTATATAGACAGGTACTCCATATAAACTACATATTTTACATCATTCTACATTGGTTAAGCAATTTGATACTGCTTTTCATATCTTACGTTTTAAAACCAAAACTAATTAAACTATGAAGACTTGTTATAAATACATGCAATAAACATTGTATTATACATTTTAGTGCCTGTATATTTTTAGACATTTGGTAATTCCTTAACTATGTTCCTAATAACGTTTTTGTCTATTCTAGTATCTCATAAACCAACTGTGCAGTAACCCTCAATTCTCAGATTTCCAGATTCCTAGTCACCTACTAGAATGATGTAATTTCTCCTAGCTCTGTTGAATGACAAGATGAATGACTGCAAACTCGCCGTTATTTGTGGATTCATTGTTATTCAAGTCACTTCACTGCAGTTTCTCTATAGGCATAAAGCATTTCGGGGGTGGATTGTCTTTTCAAAATGGTAAGAAAGCTATGAGTGCTAAGCACCATGACTATCTCAGATGGAGTACTGAGAATAATGTCATTTGGACAGCTGATAGAGCTAAGCAAATGCAAGTATCTCATTACCCAACGGTTTATTACAGTAATCCCACTATCTTGTTTTTAGGGAGTATGTATCCGTTTGCGAGTGTAGGGGGACACGTGTGACAGGTTTGGAGGCAGTCACAGCTGATTGGAAGCTCCTCTGTCAGCTGAAAGATTAAGATGTCCTTGCATTGAGCAAAAGCAGTAGGAGCAACTGCCCACACAACCTTTGTGTGTGTGTCTTGATTTGCAGTGTTCAGAATCTGGACTGGATTGCTTCATTTTGAGAATAGCTGATGTTTATCTCCGCACATCAAAAAATATTCCCGGGGTTGTATGTGCTGCAAAAGCATAGAGAAAGAAAGACTATTCCTACCTTGTAGAGCTTAACTCTAAATATAAAAGGCAGATGAAAGTTGGGGTGGGAAATGGACGGCTGGTGGACTGGCCAAGATCAGAGCAGATTAGTGACACTGTGAGAGTATGTCATGGTTTAACCCCAGCCGGCAACTAAGCACCACACAGGCGTTTGTGCGCTCTG
>NW_008794089.1:87150-91306 GCF_000699145.1 Aptenodytes forsteri
GGGGTCAGCTGTCCCGGCTGTGTCCCCTCCCAACTTCTTGTGCACCCCCAGCCTACTTGCTGGTGGGGTGGTGTGAGAGGCAGAAAAGGCCTTGACTCTGTGTAAGCGCTGCTCAGCAGTAACGAAAACATCCCTGTGTTATCATCAACACTGTTTCCAGCACAAATCTAAAACACAGCCCCATACCAGCTACTGTGAAGAAAATTAACTCTATCCCAGCCAAAACCGGCACAGAGTAGAATTAAGATGACCTGAATCCCAATCCAGTAGGCTGTCCCCTAAGACCTGGAGTTGTACTGCCTTACAGCAGGCACCAAAACAAGCTTTGTCACATCAGATTCTCCTGCTAGTTTTTGGAAAGAAACAGGCACACTCAGGGGGAGATTCAACCCCCCAATACATGCACCACCCTCTCAAGGCAGCCATCGCTCTCTGTTGTGTAAAGCGGGAGCTACATACCAAGTCTACGCTTGGGCATGCCAGTTATATACCTTAAGTGTAGTATGTCCCTAAAACCTGACTATCCCTTACACAAACACACACAAAAGCACACAGCGTTCCAAACTTGGGAAGTATGACTATGTTGATAATTAGCCAAGCAACAGTTTACCATATTCTTCACTCATTGTTACTTATGATTTCTCACAACTGGTACAAACTGGAGGCAGGTGAAAGCTTCTAGCTCTTTCCTTTTGTTGGGGAGGTGATTCCCCCCAGAATACATGGTGGATTTGAGCTGGGTGGTTTCTTTTCTTCAGTCCTGCTACTTAGAAACTCCATTAAATCACAAATACATTTCATGCGTCCTTATGCATTGGTAATAAAATGTTGTCTAATAAATTCTAATACATTTGTGCCGCCAGCATAAAGGAGAAGACATTACCTGTAATACCAGGAAATCCTACCTCCCTGTATTGATTTCAGTTCAGCAATACCTCACAACACAAAGGCCCACACACCCGCAGACCCAGCAGATGCCAGGCTAATTGATTCTGGGCTGAAATAGGAGGGTATCCTCAAAAACCAGTAAGTTGTTTCGTTCCCTTTCTATTTTGTCCCTTAGAAAAATGAAGTCTCTCTCACCCTGGAAGATTCATTGAGCTCTTGAAGGAAGAATAGATGTTTTATGCATGATAAGGTGTTTCTCCAAAGAATGTGGTTCTTTCATTCATGTTAACAGAAACCTAAGATAAAATTCTAGTGTTAAATTATGCATACTTTAGATATATATGGTGTGCTATAAAATGTGTGCTAAAGTAAAGGGAATAAGTGTTTTTTGTTCCCTGGGAAAGGAAGTTGCATATCAATGTTTTTCCCAAAGATTCGGACGTGTTTTGTCTGAGATGTCCACCATATCTTTAGCTTTTTAAAATAAGTGAAATCCTTGTCAGTATCAGTTGATTTCTTAGCTGTGTTATGGTACATAATGCGAACACTACTAGCACACAATTAATTACTTCTCTGCGTAACTACACTTTGTAATTTTTCTCTGCAAGTTACTTTACGTGCAGAGCTGTGCTGGCACATATGCTAATACATAACAAAGGACAATCACCACATACACCCTTATGTGTAAGGGCCGCATTGCAAGTGTCTACTACACTGACTATATGGTTTTAGGCGCCTGCTGTAGCATTTAAACGCAAGAGAGCAGTGAGCAATTCAAACGTGCTGCTACCTTGGGCTGCCCAGCCCCGAGTTCCCATGCAGTCAATGGAGTGGAACAGTTGCAATACCTACTCTCCTCTGACCAGTTGCTCTCTTACACTGAGGAGCCAGAGTCATGCCCTAAAACGTCACGGGTGCTACAGAGATGCTCTCACTATGGTCACTTGTTAGCAATGGAATAGGAGTTATAAATGTAATGCATTTTCATGGAAATATTTGTTAGTTTTGGGTTAAAGAGCTCATTTTTTCCACTTGGTTCAGGCAGGGTGCCAGGGGACATTTCACAAATCGAGGGGTGTGCTGTAAACTGCTTTTTATTGCATTATGATATGCAGCTTGGGCCACGGGACAAAAATTCAAAATAAAATGATGTGTTGTCTTAAACAAGGCAGCTCTAAAGGGAGATCAAAAGAACAAAGGCCATGTCTAACAGGCAGCATGATGCAAAAGGAGCATTTCCGTAGAGTGAAACAGTTGGTGTCAAGGTCCTGGCAACCACACTCTATGTATTACAGGGGGAGGTTATTTTGGGCTAGCTCTAGTCTGGTCCCACAGGCAGAATGCCCGTTAGCACCTGAGGTGCACTCCTGCAGTGCATCGCAGTGTCCCATCCTACAGAAGTCCAGTTTGCCTGTTCCAAGACCACTCTACAATGCAAATCAAAGCAGAGTAAATCAGGACAATCGAGAACTTAGTTTCAGAGGTGCGCTCCTGATCTGAACCAGAACACTAATGACCAAAGGAACGTCTTTGATACTTATTAGGTGTGATCCAAACTGCTATTAAAATCAGTACAAAGACTTGGTTGACTTCAGCAATGGATCCTTCCAGACAATGTGAAGGGAAGGGGTACGGTTACTGGTCAAGAAAAGATGAAGGGAACAAGAGAGGGAGAATAGGAGTGACTGCATGTGGCTTTTGTCAACCACCAGTGACACCTTTTCTGCAACCAATGATTTTTAAAACTGTGTGATCTCAGGGCATGATTGAGTGCAGGTGTTGAAGACGGAATAATCATTCTTGGCTTCTCTGCACGCTAGGAAGTATTGAATGGCTGCAGACCACAGTATTAATGATACCTTAACTATGATGCAGCCACTCTTCCAACAGAAGGGTTCTGGAATAGGTATTAAGAAGTAATAGAGCATATAGATACTCAAAGGGCTGCAGAAGTTGGGCCAGGATTTCTTGAAGACCCCTGAATCAATATGTGTACAGGGTCATGCTAAGACTCTTCCAACATTTTCATGGTCTCATGAAAAGGCTACTCATAGCTAGCATGCAAATTTTTTCCCCGTCATGAAATATCCACAATGTTTTGTGTCTTATTTTGGCTGTTGTTGACTCAGTATTACCAGCTTTCCTTCCCCGCTCCCCGCCTTTTCTTCCCCCCTCCACTTAACAGAATCCAACATTTCTTTGTGTAAATGAACGTATTTTGGTATTTTAATCAGAATGAACTGCATCTGGATTGCTCCTTTATTGCTATCAGTTTCTCAAACTCTGCGGAACATGCAAAAATTAGCTCATACTGAAATATGAGGCCAATGAAACTAAATCCTAGAGGGAGATGGACTAAACACTGCCTAAATGTCCACGATGTCAAAAATTGCAGAAAACTGAGCACAGAGAACAACAAAGAAGATTTGAAAGTGCACCTGCTTTGCAAATAGAGCGCAATGGCTGCATGTTGTGAACATTGAGGTCAAAGATTTCCAGCTGAGGTGACAAAAACTGGAATTTCCAAACTTAGAAACTACCTTCAGCCAAGTAATTGTGAGGAGGAGGGGAAGGGTCAAAACAATTTGTGTCATCCCTTGAATGGTTACAGCCTGATAAAACAAAAACACATACTGAGCAGTCAATTTCTAGACGATGCTTAGGTTCCATTACATCACTTACATTATGAGTTCAAATCATGCTGTGTTTACACAAAGCTCCCATTTAAGTCAATGATTTAACAGTGAAAGACACAGTTATTAAGGCATCATTATTATTATTTGAATTACTGCTACTAACATGGAAACTCTGTCTTCCCATTTTGTTTGGCATCTACAAAACCCTTCACGCATGGAGTGGTCCATGACTATAAAAAGCCCCCTAACAATCTCAGTGCTTCATGTTCCCTTCTTCTTAAACTCAGTACATTAAACGTTTCCTCAGCTTGTGCTTGTCCCTTGAGGATAGCTCACGTTCTGCTTTCACCATTAACAATAATCGCGTTTATAAATCTAGCGACAGATGTCGGGAACTTATCTCCTTACCACGGCAGAACATGCCTCATCTATTCGCCAGATCGGGGATTAGCTGGGGGGAAGGAGGAGCGGACATGAAGCTACGATGTTTGTCTCACTGTCTCGCTTAAAAGACAAAGGCGGAGAAGCAGGCACCCTGCCACCACTAGGCTCCCGAGTTAACGCGCCGCTGGGATGAGCGGGACGCAGCCCCCAAACCGGGCTGACCTAGGCGGGGGGGGGCCCCTCCCCCG
>NW_008794089.1:92722-127156 GCF_000699145.1 Aptenodytes forsteri
CCTGCGGTGCCGGCGGCCGGGTGCCGGAGAGCCTCTGCGCGTGCGTTGCAGTTTGAGGATGAGTAAGAGCAGCGTTTCTGTAGCGTTTAATTGCTGCTCGCCTTCGTGTGCTGTTCTTTTCTGTAGTGGTACACGTTAAAAGGCTCTGCTGGTAACTATAGCTTGTGCTTGCCTGCAACAAAAGGAAGAAGTGCAAAGTATGCCTATTAAGTTCCCTACATAAAGGAGCCTTTCAATGCTCACGTTTTTGGTTAGGTAAATAATTTGGTGTTCGCTTTTGGGTTTCTTCTAAATGGAAGCTAATAGCTTCAGCTTCTTCCCCTTAATCGAGTCTCTTTAGAAATGGAGATGTTAAGTGGGCCATACGTATCCCAAGAGTCACCTGGAGAGAGGTTTTTATGTATGATCCGTGTATCTGCTTTGTAGCATCTCTGAACCGTCCTGGCAGAAAGACAGCCAAAATGTTTATTTTCAGACTCAAAATGACCCTAGTGTTTTGTTTCAAGCTTGCGTTGCCAATTCTCATTGGAAAGAGACTTTGCATTCTGCAGTGCAAACCATTACACTTCTGTGAGTGGAAGCGAAAGATACCTCTGCCAGCATTTCAATGTCTGGAGATAGACAGGTTATGGAGAGGTCCGCACAAAAAGCGATCAGTTGTTCTTTGTCTTTTCCAATGAAAGTTAAACTGAAAAGAGAGGAGCTCCTGGGAGACAGGCTGCATGGACTGGGAGAAGATATCGGCATTCTATTAGTTATCAGGATAATTAATAGTGATTATAACTGAATTAATTAAAAATCCTCTTCTCAGCCAACTTATTCATCTAATAGCATGTACCTCAACATTTAAATCCTGGGAAATTGTGAGCGTTCTTCATAGAATGAAGAACAACTGTGTAATATGTAAATCTCTGATGTAGACTTAAACCCTTCAGTCTATGCTTGTGAGACAGCTTGTCAAACGTTTTCTGCAGAAGCCTCCAAATGGTAGAAGTTATAGGGATTGCCAGTGCTAGGGATGTTTACCCTTTTTTTTTCTTTTCTTTTCTGTAAAAATGGGAGAATGTGACATACTGTTGCACAAAAAGATCAAAAAAAGCTTTCAGTCCACTGCATGAGAGGTTAACTGTGGGGTTAAATAAGCTGTGATACTAAATAGTGAATGTATTCCTTTACTACTGCAAATTCCTTGATCTCAGTCTTTGCTTTGTCATGTTCTTCTGAATTTGAGGAAGGGGAAAAAATATAACCGTTTTAAGGTGAAGTAGTTTGAGTTGCATTCACTTTGGCAATGTTGAAATAATGTTGCCTTTGGTTTTTTTTTTTAGACCTCTTTAGCCATGAAAGAGAAAGCTAGAATGTCTCCTAGCTGTGCATTTGTTGTAATCTGTGTCACCTGTGGGCATGTACTCTTTACATAAATAATCCATAGACATAGTAGGCTATTTGGGGGGGGTGGTGGTGGGAGAGGGGGGCAGGGGGAGATGTGGCTGTGAGGATAGGGCAGTGCTGGCTAAAAGCAACCGAGGAGGAACGCAAGACTGTTAAATAACTGTTGTTGGAGACCTTGCAGTGGTCCATGGGTCTTCTGTATTCAGACTGACTTCCGTTAGAACAGTTGTGTTCTTAACCTCAGTTAAGTCATGCGCTGACATCCGTGCATATACTTTTTCTAAGGGATTACCCTGAAACAGGGGTGGTCTAAGATGGGCTTTTACTCCTGTTAAATTTCAACTGCATCTGTCTTGGAAGAAAATAATTGCTGAGGCAAAGGACGTTGCTGTCTTAGAAATTGATGCGTGGCAGTCTCCGGTGTCAAAGAATAATGTAGATAGTGTCTTGTTACGTAAAAAGTTGTTTAGGCAACTGCATTTTGGCTAATTGACAACAGCATTATTTTCCCTGCTGTTTCACAACTGAAGAAGAAATAATTATATGAGAAAAATCTTTTAACTTTGTGATTAGATTTGTTTGTTTTGCCACTCTAGCAAGTGCTATAGGATATAGTCATCCTGGGAATAAGTCGTTGATCACATGTGTTCTGGACAGGGAACTCCCCACCCCCTTGAGAGTGCTTACAGCCAGCTTCCAGTAAACTTCTAATGGCTCCAAGCTATTGAAATTACTTTGCATCTAAATTGAAATCTATTTTAAGTGAACAAGGTAGTTTTGTAGGCTAGTGACAGCATTCTTGTGAACATATTATAGCCTGCCCACATCACACACACAATTATGGGTCAACTGCTTTAAGTCTCCTTCCTACCTTATGAAGAATTGTGTGAGGAACCAAGAAAACAGAACAGTTGGTATAATTACTGTACATCCACTGAATGTTCTGCAAAATGTTTTACATTTTATAAATTACTAAGTAGGGAAGAAACGGTTATATGTTATTCGTCTGTTGCAGTACCTAAAATCAGCTCTCAGGGTAGTTCTAAAATGTTATTGGTAAGTCTTACTGTCTGCAGAATCTGAAATTATTTATAGTCATTGTGAATGTAAAGAACTTAGAGTCACTTTAACTATAGCAAATGTGCCTTGCAGACAGACCAGAGAGTTATTAAATCCTGTTTTGTTTCTCATCATGTTTTCTTAACTATTGTCAATCAGAGTGAGCACCTACCAACCAAGGATTTGTCAGTGGGCACAGCTGCTTGTCGAATCTCTTTGGTAGATGTGCAACCCACAACCATAACCAAGGTTAAGCTTATGCTCGGAGTCTTAGGAGCTCTACACAGCAGCAAAAAAATTCTGAAATTCCTACAGAAAAAACAGTACTGGATTTAGGGGTGGGAACAAGTTGGAAAGAAATGTAGTATAGGCTAAGTAACGCTGCCTTAGAATGACCCGATGAGAGAATGGATTGCCTTTGCCTGGAGAGTGGCTTAGTCTTTACTACTAGTGTTTTGTTTAGGGTTAGGTTTGTGTCTATCAAAATTCTTGGCACCTTTGGGGCAATACATTGGTAACACTGAAGTGTCCAGGCTGTGCATAGAGGGGGAAAAATGGAGAAAGAGGTGTGTAGGAAAGGTTGGACAACATAAAGAGAGGAGATGTAATGAAAAAGGCAGTTACTATAGAGAATTCAAAATAAGCTATGCTGTAATCAGTTTATAATGCTAACACAGAGAGGAGCCAAGAATGCAAAGAAGGTAGCACAAACAAGAGATATGAAGAGAGTTGGTTGCGTAGTAACTCTGCAATCGTTACTTTAGTGGAATTGATGATGCTTATTTTGTGATATTGGCTCCTTAGTTCAAGCAATTACAATATACATTGAATTCCTACCAGTACAGTTCATTTAATGCATTGTATTTTTCTCTATAACAGTAAGTTCACTACCTCATTTAATGCAACAGTGTGGGAATGTCTGGTGCAGTGGCGCACAAGGTTTCATTAAAAAATGACATGTAAATACACTGCGTGACCAAACAAGTATTTCTGCAAATTATGGAAAATGTGATTTTGCAAAGGAGCCTGGCACCTGTGCTTAGTAAGTAGGTAGCAGGGATCAGCCACGCATTCAGGCCTTGGTACCTGTTTCATTTTACTCTCTGAAATGCTAACTTAATACCCTTCTGTGCCACTGTTAGACTTGATCTTTAACTCTGATCCTTGTCTCCAGCAGCCTGAGAATGCTTATGTACAACACCCACATACAGGCAGGCAGAAATGTTTCTGTCAACGTTAAACAGAGTGCAGTAAACATGGAAGTCTTCCAGACATGAAACTTCTGTGAAGAACATTAAAAACCAGCTATGTGTGGTATAGTCCTTCTCTTTGCTAGTACTGCCATTCAAGCCCATCAGACGGCGCAGAGTAAAGCTAATCTGTCATTTCAAGGCTGTGCCAGTGTTGTCCTGTTGGTATATAGCTGTGCTGTTTCCTGAAAGGGCTTTTAGTATGGACGTAGTTAATTCTAGCAACACCTTCCCCAGTGGGATTTATTTCAGACCTCAAAACAAAAGAAGCTATACAGACAGGAAAACAAGGTTAATGTGACAGGCTTCTGCAGGCATGCTGTGTCAGTCACAAAACCCACCCTTGACTGGTGAGGTCACGCCACGAAAGATGTTTGAGTAGATGGACCCGAAGGCCCTACTCAAAGCAAGGCTGGCAGAAGCTCAGCCTTAACCATCCGTCACTGTTACCCATGGAGATCAAAGTAAGCAAAATCAGATACTGAATTAAAGTGGTTATTGTGTGGAAGAGCTGTTTTGGTATGACACTACTAACTTAGAAAGTTTTTACACACTTAACCACCTAAATAAATTCCACCTTTGTAGTGTAACATGCAAACAAAACTTCATTCCAATCCTCAGAACTCTTGTATTTTAAGAAATAACACTTTAAATCACACACTCTTAAAAACTGGTTTCTGTAAGGTCAAAATTTATACTTAACAATATCCAAATTAAGAGTTCATTGCAATGCTTCAGTGACTGCTCCAGTATGGTCATGACTGATAGCTCCGTACACCTTATTGCAATGTGAGTTCTCTGACTTCTTATACATTTACGTTTTTGAAGTTGTCACTGATTTGAAAATGAATATGAAATTTGTTTTACATTGATACAGTTCACATTGTGAAGTCAGTGGCACAGCACTGGTCTGTATAAGTACAGTTTGTTAAAGCATCTTTCCTTCATGCCCCAGGTTGTGTATTTTTTGTCTGCTGCTGATCAGGCATGATGGCTTTGAGATTCCAGTTCATTCATATGCACTGGAAGTAAGGTATATAATAAAACAGGAGAACTTAACCTAGAAAGAAAAGATTGCACTCTGGACTCCTTCTCTATAAAGTCCACTATCGTCATTCCAAATTTAAAGAGCAGATGTATTAGGCTAAATATCAGAAACTGTTCTGTTAAGCAAGTTCACCCTCCAAAATGTTATTAAATGGTTAGTGTTGCAAGGAAGAAGAGATGGCTACGTGTAACTTTTATAATGAAATTCAGTTGGTCTGCAACATGTTGGAGTACAGGTATAGGTTAACCTATAATTGTTGTATTTTCTGTCTTTCAAAGGTTGAGCTTTATAGCTCTTGCAGTCAAAATGGATAGAGGAATGAAATAATCTAACAAAAGCATTCTTCTCTGCAAGATGTATGAGTTGGAACTGAGACCATGTGTATAACACGCATCGTTTAAGTGAGTTTCTTCAGGCTGGAGTGTTTTGAAGAGTATTGCAAAAGCAAATTAGTTCTAGTGATCTTAAGTGTAGTTTGGAAAATTTGAAGAAAACCATTGCTTGAGGAGCAAAGTTTTATATTGTAATCTTTCTAATAGGTTTTACTACAATTCTAGGAGGTAAGACTTTTTTACGGACATGGGGGAAAAAATAATTCTGGGAGGAGAAACTGAAGCAGAAACAACCTTGTAGCCAAATACTAGGATATTTTTTAAAAAAATATGAACAGTGAAATACGGTATGATAAAATACTGAAATGGTTGTAACTAACCCAGTCGGGAAGGCATAGTTATTCTTGGATTGTCACTAGTTTGAAGGAGAGATTTTCAGGAACATAATTTCTGTTTCTCAACAGGTTTTTATGATCTTTCATGCTGACCATTATCTGTGAACAACAGGAGTGGATTTTAACAACACTAACTTTTCCAGACTTTATGCAGGACTCAGACTGTGTGTGTATTAAGGTAAAGGAAATAAACCCTTCATGGAAAAAAGCTGTAAAATTAGCTTCTGACTCCATGGAGAACTGATGCTAGTAGAAGTACCGCAGCTGAATTGAAAGTATGCAGGTGACCAGCTGGAAAGAAAATGTTTTCATAAGTCAGCAGTAATGAAGGTTTTGTAGGCCAGGGGAAATCCTATATTACACCATGCAATGTTGAAAAGGTATTAGGTCACGTACTTCTCACTGGAATTTAAAAGTTCATGTGTGCAGAAAGGAATACAGCTCACAGTTGGTAGTGTTTAGTGTTGCAACATGTGTAGCATTAAATGAATTAAATGTTGATAAAGATAACAGATTTCACCATAGACAGACTTCTATAGTAGTTCTTCCCTGGGGAGACTGAGCTTTAAAGTAAACCGGATTTGGTCTGTGACCATCGCTGGAATGCCTCTAGCTTCTGCATTGCGTGTCTGGCTGTAGGAAGAGAGGCACGCTTGAGACCCATCTAGTGATGTGCAATAGTATACCATCCTTAATGGTGCCTTTTCCAAGACTCCTTGCCTTTGGAGTGTGATTACAAAACTGATTTTTAGGTTGTTTATCAGAAGTTTTTGATAGCTGCTTCACTTGGTTACCCAGACAGTCTAAAATGAATGTGGTGATTGCTTCTGTGTTCAGAAATTGACCCATGATTTTCGTGCACCTTGCTGTATAAAGAACATTTTTTAGATAGCTTGTTCTGTTAAAACTTAAACTTACACACTTACATTCTTGTAAGTCATTTAACAGTTCTGCAATGTTCTGAATTATCATGTGCATGATAAGAGCCGTAAGAATTCAATAGGAACAAAAAGCAATTATTAAAAGTTACTACTTTACAATTTGAGAACATTTAACTTGGAAATGTCTTCTGTGGTACTGCAACAAAAGACTGATCAGTATTTTAAGCAGGGCAAGATCAAAACCACCTTGCACTGGCACTTAATGTGAAAACTGATAAATTGACCTGAATATTAATAATTTCATACTAAGTTCATGAACTGAATGCCATCTGTTTCTAGCCACTGCATGTTTTATGCCCATAATATGTGAAACAGCCATGAAACTCTACCATGTATCATATGATTGGCAAGCATATATTGAACTAGAAGACAATTAATTGCCCGATTGGGTCTTTTAGATCTACTAGATTGACTCTACCAATTTTTCAAATCATAGGTCTAATAGTTTTAGAATAAACAGCATCTGAAAATGGGGAGGGGTCAGACTAAACAGTGTTTCAACTTCCTGAATGCTGTATTACCATGCAACATTAGGTCTATAACCACTTGTGTCCTTGAATCACCTACTCAAAAGGTTAATTACAAGTCTGTGTATTTGCAAACCAGACTCATTCAGTGAGTCACGCATATGAAACCCTCTTCCCCTCAATAAAACAGAAAAATGATTAGGATTTTAGGAGGAGCAATTTGCACTGCATAGAGTGTAAACAGGAAGAGAAGTTACCGGAACAAAATATGGCTTCAAAAGTAATGCTCTTACAATAATACTACAAAAGAGTACTTACACATTTGTAACTGGGTGGTAAAACAGATGGCAGTGTCATAAACTGAATGAAGTAACTTACTTTGCCAAGTCAGATTTCACTAATGAAATTTATTTGCTACAGCTGGATGATTCCTTAGAGGAATAAAAGGAATTTTTTGAAATGCAAAATCCAACATGCTCCTATTTTATTAGGTTCCATTTGGCTGGTGTATTGATGCACTCTGCCTGTGTGGAGAGAGAACGCTTGCCTGTATTTGTGAAGAGGAGACGGAGAATTTGGTGGTACCTGCTTCTTGATGTCTCTTGCTAATAACCTGTGTTCGGTCCTGTGCGTTTGCACCATTTGTGCTGCGGCCTTTGAAATAAATGTGCTTGCACCTGCTGAAGCACTTGTTCCCTGCATCCTTCATTGCCAGAAGCCAATTAATAAAATGTGAAGGATACTGTGTTTTGGTATTCCTACTCTGCTTTTGTTGAAACTTCATCCAGCTAGGCACTAACCACAAGGAAGAAGGCAGTGCCTGCCTCAAACGCTTTATTTGAAAGCTTAAACTTTTTCTATGTCAAGAATTTCATAGGAGCGTTATTCAAACAAGGCTTGTGTGTTCATTCTGTCTGTACTAATACCTTGAAGGAATTTAAGGGTGTTTATGTGAGTTTTCACCATAATACTATATGACTGGCTAATGAGGCAAAATAAGTTGGTTTGAGCAGGATAAACTCCCTGAGCTATCAACATCGGAACTTCTCTCACTGTGAAGCGAGATGCCTGCAACACAACAAGGCTGCTTCTACTAGCCAGAATATGTGGATGGCATCCCTCCTATAGATTCCTTAAGTGTTGAGTGCAGCCTGACATGAGCCTAGTGGGTACTTGGTTTGCTTTGCAGATACCATTTGTTTCTGGATTTCTCTGTCACAAGTTACTTTCCTGCCTATAGAGCAGTGAAACTATTTGGGTGGAGTTTTGGGTTTAGTGAGTGTGGATCTTAAGTCATTCTTTCTGGCTGTAAAAATGACCATATGGACACTTGCTTTTTCTAGAAAATGCACATCTGACATTCTGAACTTCTAACTAAAGGAAGAGTGTAGGGTTGTTAACAATTAATGAGATACTTGCATTAGAGGAAAACCTGATTTATGGACTTGTTCTGGCAAACCTGTATTTTTCAAGTATCATTTGGAAGCCTTCTTCAGGCTTTGTTTAAAGAATTTACTTCAAGCCAAGTCAAAATGCTTACATTTAAATCTTCCTTAAATTTCTTTAGTGAATTTTGAAGTGTAAGTGTACAGGGGCAAAAAGGACAAGATGATGTGATTGAGATTTCTTTTGAAGTATGGTTGACAAAAAAAGCTGGTTTTATGATACTGAATATGTTGTGAGCAACTTTTTGAATGCAGAGCTCTTGAACTGCTTTTAAAAGTGAACTGCTGAGGCTCATGCTGCAAGCTCTGGCATAGTGCCTTTAAGGGAACTCTGTTTTTGTTGCTTTCCAGAATAGCTGGAAGCAGCAGCTCTGTGCAAGCGTGAGTGACGCCTGACTTACCAGTCAAAAGTTAGCTTCCAAATGTGCTTTCTTTCACTTGAAACACAGGGTGAAAATGGCTGTAGCTACTATATCTTAAGTGACACTAGCTTAAAAGTGTCCTTGAAGTTCATCCCTCAGTCCTTAGCTGAATAGCACTAACTTAAGACCCCAAGTTGTTGATCCTGTGTTACTAAAATTCATCCTTGTAGGCTATGCCTTGCCCCTTACATTTTATGAAGGGAGTGTGGGGGGGAAGTGTCTTGTATATCAAATGCTGAATAAAATTCAGTAGTAGCAGCTGCTTTGTATAGCATCTCCCATGAATGTAACTTGACTTTTGTCAGGAGACTTGATTATGGGTATTTGGTATGGGAACCTCTTCTGCAGATGTCCCCCTCTTCTGTTTCAGCCTTTCATTCCTCCTTAGTTTTGCTTATGCTAGAAAATCAGCTGTAGTACCATAGTACCTGTTTGTCTGTCTCGCCTCTGAATCCATGGAAGTCTCTAGCGTGGATAGCTTTGACAGGCTAGTGACATGTAATTGTTCATTCTACCACCACGGCTGCTGTTACTGTTAATTCTTTTCTCATGGTATATAATGTAAGATCAATACAAAATGAATGCCTTCTGTTAATATTCTAGATTACAGACCTCCATGTTTAGAAATTTAATCTAAGAGAAGACATGACTCCTACACTTTGTGTTAAAGCAACACTTCAACACTGTCAGCCTCAGAAAGCTAAGTTCCCTCAGTGATTACAATAGACTGAGATAGGGCACCAGCTGCGTAGTGAACTTGAGGAAGCAGAAATGGTATTCCAGACTCTCATGTAAATGTGTATATTACCAAAATTACTTCACAGTGTAACTTTAGTCAATGGAACTATGAAAACAAGCTTGCTGCTGGTGTTAACCTAGGTGCTGTGCTTGAGTTTGCTTCTTTTCCCACTGATTTCTGGATCAGTCCAGATAAACCATTGCAAGTATCTAGATGTCTTCCAAATGGTCCATAATAGCCATCACATAACTTATAAAAAGTGAGGAATCTTCAACAGGTGCTAAATTCCAGTTGAGGAGTCTTACAACACTTGCATTGTTTTTTCCACAGTATTTATAGGCTGGAGGTGCTGCAGTTTGCAGCTTTCCCCATGCTCAGTTATGTGTTTTTCTGGTCTGTCTTTTGTGCCAGCAAGCTGTTTAGGTAGCTAATCTGTCCAAAAAGCAGTATAGGTTAGTTTTTGTTTAGAGCAACTTCTGAACTGCTTTGCCACCTAGTTGATGCAAACACAAGTGCCTATTGGAAGGAAGGATATGGGAATATCAGTCAGACTGTGGCAGGTTCAGTTTATATCAGCCTTGCAGACTGACACAGTTGGCCTCGAGTGTTGTGTGTTTTGTCAGCTCTTTATGTGGACAATAATGTAGCTGCTTCATTTTCTTTTCAGTACATTGCAAGGTTTAAAATCTTAAGATCTTGATTTTGTTCCAGACTCTTTCTGCTGTTCAGTTTGTCAGGGTTTTCTTGTGCTGTTCCATATGGGTTTCAAGAAATTTCTTTATGGAAGTGCCTCCCCAGAAGTCTTCTTGCAGGATGCCAAAGAGGCTTTTTGGTAACAAAATGCTGAAACGATGACTTAAAACAAGGAGTATCTAAACATATCTATTCTTGCATCAGAAGCTGCGGCGTAGTTCACGGCTATGCCCTGAAGCTGGCACTAAGGCCCTGTGGAACCTCGGGGAGACTGCCGGAAGGCTGTGAACAGAGGTTTACTGGCTTCTTGTTGGAGGGATCTTAATTCTTGTGATGATGTCTTAAGAGCACAGAGCTGCGGGTGTGTGGGGACCACTGTTCTTTATAGCAGCATGATGTAATTTATAGGATGGATGGGGCCTCAGATGCTTGGTGAAGAGTTCACTGGTTGACTCTTTCAGTTTCAGTGTCTGGATATGGTTACAGTTCAAAGTACCTGTCTCAGGAAGCTGCGAAATGTAGGTCTTTTGCCTGAGGAGATTTGCTGCTGCTGAGAGATAAACTTAAGTCAGTTTTCTACCCTTTACTTTTCTTAGTAGATGCGTAGTCACCTTAGTAAATTTGTTTTGTGGGTGTTGGAGAGACAAGCACTTTTTATGGTGTGCACGAGAAAGCTTTGGAAAGAAGCGTTCTTACCAAACCTTGAATGTGGCTTAACTGCTTGTTAAAGTCATGGGAAGCTATGAATCCTAATTCCCAGTTAAACAGGTTTATGTCAAAGGATTATTTTCAGGAGAAAGGAAAGGACCTGTTGTGAAAGTGTTTCTAACTTGTTCTGAGGTTGAGGTTCAGGCAGTCTGTTTCATTGTCTAACGAGACTAGTCATTTCTAAGATAGATTTGAATATTTGGGTTCAGTTTCCTCTTTCTTTAGGCTACTACTTAGAATTTATAGTGATTATTTAATATTTGAAATATTTGTTCTACCTTAATAAAATACTGATGTTACTTTGTGCAAAGCTTGACAGATGTTGCATGTTTAAACTGTAATAAAAACGCCAGTCAAACTCGAGACATGGAATGACACTTATTACAATAATGCTGATTTAACCTAAAAAACTTCCTTACTCTCCAGTTCTTAAAACAGCTGGCATCATGTATCCCATCCTATGTCCTCATGTATCCTATCTATTTCTGGGTCATGGGGTGTTTCTGCTGATCTAGTTTGAATATTGTAATTGGAAGCAGCTGTTGGGAGGGTTAGGCTCTGCTTGCCTGGAGTTGCCTCCCTCCATTTCCAGGAACATTTTTGTTGCAGGAATATCTGAGTCATTCCTGAGGTGTCTTCCAGATATTTCGCATCTAGTATGCTAGTCTGTGCTGATCATTTTCAAGCATAATTTTGCTGCTGATAACCAAACTGAAACTACTGGACTCAATAAACAATGAAGTAACTAGATGAAATTGTGATCTTTTAATAACAGATAAGATTATATTGCTTCGTGGTCCCTGGGGACATGAAATGTGTTGACACTTTTTAAAATTCTTGGTCCTGTGCTTTTTCTCAGAAAGCTGAACTTGTAATTTGTAGGTCAGGTGAGGCAACAGAGTTGTGAATCGCTTTGTGGGAATTAGAAACTTTGGAGAATATTCAAACTCGCTTTAGAAGATGGGATTACTGTCAAATAATTACTATAAATTTTCACTTCAGAATGAGATAAAAAGTTGTAGCTAATGTTTCTGGAGGTGATAGATTATACTAAGTGTAAAGTACAGAGTAGTGCAGGTATTAGTTTCTTCAATTAAAAAAATGACCGAGTTACTTGTTTAGAACAACATGAGTCTCCATTACTAAATTTTCTTTAATTGTTCAGTAAATGATTGATACAATATTTTGCCTTTCTGGAAGTATTCTGGTCAAAGCATACTAACTGTAGTTCTTAATATCGTACAGGTAGCTCACGTAATTAAATTATTCCTGTTCCTTCAAATGTATCAAATTCTAACTCAGTTAAAAACAGAGTAAAAGCAGGTGCTGTGAGATATGAGCTACTGGTTGTAATTGATGCTCATTATATAAAACAGTCTTCAGGGAAGAAAGTTACTCATCGTAAAAGTGAGTGGGTAATGAGTTTAATGTGACAGCCTTGCAAATCTTTATGTAATCTTCTCTTAAAGGAAAGGAAACAAAAGGACTGGAATTAAGTTTTGATGTCATAGTTTTATCAAGACTATAAAAATAACAATGTAAGAAATTGTTTTGTAATTGAAGAAAGGCACCACTATCTCTACTTATTAACTAGAATCTACTGTACTAACTGTACCAACTATCTTTAAACACAAAGCTATGTTTAACTAGTCCCCTTCAAACAAATGCCTGCAGCAAATCAAAGTCCTCCTGTTAAGGACAACTGCATCTTCACAAAGCCTGCATTCAGCTTTATGTATAGCACTGCAGAAGATGCCAGCTGAATTTGTGCCTGTAATGATCTGACTTCGGTGTAATGCTTCTCCTTCCCTGGTCTGCTCTCATTCACATCGCATTTACTAGACTCCAGGAGATCAAAATGGACAGAGTAGCTTCTTGACCTCTTTTAGTCACATTCTTTAAGAAAATGAGTCTGATCATATGTTCTGTTCTTTGTTAATTTTTGGCCTATTGGCCAGTTTGGGGCACATTTTGACAGAAGTTTAGGTGTCTTGGATATGATTGTTCCCGTAAGTTTCCTGAATATGTGCTGCTGGCTAAAGGGGGGGAAATCTGTACCAGTGCTTCCTGTGAAGGAAAGGAAGCAATCTGAGCTGGATGTCTGTTGCCCTGTTTGGGCTGGTACATAGCTACTCTGTTGGCCACGTTTTTGCTCCCTTTTAGTGTATGAACGTTGGGATTATTGCATTGAGGAGGAATGTAGAGGACAAATGGCACAGGTATGTAAGGAAGCATGCTTCAATTAATTGTTTTGGAGCAAGTTAATCTGTAGGAAAACTAATCTGAGAAATAGGGCAACTTAAGAGGAGTCTTCTGAATTTGACCAGGTGAGCAAGATGAGTGAGGAGATGAAAAACGTAAGGTTTTTTCACCCATAAGCATATTTTTAGGTCTCAATTTATTGGGCTGAAGAAGTAGGTGGGAGGACAAAATGAAGACTAATGTAGTAGGGAGTGCAAGGATTCCTACCTTTTTTTTTTTCCTTCCTCCTTACCACATATTTGCAAAGATATCTTCCCTGAAAACATTGTCCCTGGAGATGAAAACCTCTTTTATTGCTGGCACCTGATCATCTTACCTACTCTTGTGGATCTGGATAACCACTCTGTGCTCCAAGGCTTTATGCAGAAGTTAACATGATGCTTACATTGTCCAAGTCCTGTTACAGGAACACTCTCCAGCTCGCTCCTCTGCTGGGTGGAGCTGAATGTTGTGTTTAAATCCATGGGGGCCTAGAGATAACACTATTTCTCACACAGAGGACCTGCTATGTAAGGTGTGAAACTCTGGAGAAGTTAGTATTGATACAGGTAGAAGCCAGTCACTCAAGACAGGCAACAGTTTTACAACTCCAGTTACAAGTTCCTATGGCTACATGATCTTAATCATGTAGGATGATCTTAAAAGTTATTTAGCTACCTACTCTTCTTTCTCCTGACCGGATTTCTAGACTGTTGGACAAGATGCCATTGCTGATGCTAACACAAATTATAATTCCTACTCCTGCAGTTCTGACTTAATCTAATCACTCCCTAACCTGGCTCTACAAAAGTGATCCTGGCTCCAACTGGAAGCTTGCCATTAAATGGAGCACAGAATCGTGGGGGTGGTTATCTGCAAGCAGGCAATGAGCAGCTGTAGGAGCTTTGAGAACTGCTTACTTTGGCGGAGCAGCCACTGAGATTCATTTGTGTTTGCCCTTATCTGCTCAAGCATGTTGGAAAAGGGCAGTTTCCTAGGAGTTTATCTGCAGCGGAGGTGAGGAGTGATCCATAGCATGGTGGTTAGATAATGCTCCTGCCCTTCTGAGTGAAGGTATGGCAGTACGTTGTTGAGCCAGTTAAGCTTTCACTTCCCTTCCAACTTGTTGCACTACACAAAGAACTGTTTAAAAATAAACTTTCATATATGTCATCAGCTGTATTGCTGTGATGGGGATTACCAATGGGTGTGGTAAAAAGCTGACCTGTATAAATGGATAATACAGCTATTGACAACACCCTGCTTGGCTCTCTGTGAACCTCTCTGCTGTAGGGTGACATAGGATTCTACTGCAGGATAAGCCTGTGTTTATCTTCTGGCCCCAAACAATTTTGCAGTGTGAAGATTAAAAAAATAATAATCGCAGTACGCATAATATGAACGTATGCTTTTCTGAGTTTCATACAACAGGGTTCTTGCTACAGTCTCTGTCAGTTTTATCATAATTATAAAGTAGGACAATTCAGAAACTAGATATGACCCAAATTAATACTTTCTATGAAAATAAGTCAGGCTACATAAATTAAGGAAAGAAAAACTTACTTTGCATGAAACTTCATCTCAGGTACTTTACTGTTGAAATAGGAATCTATGTTCCTCTCTGCTTTTGGAAGCAGACTGAAACAGGTAGAGGTACGTGGCCGTAGCTTAAAAGTTATCACTTGCAAGGTCTTTTTCCTCTCTGGCAGAATACTTGCTCTGAAGCAGTGTCTCTGGATTGAGTGCCGTTTGCACAGTATCAGACTGTACTTGCTTTGCTTGTAACTTATTTCTCTCTCTTTTCACACTGTCTGCCATTCAGCAGGCCTGAATTTTGCCAGCATTATATCTTTATTGGGTTGTGAAGAACTTGAGAGCAAACTGACCCCCCTGAGCCTCCTCCCACTACAAAATGTGGCAGAGTATTTATGACAAGCTTGTCTTTAAGATTTGAAGTCTGTGGTAGCGTGAGGTTTTGCTATCTTCAGTATCTTACTGGAATGTTCACTGACAGTTATTGATGACGATGACTCAGGATACTGCTTTGACTGGTTGGGTCAGGTTTTTTTAATTCTGAGTTTCTTTCTTTGACTCAATCTCCTATGCTTCTTTGAAAGGGTGTTATCAAGGCTTCTGAAAATGATTGGCTGCCGTAAAATCTTTCTGGTTAAAGAATTTTCAGTGAAAAGGAGCATCATCACTAACTTGATTATTTATGGGGATCTTATTGGTTGGACTTTGTTGTTTTGGCTTTTCAAGTGTGTCAGCTGTTGCACAAAGTACAAAAAGTGGCAGCTTCTCTTTGTCACACTGGGACACTACTTGTTGAATTGCAACTTCCAGCAAAATATGAATTTTCACATTGCTCAATCTACTTAAAGACTGTAGGTTAATTTACAACAAATATTACAGTGAAACATTACTGTTGTGTATTTGAATTTTTTCACAGATTGTAGTATTGATTTTGCACAAACTCACCTGTCAGAGGTCCTGCTGAATTTGTTTGGACTTCTTCCAGTTTTGAAGTGTTTATAAAAGAATAGTCTGTTGCTTAGTAAGGTTAGTATAGGCCATATCCAGGTATACTAGTGCTTCAGTTTCTGTGCTTCTGAGAGTATGTATTGTAATCTAAACTTGGCAAACTGAGCTGTTGTCAGTTAATGACTGGAATTCAGAGGAATTTTCTTTATATTACTTATCTGAAATACACACTAAAAACAAGCAAGCATGACTTTCAGGATACATTTTTCCTTTTAAGAGAAAAGTGCAAAGACAAAACAATGTGGAGCAGTTCAACATGCAGCATAGTAGGTTGAAAATGTACACATGGCTTGGAGCTATTTTCATGTTCTCGTACTCCCTCTTGAGTAAAAAGAAAGCAATGTTCTTTTTAAGCTATGATGGCCAAAACTGAAATGTTTTTTTGTTCTCATCATCTCCTTCTTAAAAGAACTTGTAACATAATGTTAGTTTTCTCTGCTATATCCCTATAATTAGTACAGCAGCTTACTCATGCTTATTTCACTTAGATAATCTTTCTGATGAAAACAATTTAAGCGACTTAATTTTCAATTGCATTTTCAGAATTCTTTGATAGTAGAATGGGTAGTGGTACTGATGTGGTCCAGAGAGTTTCTCACATAGGTTGTGGGTTAACCTTGGTAGGCAGCTAAGCACCACGCAGCTGCTTGCTCACTTCCCCCCCCCGCCAGTGGGATGGGGGACAGAATTGGAAGGGTAAAAATAAGAAAACTCCTGGGTTGAGATAATGACAATTTAATAAGTTTAAAAAAAAAAAAAGAAAAACAAAACCAAGAAAAACAAGCAATGGAAAAAAAAAAAATAATTGCTTGCCACTAGCTGACCGATGCCCAGCCAATCCCCTGAGTAACGGCAGCCCCGGCAAACTTCCCTGCCAGCTTTTATTGCTAAGCTATGGCATGGGATATCCCTTTGGAAAGCTGTCCCAGCCGTGTCCCTCCCAACTGCTTGCCCACCCCAGCTTACTCGCTGGCAGGGCAGTGTGAGAACCAGAAAAGGCCTTGACACTGTGTAAGCACTGTTCAGTAATAGCTAAAACATCTGTGAGTTATCATCACTGTTTTCATCGCGAATCCAAAACATGGCACTATACGAGCTATTCTGAAGAAAATTAACTCTCTCTCAGCCAAAACCAGTATGCCTTTTTATTTATTTTTTTAATTCCAGGAAGGATTGGCTTAATCTCTAATGAAGCTTCAGTCAGCATGCTTTTACACTTAACTGCCTCACTGCTAACAAAACCTTAGTGCATGTCCTCAACTAGGGATTTTGATATAAGTTTTGATAAAATTGTCATGTTTCACATTCTGATTAAGCTGCACACAAAGGCAATTCATTATGCAGGAGGATGTAATTTTAGTGTGAGATTGTCAAATGATCATGATGGGTAAGCGTAATGAGGTAATGGTGTCTTGTTACTACGCTGTATTATTATCTGATAGTTCTGTATATAACTAAACTGTGCTGCCACCTGAATGTGCTCTTTTTGAGCTTTCTAATTAACAAAATCTAAGTTACATTTAGTTGCCACTATAGATGTCTTGTGTTTACATCTTCTGTAATGTAGATGTCACTGTTTTTTTGGACATCAGAGCTTGTTTTGACCTTAAATCTCTGGAGGAGGGTACATTCTGTCACTGTGCAGTGACCTTCCCATCTCTTAAGAACTGTGCAAGCAGACAAAATATTCTGCCTTCTTATAACACAAATACTGTAATATTACTGTTGGGATAGATAGGGAATGAAACGAAGCTGTGGGAAGATAGTAGTTGGAGATCTGCTAAAACTAAACATGATTTTTTTTTTTTAAAAAAGCTAATGGGATTGTTACCTTTTGTACGTGTGCACACACATTAGACTGTATGTGAATTAACTGTCATAGAGCCCTTTGGTATTGGCGAGGTGCAGAGATTTGTATTTGAGCAAGCAGTTGTGGGACTGAGACAACTATTGCAAATATACAGACTAACGGCATTTGTAGCCTAGGAGGGCAAGTTGAATCTTTCCATTCTGTGTAAACTAGCTGCTTCTTTCAGTTCCTGGTTGACTTACTGAAACGGGGTATTTTTAGGTTTTAAGTGACACGTTTGCTTGCTTTTCTCTGAAAAAGTACACTAGCTAATCCTTGCTGCTGCTGTGTCTTGATACTTGCTATTTAAGCTGGAAATTCCTTCAAATGTCTGTTTTCTTTCCCGTACAGCTGTCATATCTCATGTTTTCTTGTATGGTGTTGACTCACTGTGGCTTCCTTTTTCAATTCTTGCTCAGTAAACGAACAAGAATTCTTGACAAATACTGTGTCTCTAAAAGAAAACACTACATACCAAAATGTAAATCTTTTCCCTTAACTGCTCTTGGATGCTGTGAACCCGCTTGTGCCCTTTCCAAATGGTGAAGGCTTTCTGTGCTCATGCTACAGAGAAGATGAGCTCGGTATAATCCATGGAATGGTTTCCAGTGAAAAAGCAGATAGCTTTCACTGAAGATAGCAGAACTGCAATTAAGTCCTTAGATATGCAGGGATTTAAAACAAATCCGCTTTAAACAGTGCATGTGGGAGAAGGAAAAGAAAACTAATGAAGCAATATTTTTCTTCTAGCTTTTTTCATTTTACACCTGTGAATTTTCTGCAATCCAAAGATGGCAGCAAATAAGCCTAAAGGACAGAATTCATTGGCTTTACACAAAGTCATCATGGTGGGAAGCGGTGGTGTAGGAAAATCTGCTTTAACACTACAGTTTATGTATGATGAGGTAAGAATCTGCACTAAAAATTATCTCAGGAGACGTCTGCTACATAGTGTTATTTAAGCATTCATTAGCACAGTTATTTCTGAAAAGATCTAAACGTATATGATACGGTATGAAAGTCAGCAATTAAGTTGAACACAAATATTTTTTGATATTAGTGATTTACCCTCTAGAGATACCTGTGAAGGTACAATTTGGCATTTTTTTCAGACTTCTAAGCAATTAAATGCTCTGTTATATTATATTTTGTCATTGTTTACTAGACCCATTAGAACTCATTTCGGTGTTGTAGCTCAAAGCTGCTTCACTTAGGTGAGTTGCATGATGCCTGAAATGATGACCAATTTTTTTCATGGTTTTTATGCTGCTGTTGAAGAGAGGAAAGAAAATCTGTTCCTTATTTCCTTACTTTTTTTTCAGTGAAGGTCATTCTTTTTGATTAAAAGGCAGAAGTTATGGCTTCAGTGTTCTTTAAAAATTGATACTAAATATATTCAAAGTCAGGACTGCCTGATAGCATAATGGAACACAGCCAGATGTGCTTGACCAGAAGCAGAGGCTTGGGTAGTGCACAGACATTGATGTTTTGCAGTTACCGCTAAAATGTCCTTGTAATGGCTGAAGAAAGCAAAAACCTATAAACTTGAGGCTGATGGAGAACCTGCTTCAGCTATGAATCATTTGAGTACTTCACATAGCCTAAATACATATGCTTACTTACTAGTTACTGTAACCATAAAAGATGTTTGTTATATCGTTATATGCAAATAGAAGCATTTGCCTTGTACAGGCATGATTTTATACCATGAAGGTTTTTTTTCTAGTTTGTTGAAGATTATGAGCCCACCAAAGCAGACAGCTATAGGAAAAAGGTGGTTCTGGATGGGGAAGAAGTCCAAATTGATATATTGGACACAGCAGGGCAGGAGGACTATGCTGCAATTAGAGACAACTACTTCCGAAGTGGAGAAGGCTTTCTTTGCGTCTTCTCTATTACAGAGCTGGAATCCTTTGCAGCAACTGCAGACTTCAGGTAAGTTACAAAGCAAGATAATTATTCTAATTACAGTGAGATAATTACAAGTGATTTTTTTTTGTTTTTGTTTGGTAATATCCTTATGATAGTCCAGATTAGATGACAGCTCTTACTGTAGTCACATAATGTTTTGAACAGATGCCTAGCCGTGCCTTTGCTATCTGTACCACTTCAGATATCTTTGCTGCTGTGTTTCTGAATACCAAAAAGGCTATTGCCACAGAGCAGATACATAGCGACGTTCAGAAGGCTTCTGCCCTTTGTAAATCAGTGTTCCTTGACACTTGTGCTAAGAAGCAGTATTTGTGAGTAGGCATACTGCTATCCAAAGTAATGGATCTGAGAAAAATTGCTTATATACTGTATGGTTGCATGTAATGTATGTGCGATACTGCACACTCCCCAGAGTTGTCTTTTTTAGTTTTTGCTTCATATAGAGGATTATTTTGTGTTTCTCTTAACCTGTGAAACACCACCTGGAACAAAAGGGCAGCTGTAGCGTGTCCAGCTGGTTTATGCTAGAATACTTCATGGTTATGAAGATGACGTGGCTGGATTCCAGTTGAAAACTGTGCAGAAGAACCACATCTGGTGATATCTGTCTGCGAAGTCGTAGGCGATGTGAAGTATGCGCATTGCATTCTGGGAGAGTGAAATGCATAGTACCAACAACAAATCTTTCTACCTCTTAAAGATTTTATAAACAACAGCGATGAGAAGTATCTTTGAATATTCTGTGGTAGCTATGTGTTTTGTGTAAAGGCCTGCTGTAAATGTGTCCCTTCAGTTTTGCTTGGATGGAATTTTTCTCTGTAAAAGATACTGATGTAATTTTTTTAATTTACAAGACAGAAGTTCTGCATAGCATTCACCCTTCCCATCAAAGTTAGTATTTTACTTAATAGGGAGCAATGTGGTAAATACAAAATTTGGGACCGGATCTTTCTGGTGTAGTAAAGATTTAACAGGACAGGGTTTTTTAAGATGCTTTTCAGGCATGCAGCATATTAAAACCCTTATAATGGTAAGAGACTATTGAACAGGTAGCAGTATATTACAGGTGTTTAATTTTGGTTGAGAGATAAATCCTATTTAAATCACACATCCCTGTATTAAAAAAAAGACAAGAGAGACCAGAAAAAAATTTTTACCAGTTCAAAGTATAGCGAAATAGGAGAGGAGAAAACCTTTGAGATAAAAGTAAGGAAACAAATATAAAAATAAATTATCTGCATCCCACTGAAATAAGGCTTCTTGGAGATGCTGTCACAGTTCAACTTAATTAGCACTAAGTATCAGAATACATTTAATATCTCTGAGGGAGGAGGAAGAGGTATGGAGAGGGGAGAAAATGAGTGTTTCCTCTTCTGGTGTTTTGTTTTTTTTAATTTGTGTCTCTGTGTATGTGTGTGTATGTCTTTTGAGAGGGAGGGAGAGGTAGGCCTTGATTGGTTTGCAGGCTTATGCTAGGTATTGTCAATCCTGGAGGACAATTTAGTATAGTTGAGCTCCTCTAGAGTGCAAAATGACCCATTCAAATCTGGTTTAAAATCCTGTTAATGCTTCCAAGTGCATGATCTTCTATGGTTCTAGAGGAAGTCCTGCTTTTCCAGCAAAGGTGAGTGTTGACAATATGCATGCTGAAACAGCAAAAATGGAAGAAAAAAATCCCTTCAGTTAAGAGATTAAAACTCTCCCCAATGCGAATCTGAAAGTGCCTTTCAAGTTGCCTTTGAAACTGTAGAAGCCTAAATGCTAAAATGTAACTCAGAAATCTTACATTCTTTCTGCTCTGTGTACAAGTAACCTGTATCTCTTGAAGGTACAATTAAAATACCTTTGGCATTGTTGAGCAGCCGGAGGGAATACTACTTAAGAGACAGATATGAAAGAAAATGACAAGAAGAATTTGCATGTTTGATTGTTTCCATGGAATTTTGCTCTGCTGGAATGGCAGAACTCCAACAGGAGAGCTGTTTACTGCTGTTCAATGCCTTCGATGGGGTTCCTGGTGTGCTCTGAAATGCCGTTGCTTCAAGTAATTTTTTTTCAATAGAAAGCAGACCTGCAATGACTAAACTTTTAAATATTTGAAAGACAGTTTGATAAAATGTGGTCTTGCTTTGAGTAGAATTAGTCTGGCTCTAATGATTTTTTTAAGTTCTAGATTTCAAGCTGGCATATCATTAGTTACATATTTCTAGTTTAGGAGATATTAGTCGTCAGAGAGGGCTCAAAGGAGAATATTGTCATCTGGATTGCTGTTAGATTAAGTCTTTACATGGTGAAATTGTTTGGCATCACCTGAACAATTAGAGTTGAAAGCTACTAGTTTTTAGCAGAAGTCGTATTTGCACAGATACTGCAGTGACACGCTGAGTTTTCTGGCCACCCTTCCTAATTCACTGACTATTCAAACTACTTTTGGATAGCTGCAGACCCTATTAAAACATTTGCACTGATATTTGTGAGGGGAGGAGGAATGTTGCTTTAATTACACCTCAGAGATGAATGTAGTCTTACAAGCTGCCTCGAATACATATTTGTTGGTTTAAAAAAAACTTACGGGCTATCTGCAGTTTCTCAGCCCTGTGAGTAGACTTCCTCCACAAGACTGCATGCTATTCAGAGCTTTTTATAACAGCAGGAGGATCCTGCTGTACACCAAATCGAGGCCCTTTAGAATATCAATTAATAAACTCTCTTCAGCTTCTCTCCATTCAACTTTAAATCTGGCAATAGGTTTCACCTCAGCCAGCAAAAGGAATTTGTTTCTTTGTGCTTTTTGTCAATCTTTCAGAAATTGCTCCGTGATAAAGGGCTACATTTCACTACTAACTTTATACTCCTTTCTGAGACAAAATAGAGAATATCCCTCTTCTGGGAAAAGTGTTCTTCCTGGTAGTTTTAATGCATTTCCAATTAGAAGAAAGCTTTGATTATTTTTTTCAGTGTTGAAGACTTATGTACCAAACCATTTGTAGTACTGAGTTTTATTTACAACTTTAAATCCTTCATCCTAGCAGTTCAAACAGTAGAAGGGTCTGTCCTTAAAAGTCTGATGCATGTACAACTTGTATCTGTACCCTGGCTTATAACTGAATGAAGATTTCTGCAGAGACTGAATGTAGTTGAATTCAGAAAGATTCCTGAAAGGAAGAGATTTTTCTCTTGGTATGCTGTAGACCATTTTATCAGCTTTAAAAATGATAGATGCATTTTATTAGGGAAAAAATCAGGTGTAAAACTGAAGTTTGTGTAGCTTAAAAATGGCAATCACAAATACTAGGTGAGGCAATGATAAAGGCTCTCAAGTAACACCTTTAGTAAAAGGAATGACTCATTAATATAAATTCTCACCTAAACCAGTCCTGTTCTACTTTTTTTTAGTTTCTTACTGACTCACCTCTCTCCTTCCTGGAGGACTAGTTGTCTGTCTCTGTCTTCATTCTGTATAACGTCATAATGAGGTTTAAGATTTTACTGTTACATAAGCTTCATAAAAGGAATAAGTGGGTTTTTGCTGTAAGATGGAAGAGTGTTTAGTCCAAGTTCTTTTCGTGTTCTAAGAATAGTACTCCATGCAATGCTTAATTCTTCTTTTCCTTTTTTTTTTCCTCCAGGGAGCAGATCTTAAGAGTAAAAGAAGATGAGAATGTTCCTTTTTTGCTAGTTGGTAACAAATCAGATTTGGAAGATAAAAGGCAAGTTTCTGTAGAGGAAGCAAAAAACAGAGCTGATCAGTGGAACGTTAACTATGTGGAAACTTCTGCAAAAACACGAGCTAATGTTGACAAGGTAATAACTGGCCTCTTCAAACAAAGAATCTCTCCATCAGTTTTTACTTTATACCTCTTTTCCATGGGTCATACTCTATATGTACATTATTTTAGCTTTTTTTTTTGTGAAATTTGAATCAAATACTTTTCTCCCTTAGCTTGTGATGAGTGAGTGCATGACTAGGTGACTTCATGTAGAACAGTAAAAATGTTAGACATAAGTTTATCCCATCCCAAACTGCAAGGAGTCATTACACAAGAGATTATGCAAGACCTTATTTCATTAAAAATTTCTCGAGGCAGCTATTTTGGCCTAGACTTCTTACTGTGTTTTCTATAACTAGAAGACAGTCTGCTTCTGAACAGTGAGGAATGCTGTCTGATCCTCAGCCAGAATAAAATAGCTTACAAAAGTAGGTAAGGGAGGGATTGGAGCCCCCCTCTACCCTCATCTAACTAGATGCCTGGTTTTAAGTTGCTTCGATGAAGAATGGTTGAACCCTTTTAAGCTTTGAACAGCCTAGGAGTGTCTCGTGAGTTTTCAGGTTCAGAAGGTCATGAGATAAGAGACAGAGAATTTTTGTCTCCAAGAAGATGAATTATTGATTAGTTCTAAGTATTTGTCTTTTAAAGTTATAGCTGGACTTCTTGGAATACAGAATTCAGAATAACTCTCAGCCTTGTAAACTGCAAGAGTAACAGATGTGTGGCAAAAGAAATAAGTAGTTTAGTTCAATGTGCCAACATCTCCTTTCAGAGCTATTGACAGACTTGATCACACATTGAAAAATTCTCTAATGTAAATCCTTACGTATGAGCTGTCAATTGCAGCATGACAGCTGTAATGCGAGTTCTGTGTTGCAATAACTTAAACTTGACTGTTGTCTCCTGTCAGTTGTCTTCCTGAAGAAATTGATTGTTCGATACTACAGTAAGAACTTTATGCTGTTCTGTAGAGAAAATTAAGTCAATTAATGCAGCAGAACTCAGTCTCATTGTTGAATACAGCTTTGATTTTTTTTTTTGTTATTATAAAAACTGTTACATCTTTTAGTTTTGGTGCATGATTGCAGTTAACATCCATCTATTAGTCACGTAGAAATTTCCAGCTCGTCAGAATCTACTTCACCATCCTTTAGCAGCTGGAAGAAAAAGTGTGTGTGTGTATATATATATTTTAATAGCTCTCTAATCAAGAGCTTTTGCACACACATGGTAGGCTACTACAGAGCTCCAAGTTTCTTTTTGGAGCTGGTGGCATTATGAATCCAGATTAGCATGTATCATAATAGAATTAAGGTTTGATAGTCCACAAATGAGGCTTTGTTGGCACTAGTAAATACCAGGTATTCTTAGTTACTTAGAGCATCTGAAGCTATGAGGTTTGTTATGTGAACTTAATTTACTATTCTATAAGAAATCTGGCTTCTCTTAATTCCAGAATAGTGGGTTTGCTCAGCTGGGGGAAACACAGTCGGCTTCCGCTTGCTTTGGTAAAGGTGACCCACGAAGCATCTTCTCAGAAGGTTACATACCCCAGGCAGCTAAATACTCTACTACAGTATCAGTGCTTAAGCAAGTTGACAGTTCTATCATAGCATTTGCACAGATTTAAGTACAAGCAAGTAACTTAGTGCACATTTAGACATCTAAAGGCGATCTTATTTCTTGATGGAAATGTTTAGTTACATTGATTTTCCTCAAATCCTGTGTAATGAAGGTTGATGTTTTTACTGTGGTCAATACGACATTAGTGTCATTGCAAATAAAAACCTACTGAGCTCCGTAGAGGAGCTTTTCAGCCCCTGCGCTGTCCATGTTTCATGGAAATGGATCAAGTCCCCTAACATAGGTCTAGAGAACATCTCCTGAGAGAGAAAAGTATTAGAAATGCTCAACTGATTTGCTACAATAAAATTATAAAGATTAAATGATTATTTGCTGTAGCCTCCTGTGAGTCAAGTCAAGATCTGCTTTTCAAAAGAGAAGTAAAGTAGCTTGAACCAATCCAATCGTAAAGCCTTAACTGACAGTATGATCTCTCTTAAGTCATTTGTGTATCTCCACCTTTGTCATTTTTGTTTCCTACTAAACCGCTTGATGAGAATGAAGTTCATACGTACTTTGAGATTGTAATATGGCAGTTGAGATTACCTGATCTAAAAAATTGTTTATGTAGTTGTATGATTGATAACTTTGCTTTAAAGGAAATGCTGATTTCCCACCCCCCCATCACTTTGTGTTTAGACCTGCATCATGGGACATACTGACCACAAAATGTTCAGTGTATGCTACTGCTCCATTAATATGTTTCTAGAATTGGATGTTGCACTTTTTCAGCCTTTACAGCTCATCACTGAAAATACTCGAAACGTAAACTGATTTCTTCGAGTGTCCTCAGTAAGATGTAGATAATACATTTTAAAAAATCTTGGCCAGTGATGAGACTCTTTGTTTCAACCCGTGTGGAAAATTGTCTGACAGGATTCATAAGCAAATATCAGAAGACAGGGGAATGTTATGGTGCCATGAAAGATGCAGGATTGCATCATGTGAACTTGGCCTTCAAAACCAGTGAAAGATTTAAAATCATAGAATCATAGAATAGTTTGGGTTAGAAGGGACCTCTAAAGGTCATCTAGTCCAACCCCCCTGCCATGGGCAGGGACATCCTCAACTAGATCAGGTTGCTTAAAGCCCCGTCCAACCTGACCTGGAATGTTACCAGGGACGGGGCATCCACCACCTCTCTGGGCAACCTGTGCCAGTGCTTCACCACCCTCAGCGTAAAAGATTTCTTCCTTATGTCTAGTCTCAATCTACCCCCCTTTAGTTTAAAGCCATTCCCCCTTGTCCTGTCGCAACAGGCCCAGCTAAGAAGTTTGCCGCCATCTTTTTTATAAGCCCCCTTTAAAGTTGTTGGATTATTATTTGTTTGCTCAAACTGGTTGCATATAATTGACTTGATTCTAACCAACTGAAATGGATATCAGTGAAAGCTTAAATTAACTCATACGTCTGTGACTGTTTTTGCATTTACATTATTACATCTCTTCTTAGGTGTTTTTCGATTTAATGAGAGAAATTAGAGCCAGAAAAATGGAAGACAGCAAAGAAAAGAATGGAAAGAAGAAAAGAAAAAGCCTAGCGAAGAGGATCAGAGAAAGATGTTGCATTTTATAATCAAAACCCTGAGTTCCTTTCCTACCCTGACCATACTAATAAAAACCGTAATTTATAAGCATGCCATTGAAGGCTCAAGTGACTGAAATTACTCTAACATGTTGGAAATTGTAATGTACCACTAAAAGCATGAATTGGAGCTGCACTGAAAGTCAAATTCACTGAAAAAAAAAAAATGATGTGGCTTCAAGAGAAGCAAAGTTCAGTCCATTTCATAATTGCCTACTTCTCACATTTCTTCTGAATGTAGTGTTTCTTAGGCAGTCTTTTCTTTAATAGTGAACAGAGGGGGGAAGTATTACTTCGTGGGTTCTTGTAAAGCATACTTTTTTATCACTGTAATTGTCAATTCATCTTGTCTTTTTTTGCCTTGAAAATTACAATTGTGAACGTGATACCTAACAAAGCGGTATGCAGTTGTTTCGCCGTGGAGTTATGCAAATTAGAAAAGAATAATGTATATGCGAACAGTTATGTCGGGGAAAATTATATGTGGTTCTGCATTACCTGATTAACCTAGAAGAGTGATGTAATCTTTTACATTGAAACATTTTGAATATGCCTTAATTTTAAAACCTAAACATAGCAGGTTGCTTAATCAAGGGTGTATTTTCAACTTTGTTGCATGGAGACTTTCCCTGCGCATCAGTGCGAGACTGCCCTCTCTGTGGAGTGCAGTTATGTGAATGATTTTGCTCACTAGCTGTCTGCTAGCAGTGTCTGGTCTTTAAATGTGTGCCATACTCTGGTATTGTGAATAATACAGAGCATATTCTGTCATCTGTAACTTGGTAAACAATACGGTATCTTAAAACAAAAAGGTCAGAATACATGTGAGACTGAAATCATAAGCCTATGGCACATCTAAGCCTGGAATGGTTGTTTAAAACTTAACGTGCTGATACCTTGAAACTTCCCTTTTGCGAGTAGATTTTTTGTCTAGATTTTCCTTGGGTTTTAACTCCCTGGAGTTGGGTGGAGTGGAGCTGATTCAGTAGTGCTAATGTGTTTTGAGTTATGATGTTGTCCGGGAAATTCTGGTCTCATCAGTTAATTTCTTTTGTGTTCCTAATACTCAGCTATGGGAACATGGTGTGTTATGCTGAAGCTCTTTGCAGGTTTCGTACTGTTTAGTCTAGTTTATGTTGAGTTTCAAATGGGGAACATTGTAGCTACTTTTTCTAGTTAATGTTGATATTAAACAATCAAACATGCTTTACAGTACAGAAACATTTACCATGTGCATCCAAAATCCCCAAACAAAACATACTGCCTCAGTTGCTTCAGAACAGCAAGAATACTAGCACATGGTTAGTATGCTGCATCTTAACTAAAAATTTACCAGAATGTTTGAGGATTTTGGACTCCTCTGGGGTAAGGCAGGCTAGATAATTCCACAAACTGTTACACTTTTTATACATGTGTAAGCCTATAACTGACAGTTTAAAATGTGCTCGAGCAAACTAGATAACAAATATTTAACTTTCATGCTAACAGACATTTTAGGGACTCAAGTCTTAGAAGTTATATTTGTCATGTTAAATATTTATCAATAGGAATTTTGTATGTGCATTTAGTAGACTGCCAAGTGCAGAATTAAAGTTACTCATGTAACTATGGCAAATAAGCCAGTCTTCATCTTACTGTGTACTCATTTGGGTCTATTTAGCCAGGGAGTCTAACCACTAACGTTGTGACTTTGCTTTGGAACCTGTATACTGGGAACTGAGGTGTTATGAAGCCACTGGACACATGAAACTTGTCTTGGCTGATGCCTTATCCTGTCATTTTATTTGCTATTTGAGCCATTGAAAGATGAATAAACTTCCATTTTTTTAAATACTCGTGCGGTATTAATTGATAACTATATTATTGATAAACTTTGCTATAGCTGATGCCAGCTGTCAAGCAGTTAAACCTAAATAATCCAGAAGCCTTTTTTGTGTGTGTGAACAAAATTGTAGATTAAACCTAATTAGTCTGATAAAAAGCCACTTTGTAAAAGCTGAGACTATGCATGTGCTACCTTTTATCCAGAGCTAATTTACCCCTACTTGCTGTAAGAAAGTATCAGAAAACAGGCAAACAAACAGGTAAGCTTGTTCCAGAAGTATTTTTCCATAAGAATGGAAAGTGAGATTTAAAAACCAACCAACCTACGTAAGTTTTAAGTAATGGTAAAATAAAAATGCATTCTAAGTAATTTTCTTTTAGCACACTCAGGGGAACATAAGCATGCTTCCACAACCTGCAGGGAGTATAGCTTGAATTGTGTACATAGGATTTGAGTACATCTTGAGAGAGTCATCCAAATTGAGTGATACATTTGCATTATAGAGGAGTGTTTGGTTTAGCCTACTTCGGTGTCTGAAAGTCCTAGATCTATCTGCTCAGAGTGCTTCTGTGCCCGAGAGCGCTTTTCCTCCCGTTTCTCCTCCAAGAAGTTGAAGATACTTTCTTACATTGGCAGGATCAAAGCCTTCCATGGTATTTCCCTCCAAGTTAGCCTAACGCCGGCAGTACTGTTGCTACCTTTTGTGAAATGCGTTGCATTGTAAAACTGCAGACCAGAGAGAGACGCCTTAATTTGTAACAAGCTGTAAAGGTCAGTCTTCTGTTATGTATGAAACTAATACTGAATTCTTATGCTAACTCCATTTTTTCTATAGCTTGTTGTAGCTTTAAAAACTCAATTGACTTTCAAAAATGTTGGCGAAGAAATCTGCGGTCTATTTGGTAGTTTCTGTAGCCTTCTGATGAGCATACAATAGCTTAACAATACTAGCGTCCAGCAGCTTGCTTTCGCTATTCTGAAGCAGCATCACGGTGTGCGGGAAGTGCTTTCCCCATTCATAGAGACCTCGTTAACATCAGAGTAGCATGCAGAATGACCCCTCTGGCAATTCCAGCGGCAATCATAATGCAGATAAATACACTCCATATCTGAGCCTTATGCTAGCTATATTCATCTGCAGGAGCCAAATATTTCAGCTATTAATATGTGAAATGGGCTTACTGAAAATGTTGGGATCCTTTTTCGGACACCAAGCTCTGCAATGATTCTCTGGTTCCAGAGCCTGAGAGGGTAGAGCATCTCTACATGGTTATAGTCCAATGCAAAACGCAGAGCAGCAGAGACGCAGCTGGTGTTACATGAATGCAGATACTACGTTTAGCTGTACCAGAGCTGGATCAGAAGGTAGGATTGAGCCTACAACAATTGAGAATTGAATAGGAAAAGCTAATAGCACACAGTAATTTCTAAACTTTTTCCCATTATTGTCAGACGTGTTGGCTCTTCTGGCCACGTGGATGCAGTGTCATGTGTGTAAACTGTATTTCTTTCCAGCTTTGCTCTTGCCAATTTTTGGCTGTGCTTTTAGCTTAAATAAATGACTGGGTGTGTTTTGAAGCGATGACTCAGGAAAGAAACCTCTCCTTGCATATTTTTGTGGGAGCCTCAGCTTGTTACTAAAATTGAATGGTAGGAAAGGTGCCAATGTTGCTAATACTGGAGTGTAAGCTAATCTTTGGTCTAAATACATTGACCAGACTGGAATATTTTTGGTTGAAGCTTCATTGTCAAAGGAATGCATTCCACTTGAGATCTGCCCAGGATCAGAGAGATGCCAACACTCTTCTCATTTTCAGAGATCCTGGCGGCATCTGACCAGCCATCTAGCTGGTACAATCCATTTTGGGAAAATATTCAGAAGATAGAATTTGGTTTGTGTGTGCTGGGGTCTTTTTTTTTTTTCCCTACCTTTTTTTCTTCCCTGCAGACTGGAAAAATACCAAAGCTTAAGTTGTTGGAAAAATTGATTTGCCTCCACCATCCTCTTGATTAATACTGCACTCAGTAATATTTAACACTCCCAGAGCACTTCACATGTGATAACCTGTTGCTTGTGGATTTCAGTGGGACAGTTGCGGTTTTGCAGAAGACTGTTCCGTCTTACGGATGCGCACAACAGCAGCAGAATTTAGCCAGCTGACTCAGTGGGCCAGTAACAGCGTTAGCAGGCTGAGCACTCCTGTTTTACTCTGATGCCTCATTCTGCCTCACGTAAGGCAATTGCCGACTTTCTTTACTGATCTGGTAAGACTGTGCGTGAAACTAGACATGTACCGTAGAGCAGTCAGGATGGGAGTATCTGAAAACCTGAGTGATTACGTTCCAAACTATGGCATCCAATTACGCTTTTCAACTTCTGCAAGGACATCCCCTACCAGTGGACTCTATGTTGAAGCGTTAAAAACTGAGGTCCTGTCTGCACCCCAATAGCATGGAAACACATGACTCTCTGAAAGTGGATAACCGTGTTACGCTGTTCTTTACAGGATTTTTGTTCTCCTCTCGCTTTCCACAGTTGCTTCAGGCTGTTAGCTACCACTTTCCTATTCAAAGCAAGGTTGGGTGTTTTACTGCGATCCTGGATTTTCCTGCTTGATGGAAGTTGCTGGTTTTGTCGTTGCTGTCAAGCAGCTGTGTACCTGTGCTTGGCTGTGGGCTCCTCTATATGCGGACATAATTCATGCACATAAAACAAAGATAATTTCTGGAACAATTTACACTTGTGAGGGATTGTGAAAGACCCTGGGAGTTGAATAACGTAATACAAATCTAAGAGAAGAATGAAAGAAGTGGTGTCGGTGGCATCTCAGACCCATAAGGGTGAACTGTAGTTCTGCAGCAATAGCGCTTGTTTGAGTCTGTGCTCCACTTTGTGTAACGCTGTCCTACAATATGCAGGAGAATATTTGGGGGTTTGCCCATTTTCTGCTTTATTAATATGACATGGTGTTGCAAAATAAGGAATGGGGGGAAGGATAGTTTCCAACCTAAAACTATGTGCTAAAGGTAAGCAGACTCCAGAATGCTCTGAAAAGCGTCAAAATACTGGGAAATATTTCATCACCCCATTGTTTCCTTTGCGCTTAGCTAAACAGAAGTGAGGAGGAGGATACATGTTCAATAACATTCCACCGAAGTTCTTTCTATGGGAACCACTTTGGAAATTTTCTTGGAAAAAAACAAGCCTGTAGCAGATTATCTGTTAGGATTATAGCTTCAAGTCATTTTTGTATGCCTCATGCTGGAAATGGTAGTTTCAGAAATCTCAGTTCCTAAGTGGTTAGGAGTTACTTGCAGGCTTCATTTTCCTTAATCCCTGATATTTTAAGAAAAGTTTGGTTCTTTCTCATGATAACCTGACGATACAGTGCCCGTTTCAAAGCAGTTCAGAGGATGGCCACCCATCTCAACATTTCCAGATGGAGGTAGGTGAGGCAGGGGAACAGCAAGGGGCTTGCCAGGTCTGGGAACAAAATCTGTTGTTTGCTAATACAGCGAGGTGGTGAAGCTGCCTCTGCTGAGTCAGGTCTGTTACGAAGGTGGCCGCAGCTGCACTGCGATAGACAGAACTACACCCACCTACTGAGGTAATCGTGGATGGCGTGCCTAGGTGCCTGTGGATACATGACTTCGAGCAGTGTTTGGAGATTAATTACAGATTCTTTAGGAACCAGTTAGTTATGTTGGAAATGGGGGAGGGGGGGGAAAGACATACTAGAATATTGATTTAGAAATACATACCTGTTCACTTATTGAGCTGGGTAGCAATCACATTTTTTTCTCCTCGTCCATTTCTATTTGGATTTGACCGTATTTATGGCAAGAGAGCAAGGAGAGGATGGGGGAAGCCGATTTCTGTGCTGCCTGATGGGAAGCAGCCATCATCTGTGGGCAGCTGAGGAAGCACACGGTGGGCAAAGGGAGAAATCAGGAAGTGGCCAGAACCCAGGCGAAAGCTCAGGGGGTCTTTGCAATGCTTTGGGAGCTAAGACAAGGAGCGGGAACCAAAACTGTGCACACCAGGGATGGGAGCAAAGCACTGGCATGCTCCTGCTGCCAAAGGCAAGGTGGGACAAACAGCCAGCGAGGCCCCCGGTGCTGACAGGGCTGAGCTGCAAACCAGATAAACACCCTCTCTTTGTTTCCTCTTCCTGGCAACATCAGTACCGATTTTCAGGTATTTCCTTACTGTCTGAGTAACAGGTGAGGTAGCACCTGCAGTAGTGTTGGACCTATGTTTTCTCCACTCCTCCGCCTTCCTCTCCGCAGAGCTCTCTCTCAGTCTTCCCTGAAAGGGGGTGGGCAATAAATGATTACAGCCTGTGAGCCACTGATGTTGTTCACGCTGCTTCCTGTGCTTGTGCTGTGAGCACAGAGTAGAAAGAGGTTGGAGGCAGGTTGCGAGAAGCCTCATCCACAGACCACAGCAGCCATGAGAGGAGTCATGCACTCTTATTCTGCTGAAGTTCTGGAGGAGGATCTGGTATCTCAAGGTGGTGCAGAGTTATTCTTCTCCCTATGCTTCTCATGAGTGGAGAAGGTTGGAAGTTGTCCATTTTTCACCTTCTTCTTGATCTTGATTGATGCTATGATGACTTGTTGGTTGTCAGTATCCCAGGCACGAAGGCGGGGATCTCCTGGTAAGATGGAGCTTGTGCCTCATGGATGTCCTGGCTAAAAGTGGAGGCACGATGATAACCAGCAGTTCGAGTGTTATATTTTAGACACTGACTGCTGTCCTGAAAGTAATGAATTGATGTTTGCCTTCAACTGAGCTCAGCATACCTGATATGCTTCTGTTATAGTTATTTTTGATTTTCACTTGTTTTGTGAAGAAAAACTTATGATAGGGTTTTGGTTTGGGTTTTTTTCAGTGCAACAAAATAGGAGACCTGTTGGCTGAAATGCTACCAGACAAATATGTTAAATATTAGTCATCTCTAAAGAATGAGCCTGAAACAGTAATCCTTCTGTTTTGTCTGATAACTGCCAAAATGCCTACTGAAATAGCCTGGGGAAGTGTCAAAAGAGCAGTTAAAAATGATGTATCATGTCTATGGATAGCGCTTTGCTGTGGGCGGTTGTAACTCCTGTGAGTGTCAGAACTGACTTGAGGAGGTAGGTGCTAGATGCCCGTAGCTGCTTGTGATAGACTTACGCTGCATCTGACATGAAGGAAGCTTGGACAATTTGGCTGCCCCTGTGCTGTCAGATGACGAGTAATTTTTTTCGTTTGCGAGACAAAGTAGATAACAATAAGGGTGTGTCACCGCTTCTGGTTTTGCAGAAGCAAAAAATCTGCAATGCAACACAGATATTTTTCATCGACTTCCCAAAAACTTCATAAATGACACATATCCATATCCATAGATAAGGTGCCTAGAGCACGGGTGTTAATGAGCGAGCCCACACGGTCCTACATGGAGGGCAGCGGTCCATAGAGACTACTGCGGAGCTGCTCTTCTCATACCGGTTCCCTTTGTTGCATCACAAAGAGATCAGGGCATATTGCATCTTACTTCAAGAATGGCTGTGGTTGTCACTAGGGCAATACGCAAGTCTAAATGGGACAATGCAGTCGGTCCGTTAAATGCTTCTGTTTGCTGCAGTATCAGCAGGTAGAAGAAACCATGGCTTAGAGCAAGCACCTTGCTTGTTTTATAATTTATAATCCTCCACTCACGTGAGTACCAGTATGACTACGGAGTGCAGAAGAGAATGTTGGAATGTTTTTCGTTTACCTTATATTTCATTTTGATTTTATGATCTTGATCCTCTTGTGTGGAAAGGGAGATTACAAACACAAGTATTTAAAACTTTCATAATACAACCAGATTATCCCTATTGCACTCAGAAATACACCACAGTTGGTGATTATTATTTTTGAAGCAAAATCAGGAAAGAAGCATCAATAAGAAATCACAAGGTAGTTGTTTCTGCCAGTTGCCTTTGTTCTTCATTTCTTTGACCATCTGCACAAATTTGCAAAAAGTAAGTGTGAAGTGCGGTACATCCAGTTGAGCTGGGCTTCCACAGGATGGCAAAACCCCACATCTCTGGCACTAGCTATGTCAAAGATGAATCCCGCAGACTGAAGCAGGACGTGCTCCTCAACTAAATGGTTGCAAATCTTTTTGAGGTGAGCAATACCTGTTCA